>NW_022589726.1:9721696-9807509 GCF_004348235.1 Phoca vitulina | reverse complement strand
TTGGTGGGAATGCAAGCTGGTGCAGCCACTCTGGAAAACAGTATGGAGGTTCCTCAAAAAGTTGAAAATAGAGCTACCATATGATCCAGCAATTGCACTACTGGGTATTTACCCCAAAGATACAAATGTAGTGATCCAAAGGGGTACATGCACCCCAATGTTTATAGCAGCAATGTCCACAATAGCCAAACTATGGAAAGAGCCTAGATGTCTATCAACAGATGAATGGATAAAGAAGATGTGGTATATATATACAATGGAATATTATGCAGCCATTAAAAAACCCCAAATCTTGCCATTTGCAACGACGTGGATGGAACTAGGGGGTATTGTGCTAAGCGAAATAAGTCAATCAGAGAAAGATATGTATCATATGATCTCACTGATATGAGGAATTCTTAATCTCAGGAAACAAGCGGGGGGGTGGTGGGGGGGGGGGGGGGGGGGACGGATGGGGTGGCTGGGTGATGGACATTGGGGAGGGTATGTGCTATGGTGAGCACTGTGAATTGTGTAAGACTGATGAATCACAGACCTGTACCTCTGAAACAAATAATGCATTATACGTTAAAAAAAGAAAAAAGAAAATAGTAGGAAGGGAAAAATGAAAGGAGGGAAATCGGAGGGGAGATGAAACATGAGAGACTGTGGACTCTGAGAAACAAACTGTTCTAGAGGGGAGGGTTGTGGGGGGATGGGTTAGCCTGGTGATGGGTATTAAAGAGGGCACGTATTGAATGGAGCACTGGGTGTTATACGCAAACAATGAATCATGGAACACTACATCAAAAACTAATGATGTATGGTGATTAACATAACATAAAAAAAAGTTCTATTGTTTAAGGCAAAGGATCTAAGAGGCACACACTTAAGACAGTTAAAAGGAATATTTTATTTATTTTATTTTTTAAAAAGATTGTTATTTATTTATTTTGGAGAGAGAGAGCAGGGGGGAGGGGCAAAGGGAGAAGGAGAGAAAGAATCTCAAGCAGACTCTGCACTGAGCATAGAGCCCAATGCAGGGCTTGATCCTGTGATCCTGAAATCACAACCCCAGGGGGAAGCAAGAGTCAGTTACCTAACCAACTGAGCCACCCAGGTGCCCCAAAGAGGAGTATTTTAAAGAGTTTAAGGGATTAAAGGGTTTAAGACCGCCTTAAATTTTTATGAGGTTTTAAGAAGGATCTTGGAAACTCATCTGGTTTTGGTCTAATGCCTTTCCTTAATTTGAGAATAATTCAAAGTCTTGAGAGGTTGAGAAGGAGAAACAATTTTATTTTTGAACCCAGAAGTTCTTGACTCCTTTATATTTAACTGTTCATTCTTTAGTTCATCTCTCTCTCGTCATATTTTAATATAGGCAGCGAGAAAGAGCCTGGTTTCACTTTTGACATTCTACCTGAATATTCTTCTCTTCACTAGGTCATTAAATTTATTAGGAAACTCTCTCATTTTTTATGATATTTCAGATACTAATGTAGACAAATGTTCTCCTACTACATAAAGAATGTCCTTTCCTCCAGGTTCCAATAGCATTTTCCTGACTTTCCTTTAAGCCCTCACTGACAGCCCCATTAAGACACTTCAGTCTTCTGTTGAAGTCTCCTCAGCTCTTCCAGCTTCCACCAGAGCCTCACTCCCAAACCACTACTCCATCTATCAGGTGCCCAAATCTGTCCTAGTTACTGCTGTTGCATAACAAACCACCTAGACCCAGTGTTGTAAAACAACAACCATTTTGTTATGTTTACAGATTTTGTTTAGGAAATTGGAAAGGACACGGCCAAAATGGCTTGTCTTTTCCCCCACAATGTTGCAGTGTTCGCTGGAAAAACTTGAAGGTTGGGGGTGATTGACAACTAGGAACTGGAATTATTTGAAGCCTCACTTACGCATCCAACATGGTGGCTTGATTCCAAGAATGAATGTTCCAAGAGAATCAAGCAGTAACTACATTGCCTTTTATGAACTCACCTCAAAAATCATGTAATATCCTTTCTGCTATATTACAAAGTCCTCCTGCCAACTTTGGAAAATACATTCTGCCAGACTAGGTTTTTCTAATATTGCCCAGTCTCTTTATGAAGAGTATTTTGGATTTTTGACAAACTTTCTAATAGCATGCTACATGTAAGAAGAGAAGATTGTTTGGAAGTTCTGTCTCAGAAGGGAACCCTCATGCATCATCTCTAGACATTTGTTGTAATCTGGTTGCTATTGAACCTCTTGAAAAATATTCACAGGAGAAGGCATAGTAGATCAGAAGCTAGGGTTCTGTTACTTCCCTTTAAATTGGTCTTACTTAGAGAAGTTTGTTTCTAACTAGGTTTGCGTCTTGTTTCTAGCAACATTCTGGAACGTGAAGCAGCATCCTTTTTTATGACAACAAGTTAGCTTGATCAAGAGAATTTCTAACCATTATTAAATAAATAAATCCCTGTTATTTCTCACACTGGAACACAGATATTTAGAATTTATTTTACGAGAAGCAGCTCCTTTGAAAATCAACTCCTGCATTTTGGAAATTCTTTTCTCTTGGTCATCAACTTTATTAGGGCTATTTCTCTTTTTTTGTGGCTTTCAATTTGAGGCTCCTCATATTTGGAATTTATTTTTTTCGGTACACTATTATACATAATATGTTTTGTTTTGTTTTGCTTTTTATTTGGCAAGCCTATGGGACTCATTATTTCTTTTTTTAATTTTTAAAATTTAAATTCAGTTAGCTAACATATAGTACATCATTAGTTTCAGATGTAGAATTCAGTAATTCATCAGTTGAGTATAACACCCAGTGCTCGTCACATCATGTACCCTCCTTAATGTCCATCACCCAATTACCCCATCCCCCCTCCCACCTCCCCTCCAGCAATCCTCAGTTTGTTTCCTATGATTAAGAGTCTTTCATTGTTTATCTCCCTCTCTGATGACTTCCCACTCAGTTTTCTCTCCCTTCCTCTATGATCCTCTGCGCTGTTTCTTATATTCCACATATGAGTGAAACCATATGATAATTGTCTTTCTCTGATTAACTTATTTTGCTCAGAATAATACCCTCCAGTTCCATCCACATCAATGTAAATGTTAAGTATTCATCCTTTCTGATGGCTGAGTAATATTCCTTTGTATATATATACCACATCTTCTTTATCCATTCATCTGTTGTTGGACATCTGGGCTCTTTCCACAGTTTGGCTATTGTGGACATTGCTGCTACAAACACTGTTATAAACACTGCAGGTGACCCTTCAGATCACTACATTTCTATCTTTGGGGTAAATACCTAGTAGCGCAATTGCTGGGTCGTAGCATAGCTCTATTTTTAACGTCTTGAGTTAAAAATGTTTTCCAGAGTGTTTTCCATACTGTTTTCCAGAGTGGCTGTACTAGCTTGCATTCCCACCAACAGTGTAAGAGGGTTCCCTTGCTCCACATCCTGCCAACATTTGTTGTTTCCTGATTTGTTAATTTTAGCCGTTCTGACTGGTGTGAGATGGTATCTCATTGTGGTTTTGATTTGTATTGCCCTGATGCCAAGTGATGTGGAACATTTTTTCATGTTGGCCATTTATATGTCTTCTTTGGAGAAATGTCTGTTCATGTCTTCTGCCCATTTCTTGTCTGGATTATTTGTTTTTTGGGTGTTGAGTTTGATAAGTTCTTTATAGATCTTGGATACCAGCCCTTCATCTGATATGTCATTGTAAATATCTTCTCCCATTCCGTAGGTTGCCTTTTAGTTTTATTGACTATTTCCTTTGCTGTGCAGAAGCTTTTTATCTCGATGAAGTCCCAATAGTTCATTTTTGCTTTTGTTGCCCTTGCCTTTGGCGATATGTCTAACAAGAAGTTGCTGCGGCTGAAGTTGAAGAGGTTGCTACCTGTATTCTCCTCTAGGATTTTGATGGATTCCTGTCTCACATTTAGGTCTTTCATCCATTTTCAGTCTATTTTTGTGTATGGTGTAAGGAAATGGTCTGATTACATGTGGCTGTCCAATTTTCCCAACACCATTTGTTGAAGAGACTGTCCTTTTTCCATTGGATATTCTTTCCTCCTTTATCAAAGATTAGTTGACCATAAAGTTAAGGGTCCATTTCTGAGTCCTCTATTCTGTTCCATTGACCTATATGTCTGTTTTTGTGCCAGTACCATATTGTCTTGATGATTAGAGCTTTGTAATAGAGCTTGAAGTCCAGCACTGTGATGCCACCAGCTTTAGTTTTCTTTTTCAACATTCCTCTGGCTATTTGGGGTCTTTTCTGGTTCCATACAAATTTTAGTATTATTTGTTCCAGCTCTGTGAAAAATGTCAATGGTGTTTTGATAGAGATTGCATTGAATGTGTAGATTGCTCTGGGTAGCATAAACATTTTAACAATATTATTCTTCCAATCCATGAGCATGGAATGTTTTTCCATTTCTTTGTGTCTTCCTTAATTTCTTTCATAAGTATTCTGTAGTTTTTAGAGTACAGATCCTTTACCTCTTTGGTTAGGTTTATTCCTAAGTGTCTTAAGGGTTCTGGTGCAATTGCAGATGGGATCAATTCCTTAATTTCTCTTTCTTCTGTCTCATTGTTAGTATATAGAAATGCCACTGATTTCTGTGCATTGATTTTATATCCTGCCACATTGCTGAATTGGTATGAGTTCTAGCTATTTTGGGGTGGAGTCTTTTGGGTTTTCCACATAAAGTATCGTGTCATCTGTGAAGAGTGAGAGTTTGACTTCTTCTTTGCCGAGTTGAATGACTATTATTTCTTTTTGTTGTCTGATTGCTGAGGCAAGTACTTCTAGTACTGTGTTGAACAACAGTGGTGAGAGTGGACATCCCCGTTGTGTTCCTGACCTTAGGAGAAAAGCTCTCAGTTTTTTCCCACTGAGAATGATATTCTCTGTGTGATTTTTATAGATGGCTTTTGTGATATTGAGGTATGGTCCCTCTATCCCTACACTGTGGAGAGTTTTAATCATGAAAGGATGCTGATTTTTTTCTTGATTTTCTTTTCTTTGGCAAAAACCTGCTTAATTCTTTGGTCTCTCCAGGTGACGGAATTTCAAATGTACCCATAGGTCCTAGGTTAAGTCATACAATTTCAAACATATCTTCAGTTTCTAATGAATATTTCTCCAGCTACTTTTGTGACTAAAGGTATGATTGCCCTTAAAAATGTTTTAAAAATTAGAATTAGCTCTTCATCTAGAAAGAGTTTTTCAAAAGACAGGGACATTTTTGGATAGCTTAGGCTCACTTAAATTGTTAGAACTGCCAGAAAAGTTGGCTCTTTTACCTTTTTGTAAGTTTTGGTCCTTCTGAAAATGTTCTCTTAACCATCAGAAGAAGCTAAAGTTGAATTTCCTCAAACCCGTGTTTGTCTTCTAACTGAGGAACTACAGAACATTATTTTGTGAAAATTTTGGATTTCTGAAGAATGAATTCATCAATCTTCAGAGTTTAAGCCATGGTGATAATTCTTCTAATTTTATGTTGTTTATGTCTGAGCCACTCAACTGAGTAAGTGTTCATGCCCCTCAGTGAGACCCGGCACATCATTGCACAGCTGATTGATTTATTCCTCACCTAGTTCTATGAAGTAACAGTTCTCCCAAGCCACCTCCTGAATAGGTCCTTGGATCCTGAGTTAAAACCCATTCATTTCCTGACTTTGCTTTCTCTGCTGTTACTTCTACCTCTAAGTTACTATTGCAAATGACCTGATCATTAAGTCAGCTCCTCTTTCCAAGTATAGCCTAGATCTGAGATGTCAAACAGCTGGCACACAGGATGCTGCACCTTTGTTCTTTGCCCAAAGGACACACTACTGTGGGATCCCTGCACTCTTCCCAGATGACCTCAGACCCAAACTGTGTATCTGTCTCAACACAGCATGCAAGGAAGCCACTCTAAATTGCATGGAAATGGCACAGAAAATAATTCTAGTTTGCCAAGCCAGACCCAGATGATGCTGTATTTTGAACAGCATGAACTTGACCTGCCAAACTTGGGCTGAGTTTTCAAACCTGAAACTTCATACCAAGGTCAATGTCTGGTCAACTTTTTGATCAGTACTAGGGGACAGTCACCCCACTTTCCAACTCATACTTGTTTCTTTTGGTTCTACATAGATTCTCAGGTAAATTATATATAATCTACCTTATACTTACAGCTGTCCTTTTTGTGTATATGGTGTGCACTTAGGTTTCTGGTACCCTTGGATGATATTTTATATATCATAAATAGAGATTATGTCCATGGTGGAGATATCATATCTGGAGGACGTGAAAGCTTGGGTTGGCAGTTGAAATGATTGGCTTTACCTGGAATTGTTGAAGAATGAGAGGATTGTTCTCTGGTATGCCATTCCTATTGGGATAGATGTGTCCTTTTTATAGGACAATTCTTTTCTAAATAATTTATAAACAGAATCTGGGAGTGCAGAAGTGTGACACAAATAACACTCAAGTTGTAAATTTTACTTTTACTTCTGTTCTCTGAGCTGTTATAAATTATACAGTAAAAATAATACATGGTATTTACCGACCATAAGTAGCAGAAGCTATAATAAGGGCTTTGCATACATTATCTTATTTAATCCTCACAAATGCAATGAGATGGGTTAACCATCATTTTACAAATGAGGTCGTGGGTCTCAGAGACATTAAATAAATTGCCCAAGAACACAGAGCCAATAGTGGCCCTGCTCAGATTTTAATTGTGGGTTTTCTTTCTTCCAAGACTAAGCTCTCCACTTACTTGTTTCTGATGTAGCAACTCTCTTCACGTTTGCTTTCTGTCTTACAGTGGATATCCTGGTCTAGGTAGAAAACATGTTTTCTACTGCCATATTCTTGTGATAGCTGTCACAGAGTCCATTTGTCTTCATAATTAGACAGGGCTGAGGGAGCAAGAGGCTTTTGATTTCAGCAGTAACTCTTGACTATTTGAAGACGTCTTGAGATTCTGTTTCCCTGGCTTTGAAAGAGATGCTTTCTTACATCTCTTAACAATTGTTGACAAATTAAAAACTGTTTTATCTGCCCTGTGTGGGCAAATTCAGACTTCACCTTCTAGTTCCTTCTGATCTGACTGGGACATTCAGTGCAAAAACCCATGTAAGTAAGCCAAACGACTCTAGAAACAGGCTACACAAGATCTTACAAAATTTTAATCTTATTATAAATCTCATATTGCATTCATAGGACTCCAGAACAGTGCTTCATGAGATAATATCCTGGGTTTGGCAATCATTTTTGGTAATAGGGATATATTCCAGTACACAAGAATCACATTAGAAAATAAAACTAGTACTTAAAAAAATGTTTGTTTTATTACTTTATTTTAATCAAAAAAATTAACTAATTTTAAACATTAGTTAAAATGTAATTTGTAAGCTCAATGATATGGCTTAGAGGAAAATACAACTTTGTAAAACAGAAGTATCTTAACCATTGGAAAAAAATCTGATTTATTTATTTTTAAAATTTATTTATTTTTTAAAAAATTTTTATTATGTTCAATTAGCCAGCATGTAGTACATCATTAGTTTTTGATGTAGTGTTCAACGATTCATTAGCTGCATATAACACCCAGTGCTCATCACCACAGAAAAAAATCTGATTTAAACAATAATTGGAAACTCCAAAATAACAAGTATTTTGAAATATAATTGTCCATGAACAAGTAGAAGAACAAAGAGGATATATTTACCCCCAATGTGATCTAAGATATTATAATTTACTTTTCAAATATAATAATTGAACCAATACATATATGAGAGTATTTATGTTTTCACTATGAAAATGTAAAAAATAATTTTATTAACTATGATTTTGTAAGTTAACTTGAAGTGCTATCCATATTGGCAGTGGCTTAAAATTAATAGTTAATTGTAATATCATTTGAAAATAGACCAATTGTAACCTCTTACCAACTTTTACCTTGTATTTTAAAAGATTAAAAATACATTATTTGATATGAGTCTCAGAACAACAGGGTAGAATATTATTTGCATTTTATATTGCTTTTTCTCTGTCATAATTCTCTCACAACATTTTTAAGCCAGGTTTTATAATATGTGTATTCAATGATTTTCCTGGAAGAAGTTTTGATAGTAAATATCAAAATTAAACAATTAGAAGAAATTCATAAAAAACTAAGAAAAACAAGAACAAAATTAGCCTTCTTATCACTCTTATGGCACACATTTTATTATAAAATCTTATTTATTATACATTTATTTCCTGTATCATCTTGCATGACATGGAAATCCATGAAGATAGGGTCCATCTTTACATCTTTGCTTTCTTAAGTTCTAAATAAACTCTATAAAGTAAATATTTTATTATTTCTTTCCTTTATTCATGCTGAAGAAACTAAAGGAGGGACTTTCTAAAAAGGTAGTTGTAATTATGAAATGTCAGAGAAGACAAAATAAGAACAGAAAATATTTGGGGGAATTTGACAGGAGTATGGTTAATTTTGTTTTATTTGCTTGTTTTGTTTTCTGTGGATCTTCTGCCTTCCAGTTATTAATGAAATATTGGAATTCTTGTATCAAAATCTTTTTCTTTGAGTTTCTCAGTCTCAAACTTGACTAAGTAAAAATGTAATTGTTTGGGTTTTAGGAGATAATTAAATAATACTTTTCTGCTTCCCTTGTCTTCAAAAGTAATTGAGATATAAGTACAAGAGTCAGACATATGGAAAAAAAAATTATGTATCAATATAACTGATAGGTCTTAGATTAGAGGATATGGCTCAGATGTGCAGCCCCAATGGGCTGAGGGCACCCTGTCTAAGGGGAGACATATCCAAAATAGAAAGATCCCAGAAGGGGTGAGACAAGTAATTTATAATTCCTGTTCCCTTCAGAAAGAGAGAGTCACATTAAGGGGACAGCCATAAGCCTGTCACTTCATGGACACACAAAACCAGAAGAATGTAATCATCCCTATCTTGATATAGCTGGTCATCATGTATCTCTCAAATGCTCCATGTGCCGAAGGTGAGAAACAACCTGACTAATCCCAGGTAGCACAGTTGATTCTACTTTCAAATTCAGTTTCTCAGCCCAGGGCCTTGTCATCCCCATCTGTACCCACATTTCTTTTCTTCACCATTTCTGCTTGGGGCAGTCTAATGTCATTGGGGCTTTATGTACTTTTCTGATATCAGTAGAAAACTATCTGTCAAGAGTTCCTGTTAGCCTCAAGAGAGGCGTAACACAAGCTTTCAGGAAAATTTGTCCAAGACTTAAAAATAGGCCAAAGGAAGTCCTGGGTGTTCTTTTTGTAAAATGGTAGGCATTGTCATTATGTACACCTTAAATCAATTTCTATTGACTAGCCTCTTTTACAACTTAGAGTCGTCTATACCATAATAGGAAATTATATATATGCTACCTCTCCTGCAAGTATTTGCATTTGAGGTCTTATAGCCCGTCATGGAAAGAAAACCTTTCTTATATGTTAGAAGGACTTCAAGCATCAGCAGCCACATGAGTGAGAGGTAAGAAAAGAAGTGGCAAAAGTCCCATACCCCTGTGCTCTGGCATGACTGCCCTTCTCAGTCAGGCTTGCCTCAGTCCCAGCACAGTGGGACAAGAAGACCAGCACAAGCGCCTGCCCACACCATGTCCCTAAAGCCTGGAGTTTTAAAAGTCAGCAGGCTTGGCTGGGATAGAGCCTGGAGGGCACTTCACTGCTCCTGGAGAGAAGGCAGGCAAACAGAGGTGGACAGTGGAGAAACACCTGAGACATAAAGGAGGAAGATTATTTGCTCTTCTTGGAGTGCTTCCCGGAGTGGCAGCATTCATAGAAATGCCTCTCCAGGGACAAAGAAGCTGGCTGGCAACATTTCCCTTCCCTGCCCCTCAGCATAAACACAGAGCCACTTGCAGTAAACAGCACAGTGCCAACACTGACTGCCTAACCTGCTTACACTAAGTCCCACACCCCTGCACTCTGGTGGACTGTCCTTCTTAGTCAAGCTTGGCTCAGTCCCAGCACAGTGGGCTCCTTCCCCAGAAGACCAGCACAAACCCCTGCTCACCATGTCTCCTGGCCAGAGAGTTCTATGGGGCTTCAGTTCTAGTGGAAGTGTATCAGGTCTCATTTAACAAGCATACCAGAGCACACCTAGTTAAAACTCACCACATTCAGGCCAAGGATCAAACACTGCACAGTGCAGGCAAGGAGAGCCTCTGCAGATGACTGGCCTAAAGGATAGAGCAGCCAAAACACAACAGGAGAGTGCACACAGCACATACCAGAGACACTCTCTGGGTACTTTATGACCTCTTCTTCATAAAGCCATTACTCTCAGGAGCAGGAAACACAGAGAAGAAGGCAGAGACTTAGACAAAATGCCAAGATGGGGGAATTCATCCCAAATGAAAGAACGAGATAAAGTCACGGCCAGAGATCTAAGCAAGACAGATATAAGTAACATGCCTGATGGAGAATTTAAAGCAACAATCATAAGGATGCTAGCTGGGCTTGAGAAAAGAATGGAAGACTACAGGGAGACCCTTATCACAGAGATAAAAGAGTTAAAATAGAATCAGTTGGGAATGAAAAAAATGCAATAATTGAGATTGGAAACAGGCTTGATGCAATGAACACAAGGCCAGATGAAGTAGAGGAACAAAGAAGTGATACAGAAGACAGAATAATGGAAAATAATGAAGCTGAACAAAAGACAGAAAGAATAATTATGGAACATGAGAATAGACTTAGAGAACTCAGTGACTCCATCAAATGTAATAACATTTGTATTGTAGGAATGCCAGAAGAATAAGATAAAAGAGGACAGACAATTTATTTGAGGAAATAATAGCTGAAAACTTCCTTAATTTGGAGAAGGAAACAGACTTCCAGATCCAGGAGGCACAGAGAACTCCCATCAAAATCAACAAAAGCAGGCCAACACCAAGACATATTATAATGAAATTTGTAAAATATAGTGATAAATAAAAAACCTTAAAAGCAGCAAGATGAAAGAAACCCTTAACTTAGAAGGAAAGACCCATAAGGCTAGCTGCAGATTTCCCAACAGAAACTTGGCAAGCTAGAAGAGAGTGGCATGATATATTCAAAGTGCTGAATGGGAAAAATCTGGAGCCAAGAATACTCTATCCAGCAAGGCTATCATTCAGAAAGAAGGACAGATAAAGGGTTTCCTAGACAAACAAAAACTAAAGGAATTCATGCCCACTAAACCAGCCCTGCAAAAAATATTAAAAGGGACTCTTTGAGTGCAAAGGAAAGACCAAAAGTGACAAAGTCTAGAAAGGAATGGAGAAAATTTCCAGAAACGACTTAACAAATAATACAATGGCACTAAATACATATCTATCAATAATTACTTTGAATGTAAATCGACTAAACACTCCAATCAAAAGACATAGGGTGTCAGAATGGATAAAAAAATAAGACCCATCTATATGTTGCCTACAAGAGATTCATTTTAGACCTAAGGACACCTGAAGATTGAAAGTGAGGGGATAGAGAAATATTCATCACGCAAGTGGATGTCAAAAGAAAGCTGGAGTAGCAATACTTATATCAGACAAATGACACTTTAAACCAAAGACTGTAACAAAAGATGAAGAAGGGTACTTTATAATAATAAAAGGCACAATCCAACAAGCAGGTATAACAATTGTAAATATTTATGCACCCAAAATGGGATATATAAATCAATTAATAACAAACATAAAGGAACAAATAGCTAATAATACAATAATAGTAGGGGATTTTAACACTCCACTTGCATCAATTGTCCATCTAAACAGAAAGTCAACAAGGAAACAATGACTTTGAATGACATACAAAACCAGCTGGATTTAACAGATATATTCAGAACATTCCATCCTAAAACAGTAGACTGCACATTCTTTTCAAGTGCACATGGCACATTTTTCAGAATAGATCACATACTGGGTCACAAATCAGGCCTCAACAAGTACAAAAAGATTGAGATCATACCATACATATTTTCTGACCACAATGCTATGAAACTTTAAGTCAACCACAAGAAAAAATTTGGAAAGACCACAAATACATGAAGGTTAAACAACATGCTACTAAACAATGAATGGGTCAACTAGGAAATCAAAGAAGAAATTTAAAAAATACATGGAAACAAATGAAAATGAAAACACAATCATCCAAAACCTTTGGGATGCAGCAAAAGTGGTCCTAAGAAGTAAGTATATAACAATACAGGCCTACTTTAGGAAGCAAGAAAAATCTTGAATAAACAACCTCACCTTACACCCAAAGGAGCTAGAAAAAGAATAACAAATGAAGCCTAGAGCCATCAGAAGGAAGGAAATAATAAAGATTAGAACAGAAATAAATGATATAGAAACTAAAAAAAAAACAACAACAATAGAACAGATCAATGGAACCAGGAGCTGGTTCTTCGAAAAAATAAATAAAATTGATAAAGCCCTAGCCAGACTTATCAAAAAGAAAAGAGAAAGGACCTAAATAAGTAAAATCACAAATGAGAGAGGAAGAATAACAACATACACCACAGATAAACAATTATAAGAGAATATTATGAAAAACTATTTGCCAACAAATTGGACAACATGGAGAAGCAGATAAATTCCTAAAAAGATATAAACTACCAAAACTGAAAGAGGAATAAATAGATAATCTGTACACACCCATAACTAGCAAAGAAATTGAATCAATAATCAAAAATCTCCCAACAAACAAAAGTTCAGAGCCAGATGGCTTCATAGGTGAATTCTACCAAACTTTTAAAGAAAAATTAATACCTATTCTTCTCAAAACTATTCCAAAAATAGAAAAGGAAGGAAAACTTCCAAATTCAATCTTTGAAGCCAGCATTACCCTGATACTAAAAACAGATAAAGACTCCAATAAAAAGGAAAATTACAGGCCAATATCCTTGATGAACATGGATGCAAAAATTCTCCATAAGATACTAGCAAACCAAATCCAACAGTACTTTAAAACAATCATTCACTACGATCAATTGGGACTTATTCCTGGGCTCCAAGTGTGGTTCAGTATTTGCAAATCAATCAATATGACACCACATCAATAAAAGAAAGGATAAGAACCGTATAATCCTTTCAATAGATGCAGAAAAAGCATTTGACAAAGTACAACATCCATCCATGATAAAAACCCTCAACAAAGGAGGGTTAGAGGGAACATACCTCAACATAATAAAGTCCATATATGAAAAACCCACAGCTAATATCATCCTCAATGGGGAGAAACTAAGATCTTTTCCTCTATGATTGGGAACAAGATGAGAATGTCCACTCTCACCACTGTTATTTAACATAGCATTGGAAGTTCTAGCCATAGCAATCAGACAACAAAAAGAAATAAAAGGCATCCAAATTAGCAGGAAGAAGTAAAACTTTCACTATTTTCAGATGACATGATACTCTAGAAAACCCAAAAGACTCCACCAAGAAATTGATAGAACTGATAAAATGAATTCAGTAAAATCACAGGATGCAAAATCAATGTGCAGAAATCTGTTGCATTTCTATAAACCAATAATGAAGCAACAGAAAAGAGAAATCAAGCAATCAATCCCATTTACAACTGCCCCAAAAGCTAAAAGATACCTGGAATAAACCTAACTAAAGAGGTAAAAGATCTGTATTCTGAAAACTATAAAACACTGATGAAAGAAATGGAAGATGACACCAAGAATGGGAAAACAGTCCATGCTCATGGATTGGAAGAACAAATATTGTTAAAATGTCTATATTACCCAAGCAATCTATGCATTTAATGCAATCCCTATCAAAACATCACCAGCATTTTTCACAGAACTGGAACAAACAACTCTAAGATTTGTATGGAACCAAAAAAGACCCTGAATAGACAAACCAACCTTGGAAAAGCAAAGCAAAGCTAGAGGCATCATAATTCCAGACTTCAGGTTATAATACAAAGCTGTAGTGATCAAGACAGTATGGTACTGGCACAAAGATAGACACATAGATCAATGGAACAGAACAGAAAACCCAGAGATGGGCCCACAACTATATGGTCAACTAATCTCAACAAAGCAGGAAAGAATATTCAATTAAAAAAAAGACAGCCTCTTTAACAAATGATGTTGGGAAAACTGGACAGCAAAATGCAAAAAAATGAAACTAGATCACTTTCTTACACCATACACAAAAATAAATTCAAAATGGATTAAAGACCTAAATGTGAGATGGGAATCCATCAGAATCCTAGAGGAGAACACAGGCAGTAACCTCTTTGACACTGGCCCTAGTAACTTCTTACTGGATATGTCTCCTGAGGCAAGGGAAATAAAAGCAAAAATGAATGATTGGGACTTCATCAAAATTAAAAGCTTCTGCACAGAGAAGGAAACAACAAAACTAAAAGGCAACCTACAGAATGGGAGAAGATATTTGCAAATGACATATCTGATAAAGGGTTAGTATCCAAAATATATAAAGAACTTATAAAAACACCCAAAAAACAAATAATCCAATTAACAAATGGGCAGAAGACATGAATAGACATTTTTCCAAAGAAGACATCCAGATGGCCAACAGACATATGAAATAATGTTTAACATCACTCATCATTCGGGAAATACAAATCGAAACTACAATGAGATATCACCTCACACCTGTCAGAATGGCTAAAATCAATAACACAAAAAACAACAGGTATTGGTAAGAATGTGGAGAAAGGGGAACCCTCTTACACTGTTGATGGGAATGCAAACTGGTGCAGCCACTCTGGAAAACAGTATGGAGGTTCCTCAAAAAGTTAAAAATAGAATTGCCCTATAATCTAGCAGTTGCACTATTAGCTATTTACCCAAAGAATAAAAAATACTAATTTGAAGGAATACATGCACCCTGATATTTATAGCAGCATTATCTATAATAGCCAAAATATGAAAGGAGCCCAAATGTCGATCAACAG
The DNA here is from genome assembly GCF_004348235.1 of Phoca vitulina. NCBI lineage: Eukaryota > Metazoa > Chordata > Mammalia > Carnivora > Phocidae > Phoca > Phoca vitulina. The sequence goes on along the minus strand of NW_022589726.1, from coordinate 9,792,552 downwards.
ATGAATGGATAAAAAAGAAGTGGTATACATATATACAATGGAATATTACTCAGCCATAAAAAAGAATGAAACCTTGGCTTTGCAACGACATGGCTGGAGCCAGAGGATATTATGCTAAGGGAAATAAGTCAGTCAGAGAAAGACAAATACCATATGATTTCACTTATATGTGGAACTTAAGAAACAAAACAAATGATTATAGGGGAAAAAGAGAGGTAAACCAAGAAACAGACTCAACTATGGAGAACAAACAGATGGTTACCAGAGGGGAGGTGGATGGGAGGATGGGTTAAATAGGGATGGGGATGAAGGAGTGCACTTGTGATGAGCACTGGATGTTGTATGGAAGTACTGAATCACTAAATTGTACACCTGAAATTAATATTACACTCTATGTTAACTAACTGAAATTTTAAAAAAAAACTTAAAAAAAAAGAAATGGCTAGTCCTCTAAAACCACAGAACCTCCCCATTGCCATGCAAAAAGCCACATCTAGGGAAGAAAAATCATAAAATGCCTTGAAGATTTTATCCTTAATATATACTTTTTAAAAAAAATCTGTATCTTATGCTCTTCCTTCTTTGGAAAGTCCTTCCTATTCTCTTTTTTTATTTTTTATTTATTTATTTTTATTATGTTAATCACCATACATTACATCATTAGTTTTTGATGTAGTGTTCCATGATTCATTGTTTGCATATAACATATACTTTCTTTCTGCAAAATTGACAATATGTCTAACAGAAATGATTTTACTTAGTGCTAAAGTAAAGAGCAAAAACCAGTTTGTAGGAAACTGGTAGTAATGTAAGTGATTCTTGTCCATAACAATGCAAATGAATTTTGCCCAATAGAATTGTAGCTGATTTCTACCTTATAGAAAAGATAACTCCAATCATTGTGTTTTATGGTCCTATAGGTTAATAATCAATCTTGCATCTACTAGCAAATTCAGTTCAGCATTTCCAACTGCCTATGTATTACTCTTCAAATTCTATTCTGAACAGATTTTAACAACTTCCTGGTTCTCTCCTTAATTAATAAGTTGAATAAGCTTATTAATGTTCATTTTACATTTGCATGAGACTCATGATTTTATTTTTTTAACCTTTATACTTTAGCAGTCCTATGTGATCTTGGGGATATGACTCTATCTTTGCTACCATTCCATGCTGACATCCATGGCTTTTCTAGCTGGTCCTCTGTTCTCCCGTCAGAGGCAAGGCATGGTGATAGCTCCCGGACTCGGGTAAGGGAGGAACACTCAGTGTTTCCCTTTGCTTTGGCTCTTCTCCTCTCTTGCTGATATGGCTCATCCTCTTAGACTCAGATCCATCACCTGTCCCCAGCTTGACTGCCTACCCTTAAGTCTCTTCTTTGGAGTTCCCTGCCCTTCATCATGAGGACTGACTGCCGAGTCTCCTGTAAGTCCTCAGCTACTTCTTTCCCACCTTGGGCACCAAAAAGGTCTTTTTATCTCCTCTATGTTTACAGGGAGTTAAGCCCCGTGGGCTATTGCATGCTTAGACACACTGTACTATCATATATACTCTACTGCTTCCATCCACCCTGGTATGCCTAGTGACACTCCACAAGGGCTTTTTCCTTCCAGAATTCCAAACTGGAAATGGGATATAACCCTCTTCTAACTTTTGAATTTCCAAATATATCTATAGGAGTTTCTCTCTCCTCCTCTTGTGGCTTCAAACTTAAAATGTGGTGGGCAAAAAAGGAGGGCCCCACACTAAGATCACTACGATCCAAGTTTCTTTTTTTTTTTTTTTTAAAGATTTTATTTATTTATTTGTCAGAGAGTGAGGGAGAGAGAGAACAAGCAGGGGGAATGGGAGGCAGAGGGATAAGCAGGCTCCCCGCCGAGCAAGGAGCCTGATGTGGGGCTCGATCCCAGGACCCTGGGATCATGACCTGAACCAAAGGCAGATGCTTAACAACTGAGCCACCCAGGTGTCGCAAGACCCAAGTTTCTTGATCTTTTCCCCAAACTCTTTCCAAACTCCTCCCTGCTATCTAGAAAGTGTCCTTAGGAGGTGGGAAAACTCTTCTCCAGTCTTACAGCCAGAATCCTTTTCCACCCTGTGATCCAAGGCATGGGACGTTCTATTCCTTATACCAGTCAGGTTTTGCTCTTAAAAGCAAACCTAAAAACTCTTCTTTTTCAAGATCCTGGCATTTTCAAATCAAACATTCTTTGGATTTTATAATGTTTATCTGTTATGAACCTAGCTGTTATTTGAAAGTTCAAAGCCAAACAGGATTTTGTTTCAGGATGGTTTGCACCTCCCCTCTTCGAAATTTCCTTCCGTTACCTCTTCCACACATGCTCAGAGCAGTGAATGATGCTCTCTACGACAGGATTGTTGCTGGGCAACTTGGAATAGCTAGGAAGTCATGAGAATAAAAAACATACCAGCTGATATTTCAAGTACTTCTGCATGCATCATTACTTTTCAAGATTTGAGATAACATGAATGCAGTTTCTTCCAATTGTTGCTTTAAATGCATCTCAAACATATCCTCTTGAACTTGATGTGAGTTGTATGAAAACTCTGCCAATATGTGTCATACAAGAAAATGAAGTCTTCTGCCTGGTCCCCCACTCTTTGCGTTTTGATCCAGATGCCTGAGAGTATTAATGTTCTTACTGCAAATAATAAACTGAACTCTCTCAAAGGATAAAATTTAAAAATAATCCTATCTTAAGATGTCTAATGAAATGAATGAAGAGTACAAGCTCTTATAAATGAGGTTACACTCTTATAAATGAGATTTCTTGTTAAGAACCACAGAAAGGCTTCTCTTTTAGAAGTGTTTTAGATATTCTAATATATTTTATGAGGTAGCTTAACCCAGTGGATAGCAGCTTTTCTCCATCCCCAAAGCACCAAGAGACCTGACATTTACCCGTTAGTAGCAATTGCTTTAGGACAGTGATTTCCTTGGAAAGGAAAAGTGAGCTGGCATAGCAGAAATCCTAGGGAACTGTAGAAAGAGAGACAGTATGGCGAGGTCTTGGAAGTTTGAAAATGACTCTGAAATATTTCTGAAACTACTCCTGCACACTTCACTGAAGAAGAAATCTGTTCTCCCAAGATATGCAATTTCAAAGGAGTATTCTCAACCCTTCATCTTGTGCTAAGCAAAACACCAAAAACACTAAAAGCCTGTACTGCAGGCTTTCAGAAAATTTACTTTTAATTAAAAGCAACCCGACATTTAAAAAAAACACAAAAAATGAATATCCCCCCTTTCCCCTGACATTTGAAATTCCCAACAGAATCTTTTCTGAAGCATTTAAATAAACATCCAACATATGAGAGTTCTTTATTTGGGGAGGTTTTAATAAATCTGAAGCACAGAACAAACCAGAGTAAAGATATATTTACTAATCTATTGCTATTCATTTTTTTTCTCTTTTTTTTTCCCCCCCCCCCCACCCTGTAGCTAGTGTCTTATGGAGGTACCATTCTGATTAAAGACTCTATTTTAATTAAGTATGTTTTTAATTTTTTTATGAGGCAGGAAAATTCCTTCAGAGGTCAGACAGGTAACATTTATTCAAGATATAGAATAGTAGGAAGCAAGGGAATTTGTATTTAGATAATTAAATCCATGTTTTCCATAGAAATATACACATGAAAGTAAAAAACCCAGAGTGTTCTGATCAAATAAGACAAGGGTACAGAGTATCAATTCCACCCTCATTATAGCATGCACTCAAAAACAGAAATCCTAATGCTTCTGAATTTGGCCACTGGCAGAACAGCTCTTACTTCTTTTATATCCCTCTCTCCAAGTGCTACCAGCGCTATTTCTTAAAATTCAGCCGTGTGCTCATTCAGTTATAATGGTCCCCTGGGCTTTGTGCTGTGAATATTTTGGCTCAATTCCTTCTGTTCCTGCAATAAAGAACTCATCTGCACAATATAAACTTTCATTTACCATGTCTCCATACATTTTGCCTGATGATTAAACAAACTGGAAATTCTCATTTCTTATTGTAATGTCATTATTTAAAAAATTCTCTCTCCCTTCTCTGTTTCTTAATATGTAGGAGCTTTGCTATTTGATGTCAGGCCTCCTATCATAGTAGCAGTTCATGAACTTTCAATTAATCTCAAATGATCACTCAGTAAGTTTATTGATTGGCTGCTGCAGGATTTCAACAAAAGTTGCATGATTCAATGTCCTCTTCAAGTGCTGCTTATTCCTGTCCCCTTGTCTTCAAACCCATTGGTCTTGTGAGAGTGCTGCCCTAACTGGGAAAGAATTTGAAATGGTTGTTATGAAAGAAGGAAAAGATTTTATTTTGAATTATCTATTGAAATGTTCTTTAAACTTTTTTTCCTTTTGGAATTTTCTCACATGGTATTATTTCATTTACTGTGTGTCTCATTTGCTTCCTGACTGACTGGCTACCTTCAATTTTAGATCCTTCTTTGGATCAGTGGAGAAATTTTTTTTTTTTTAAGAAATTGAATTTTAGCTCAGTTTGAGTAGCCTGCCCTTTTAAGAATTACTAGATATCTAAAAGGTTTGAACTGTTTCCTAACTTATCTCTTGGCATCACCAACCAGTTAGCTAATTATACCTGGTTTTTTATTCAGAGAGATCTTTGAATCCTGGTTCTTGTTGAACGATTTTTTAACAAGACCTTAAACTCTATGTAAAATAGAGATGCTAATACCAATTTCATAAAAATTGTAGAAAGACCTTGCATTATGCCAGAACAGGGTGGTGCTTTTTTTTTTTTTTAAGATTTTATTTACTTATTTGAGAGAGAGCATGAGAGAGAGAGAGAGCATGAGAGGGAGGAGGGTCAGAGGGAGAAGCAGACTCCCTGCTGAGCAGGAAGCCCAATGCGGGACTCAATCCTGGGACTCCAGGATCATGACCTGAGCCAAAGACAGTTGCTTAACCAACTGAGCCACCCAGGCACCCAGGAGGATGGTGCTTTCAATAGAAGAATGTGTCCTTCCAATTCTTTACTTTAAAATAAGGTCAAAACCTTTCCCATTCTCATTGTTTGTATCAGTCAGCATCAGTCAGGTTATGCTAAAGCAACAAATAACCTCCAAATCTTAAGGGATAAAAACAATCCCAATTTATTTTTATTCCTACTACTGTTTGTCATGGATAGTTGAGGACTTACTCCATGTGTTCCTCATTCAGGGACCCAGATGGTAAGAGCTCTGTGATCTGGAATGTCACTGCAGCAAAGAGAAGGAGGGAAGATGAATACACACAAGTCTTACATAATTTTGCCCAGAAGCAACACACATCACTTTCATTGATAATTTATTGACTGTAGCTAGCCACGTGGTTAGCCATGCCTAACGTAAGAGATAAAACAGTGAGATTTCTGCATGCCCAGAAAAGAAAAACGAGCCACATAAATTGTAGAGCTCCATTAATGTCTATCATCAATTATTTCACCTTTCTGAGCTCAAAAATAAGATCTCCCTTTACTGGAATTTTTGTACTCTTGATACTATGAATGTTTAGATCATAAATGACATAAAATGGAGCCACAGTGCATAAATCTTTAATATTTTTCTTTGAGACTACTTGAGAGGATGAAAAGTAGAAAGTTGGCACTTGTCTATGCAGATAGCCTTCTAGATATTTGGGGTGCTGACTCATAGCACTTTCTTCTTTCAGAGGGAAAGAGGAGTTGGAGAGTAAGAAAACCAAAATAGGTTCTAGAAAGTGCCATTGAAAATATCTAATTTTTTTTCTTAATCACAAAAGCAATACATTGAAGGCACATAGACAAACACCTCAATATGTGTAAGCTGGCACCTTACATGGTTCATTCTATGCATTCTATGGGATTATTTTCAAAGAAGATCAATCTATCAGTCAAAATTAAACAGAAATTTTAATTTTGTCTCTGTAACTTAAAAAACAATGAAAAAGTCTAATTCAAACGGGATAGGAACATTTCTCCTTCTCCCAAATTATTATACACTCAGCTGCTCTTGAAAACCCTGAACTTAGCCCATGAAACCTTTCTTTCTCTTTTTTCTACATTCCATCTTCATTATGTACATTATCATAATATCTTTAGTTTTCTTTTCTTTTCAAATTCCACAACAATTAAAAAATAAAAAACTCCTATAACTGACCAATGTGTTAGGGTAGAATAAGCTATGCCCTATGGTAACACAAAAACCCTGACATCTGGGGAGCCTGGGTGGCTCAGTTGGTTAAGCATCTGCCTTCGGCTCAGGTCATGATCTCAGGGTCCTGGGTTCGAGCCCCATGTTGGGCTCCCTGCTCAGTGGGGAGCCTGCTTCTCCCTCTCCCTCTGCCTGCCTCTCTGCCTACTTGTGCTCTCTACCTCTCTGTCAAAAAAATAAATGAAATCTTTAAAAAGAAAAACCTTAAAAAAAAACCCTAACATCTCAGTGGCTTCACACAAACATGTATTTCGTGCTGATGCAAAGTTCAATGCATGCTGGGCAGCATTCCTCCAAGCAGTAACACGGAAGTCTAGGCTTCTTCCATCAAGGGGTTTCTTGGCATCTTCCACTTCCAGACACATTCTCAGCTGGGCCTTCTACTGACAATGAATACATTTCAAAAACAGAAATTTAGAGTTTTGTACAATAATAGATGACCAAAACAACCCAATCATGGTGTGACTGTGAAGGAATTTATGTGTATTCATAGTTTATATTGGTATAAATGTGAGAAGGAAACTTCGTATCAACCACTGAACATTGTGGTTTTGCATAAGAAAAGCACATGCACATCATTTCTTGGAATATGTATTAACCCAAGCATCTTAACTCTGGTCATGTCCAATAATGGCCATTAGTCTCATTAATACTTCTCCAGAATGATTCCAGCTGTGTTATTCCCACATAAAGAATACCACGCTTCCAAGGGGGCCTGGGTGGCTCAGTTGGCTACGCATCTGACTCTTGATTTCGGCTCAGGTCATGGGATCTCAAGGTTGTGAGATTGAGCCCTGCATCGGGCTCTGTGCTGGTTGTGGAGCCTGCTAGATTCTCTCTCTCCCTCTCCCTCTGCCCCTCTAAAAAAAAAAAAAAAAGAATACCACAGTTCCAGCTATCTTGTCATTTGTTTAATTGGATTCATCAATCTTTATTTAGGCCCTCTGTTCTTGACACTGGAGAATATAAAAGACAGTAGTGTTGTCCTATTTCTCTAACAATTAAGAGAAACAGCATATCAATCTAGTGCAATTAGGGAATAGCACTTTATACAATAAGCAATTTTTCAAATTTGTGCACTGGGTAATAAGCAATTTGTATATAAATAAATGTGTAATAGTAATAGTAAAAATAGTAATTACATTTGTCTGAATTATAGCTAAAGACTTGGGATGTGGAACAAAAGAGATGAGATTAGGAGGGTAGAACTGAAGGAGGCAAAGAGAGCTTTCTAGTTAGAACACCGTGCAAGAAATAGCAACTTTAGGGGACATTTTTATACTTGGAGATGAAGCTTGTTATGTTTATTTTAGTTACATCTTTTCTAAAACTCCTTATGTAATGAAAAATGTAGCTAATTTAGCTTAGTGGTTAAAAAAGAGGGAAAAAGATTCCTCCAAGTTCCATATTTAAAATGATTGGCCTGGTGGCTCAGTCGGTTGGGAGTCCAACTCTTGGTTTTGGCTCAGGTCATGATCTTATATGTGGTAAGATCAAGCCCTGCGTGGGCCTGAGCATGGAGTCTGCTTGGAGATTCTCTCTCCCTCTGCACTGCCCCTTGAGCTCCCCCACCCCCAGCTCATGCACTCTCTTTCAAATAAGTGAATAAATCTTTAAAACAAACAAACAATAAATAAATAGCCTGAAATGTTAACAACAGTTATTCCCCTCCTAAAATTTCTAAAACCTGTCCCCACCACTCTTGTCATGTTCTACTCAACTTTGACTGATTTGGGGACACTCTGGGATATTCTACAAACTAATGCTTCTCTTTCAGCTCCCAACTTTTCACTTCCTTTTATCATTCATTAATTCAATAAATGTTCAGTGAGCATCTATTCAGTCCTGGCCTTTTATGTGAACTGTACTGGTTGTGCTTGAGTCTGTCAACTCTAATAAATTATTTTCAAGAGGAATTCATGGATTAAGTATATGCATTAATTATAGCATCTTTGCAATTTTTTTCTGAATAGAATATTGCTTTTTCTTAGTACATTGCCCACTGGTCATAACCCAGGGCAATCTCAGGCAAACCATTAACCCTCCAGACCTCTATGAGTATTGACTACTGTATCTGAAACTGAGGTGGACTTTCTAGGTCAAACATGCAGGGATTTGTTTCCAAAGAATATTGTGTAAATTGGATTTTGGAAAATTAAATAATTTAAATCAAATACATAAATTACATTTGGAGAATTCTGTTATAAATCTTATTGTGAAATGAATTCTCTGTATTATAAAAAAATAGTTCTTTATTTTTATCGAACTTTTGGTTTTTTTACTTCTATGCAAGGGCAAGGAATTATGATGATGAATGTAAGCAGGGAAGTAGAAAAGTTACCAAGATGCAAAGTCAGTGAAAGACATAGACATCAGAATTTAGCCCCAGGGTTAAAACTACATAATAGCCAAGGGAACTTTGTTAATGATTTATCCAGAAAAGTTTTACTGATACTTACCATGTTCAAAACACGACGTGGTGTATATATACAATGGAATATTATGCAGCCATCAAAAGGAATGAAATCTTGCCATTTGCAGCAACGTGGATGGAACTGGAGGGTATTATGCTGAGTGAAATAAGTCAATCAGAGAAAGACATGTATCATATGACCTCACTGATATGAGGAATTCTTAATCTCAGGAAACAAACTGAGGGTTGCTGGAGTGGTGGGGGGGTGGGAAGGATGGGATGGCTGGGTGATAGACACTGGGGAGGGTAGGTACTATGGTGAGTGCTGTGAATTGTGTAAGACTGTTGAATCACAGACCTGTACCTCTGAAACAAATAATACATTATATGTTAAAAAAGAAGAAGAAGAAGAAGAAGAAGATAGCAGGAAGGGAAAAAAGAAGGGGGGGAATCGGAGGGGGAGACGAACCATGAGAGACTATGGACTCTGAGAAACAAACTGAGGGTTCTAGAGGGGAGGGGGGTGGGGGATGGGTTAGCCTGGTGTTGGGTATTAAAGAGGGCACGTATTGAATGGAGCACTGGGTGTTATACGCAAACAATGAATCATGGAACACTACATCAAAAACTAGTGATGTAATGTGTGGTGATTAACATAACATAATAAAATTTAAAAAAAAATACAAAAAAATAAAACACTATGTAAGAAGCTGGGGGATATAGTAGGTCCAGCCATCAAGAAGCTTCCAGCTTGGGAGACAGACATTAAGTAGGGAAGAGAGAGAACAGGCAGTGGAAATCCTTGAGAAAGGAAAGGAGAAGGATTATTTGTGAGGAACAAAAAGAAAGCCAGTATGACTGTTGCTCTATATCAGGATAAGGCTGGAGAGGTAGGCAGGAGCAAATGATGCAGTCTCATAGGTCACATTAAAAAATATTGGGTTTTGGGGTCCCTGGGTGGCTCAGTCGGTTAAGCATCCAAGGTCATGAATTCAAGCCCTGCAATGGACTCCACACCCAGCGTGGAGCCTACATACAATGCTGCAATGCTGGGTGTGGAGCCTACATAAAATATATATGCAAGAAAGGGAAGAGGTTGAAGGAATTTTAATAAGGGAGACACATAATAATATATATGTCTTTAAAAAAGAGTACTCTGGCTTTGTGTGCAAATGGATGGAGGAGGAAGAAAACAAGTGCAGAAATACCAGTTAGGAGAGCATTGCAGACAGACTCGTAGGATGGTGGCTAGGTTATGGTGAGGAAGAAGAAAGGTAGAGAATTCTGGTCTTGAGAATGACTTTGGGAGTGCTAGCCTAATGAAGCTCACATCTATGCAGGCTGGGATGAAGATTCTTCTTGGCCACCCATGCCAGGACCTAGCCCCAGGCATATGGGGTACAGAGGAGCAGAGCCAGGGGACAGGCTCATAGAAGCCTTCTGAATGGGCCACTTCCCTGACAAATGAGGGAGCTCAGCAGAACATGTGACTTCTTCATGCTTCACAAATGATAAGAGGCAAAGTTAGAGAAATCCTGAATCCAATATGGTCTCCTGCCAACCATTGACTGTTATTTCTCCCTTAACCCTATCCACTTTACCAATCCTCCTCCTCCGTAGAACTGAGGTTATGGTACAGGTCCTAGATTCTAAATACACATGGCCACCCCAACTTGTTCCTTCTTCCACTATATAGCTTGTTAAATTGTTGGTAACTTTCTAGTTCTACAGTTAATTTGGGAGAATTACTCCTGCAAATAATTCTATCGAGCCATGTTCAGGGTCAGAAAGTTGCCATATAAAGCCAGGGCAAATTATTTTTCTTTTTTTTTTCAAGTTTTTATTTATTTATTTTAAGATTTTATTTATTTATTTGACAGAGAGAGACACAGCGAGAGAGGGAACACAAGCAGCAGGAGTGGGAGAGGGAGAAGCAGGCTTCCCACTGAGCAGGGAGCCCGATGCGGGCTCGATCCCAGGAGGATCATGACCTGAGCCAAAGGCAGACGCTTAACGACTGAGCCACCCAGGTGCCCCTCAAGTTTTTATTTAAATTCCAGCTAGTTAACATACAGTGCTACACTAGTTTCAGGTGTAGAATTTAGTGATTCAACACCCACATACAGCACCCAGTGCTCATCACAACAAGTGCCCTCCTTAATCCCCATCACTCTTTCACCCATCGTCCCTCCCACCTCCCCTCTGGTAACCCTCAGTTTGTTCTCTGTAGTTAAGAGTCCATTTCTTGGTTCCCCTCTCTTTTTTTCCTCCTATGTCCCTTGTTTTGTTTCTTAAAATCCACATGTGAGTGAAATCATATGATATTTACCTTTCTCTGACTGACTTATTTCGCTTAGCATAATACTTTCTAGCTCTATGCACGTCATTGCAAATGGCAAGATTTCATTCTTTTTGGTGGCTGAGTAATATTCCTTTATAGATATATACCACATCTTCTTTATCCATTTATCAGTCGATGGACACTTGGACTCTTTCCATAATTTAGCTATTGTTGATGGCAAATTATTTTTCTTCTTTTAATTTTTTTTTTAAGATTTTATTTATTTATTTGAGAGAGAGAGAATGAGAGACAGAGAGCATGAGAGGGAGGAGGGTCAGAGGGAGAAGCAGACTCCCTGCTGAGCAGGGAGCCTGATGTGGGACTCGATCTCGGGACTCCAGGATCATGATCTGAGCCGAAGGCAGTCGCTTAACCAGCTGAGCCACCCAGGTGCCCTGCAAATTATTTTTCTATGTGATATTTCTCCCTACTGCAGATGCTTTTTATTGCTTTATTAGGCCATAATTGCTGTGTGTGAGCAGACATAGATAAGGGGGAAAATATCTGTTGATTGTTCAGAAAGATTGTAATAACTTTCCCTTTTCTTCTGACACCCAAATTAGAATGTAAGGAAACAATCAACTGGGAGAAAATGTAAAATGTAAAGGGAGAGTTAACTCTGGATCTCTTTCTGGGAGGAGATTAAATTACACAGAGTATAGTTTTGAAGTAAATAGACTTTTTATTCCATATAGAACCTGTTGTAGGAGAATTAATTTACTCCTTTTTAAGCTTAATTATTATGGACAGATGTAAGTATATGTAAGATGTTTAGATGTAAGTATATGGTTAGATGTTTAGACTAGTGCAGTTTTTATGTTTTCTTATTACCAGATAATCATTCCAGATATCATTAGTTCTTTTTTTTTAGAATTGCCAAATAAATTGAGTGCATTGGTTGAGAAAACATGTTGCAACTTATTTGATCCTATGACCAATTTAGGCAATTTGCCATTGGAATTGAATTCTAAATAAAGATGTATAAATGATTTATTTCACTAATTAAACAAGAGTTCTGTTTCAATATCCAAGGACTTTTAGTTGAAGGCTTACTTCTATTTTTTGTACATGCAGTCACAGTTATGCCATACAAAGGCATCTGTCTCCAGGTGTAATAGAAGCACTGGGGAATGGGTGTGGGTCAGGTGAAGAGCCAAGAGTCCTGGGCTCTCGTCTTACTTCTGACTTAGGGGCAGTGTGACTTTGGCCCCTTACCTTGATAAGGCTGCTCCTTGGTTCCCTCTTATAAAAAGTTGCCTTTCCAATTCATAGTGTGGCAAAGGCCAAATCAATAATATTTTCAATTCAAGAAAAATACTATTGAACATGAGAAGTGCTGTGGAAAGGCATTAGCATGTGGGGTATAGTGTTGAGAGGGAAGGCAAAGTGGATGTTGTTAATGCTGCTAGAATGTCAGGTCAGAGTGGTGGTTTGAGAATTTAGAGCAGGCACATATTTATTAGAACAGCTTTTGTTTATTTTAATCAGCATTGAATCCACGGGGTATTCTGACTGTAAGAAAACAAATTTTTAGGCACACAGAAAACAAAGTTATTTTATAATTTTCATTCAAAGACCTCAATCCTACAGGAAAGGGGGCTCTTCATCACTCAGATCCACTGAGACAGTTTTCCTAAAGTGTATTTGAAAGAACAATAGTTCTTTTAAAAATTCTGCAAGATAAAATGTCCATGATCAAATAAATTTGAGATATTCAGAAAATCCGATGGCATTTTAAAAGTTCTCAGATACCCTATAATATATTCTCATAAGTATATAAAAATCAGTGTACTCATGAAGGTGTATTCATAATATTCACACTGATATAAAAAGATACTCATTATTTTCTGAATGTAGCTTTCTCATGTCCCTCAATTTGCCCATCATTCCACTGCACCTCTCCTATTTCTCAGTCTTCCAACTGGAAAGCAAGGCCTGGGCAGAGCCCAAACAAACATTTATTAATGTTTGGTGTGGAAACCAAAAAACAGTTAACAAAAAACTAAGAAAATATGCAAATCAGTTTTTCTACAAACTGGCTTTTAATAAATTGCATGCCTTTAGAAATAGGACCCATGAGTGCTCCTGCATGGCATGAGAGGGAGCCAGCCCCGGTGGTGAGCTGCAGTGGCTGAGACATGAGGTAACCCGATGGCAGAGGCTGGGAATGTGGGCAGCCAAAGCCAAGGGTCAGATGATGGATGAACTTGAGGTTCAGAGCATCTGAGTGCCAGTGAGAGCCATGGTGGTGACAAAGTTTGTCAGCAAGGATGCTAGAATCCCTCACCAAACAGAGAGGAGACACCCCAGATTCAATCAGCTACAGAACGTTAGCAGGAGAACCATCAAGGCCCCTATGGAGAGGCCAGGAGAGATTAATTAAACCTTAACCAGAAGCCAGTAGGTACTAGCAGAGAAGGAAGAGAGTCCCTTTTCCCCAAAGCCTAACACTTTGAACCCAAACATCATCATGGGAAGAAGGAGGAGGAGGGGATTCTTTGAGAAAATAGAATGATCCTTGATAGGAAATTTGAACTTTGAGTTAAAAGAATATTTACCTAAAAGGTGAGTTAATCCAATAAAACCAAAAAGTCCGCCAGCATACTTACACTGGTATTAGAGGAAAAGTAGCAACTTTAAGCTGCTTAATGCCTGGTGGGTAGTTCCTAGCACAGAGGCTCATACAAGCCTAGAATAAATATTTGCTGACTTTTTCATAAACGAGCTCAAAATGAATTTCTAGATCAGGAAGGCAACCAATTACTTGTGTTCAGCCAGATTCTTTCTTAGCAACCAAGACAAATATTTTAAGAAACTTATTGTTGCTTTCACACATGACATTCTTTGATGCAATGTTAGGCAATTCATTTTGACATTAAGTAAAGGACATTTCTTCCATATAGCAACCTTCACATTATAGACCAAACTGCCATATGGATTATCTGTAGATTAAAAATAAAACGGCAGGCATCCTTTATATAATAATACTTTAAACACCTAATAGAACTACTAGAGTAATTTCATGAATATGAAAAACTAAGGAGCCAAGAAGATTAGTATTTTTGTTCTTTTAAACAAATCTTTGAGGGGTCCCTGGGTGGCTCAGTCGTTAAGCGTCTGCTTTCAGCTCAGGTCATGATCCCAGGGTCCTGGGATCGAGCCCCGCATCCGGCTCCCTGCTCCGCGGGAAGCCTGCTTCTCCCTCTCCCACTCCCCCTGCTTGTGTTCCCTCTCTCGCTGTCTGTCTCTGTCAAATAAATAAATAAAATCTTTTTAAAAAATTTTTAAAAATATTTGAAAATATTTGATAAAGGGATGTAAAACTCAGATGTTTAAATTGAGGTATAGTTGACACATAATGATACTTTAGTTTCAGGTGTTCAACATAGTGATTCCACATGTCTATACATTATGCTATGCTCACCACAAGTGTAGATACCATCTATCACCATACAGTGCTATTACAGTATCAATGACTATATTCCCTATGCTGTGTCTTTTATTCCCTTATTCATTCTGTAACTGGAAGCCTGTACCTCTCACTCCCCCTCTCCCATTTTGTCTATCCTGTCATTCCCCACCCCTCTGGCAACCATCAGTTTGTTCTCTGTATTTATGGGTCTGTTCTGCTTTTTGTTTGTTCATTTGTTTTGTTTTTTGGATTCCACATATAGGTGAAATCATATGGTATTTGTCTATGACTTATTTCACTTAGTATAGTACCCTCTAGGACCATCCATGTTGTCACAAATGGCAAGATCTCATTCTTTTTCATGGCCAAGTAGTGTTCCATTGTTTACATATATGTATATGTGTGTGTGTGTGTGTGTATACCACATCATCTTTATCTATTCATCTATTGATGGACACTTAGGTTGCATCCATATCTTCACTTTTGTAAATAATGCTGCAATAAACCTAGGAGTGCATATATCTTTTCAAATGAGCATTTTCATTTTCCTTGGGTAAACACCTACTAATGGAATTACTGGGTCATATGGTATTTCCATTTTTAATTTTTGCGAAACCTCCATACTGTTTTCCACAGTGGCTGCACCAATTTGCACTCTCATTAACAGTACATGAGCATTCCTTTTTCTCCACATCCTTGTTAACACTTGTTATTTCTTGTCATTTTGATTCTAGCCATTCTGACGGTATAAGGTGATATCTGATTGTAGTTTTGATTTCCATTTCCCTGAAGATTAGAGATGTTTGTACATCTTTTCATGTGTCTGTTGGCCATCTATATGTCTTATTTGGAAAAATGTCTATTCAGGTCCTCAGCCCATTTTTAATTGAATTATTTGGGTTTTTTTGGTGTTGCGTTGTATAAGTTCTTTATATATTTTGGATATTAACCCCTTATCAGATATATCATTTATGAATGTCTTCTCCCATTCAGTAGCTTTCTTTTGTTGCTGGTTTCTTTTGCTATGCAAAAGCCTTTTATTTTGATGTAGATCCAATAGTTTATTTTTCCTTTTGTTTCCCTTGCTTGAGGAGACGTATCTAGAAAAATGTTGCTAAAGCTAATGTCAAAGAGATTGTCGTCTATCCTTTCTTTTAGAAGTTTTATGGTTTCAAATCTCACATTTAAGTCTTTTATCCATTTTTAAATTTTTGCATATGGTATAAGAAAGTAGTCCAGTTTCATTCTTTTGCATGTAGCTGTTCAGTGTTCCCAGCACCATTTGTTGAAAAGACTGTCTTTTCCCCATTGTATATTCTTGGCTCTGGTATTTTTTGTCCTTGACTAAAAAACAAAAGATACGTTTATTATGACTATGTGTTTTTGCGTGTGAGTTCAGTTTTCTAGTGAAGTTCACATCTCAATGGCAGGTTGTTAAGTGCTTCTCAATTGCCTAAGGATGTCCTCTTTCATCACTGGGATTTTTTACCATCTTAAAAATTTTCCTACCATGAATTGTTACCATGTGCTATTATTACCAAAGTAACTTTGCTAAACAGTTGTCTCTTGAAGTTTGCATTTGGTTATTTTTACCCTGTGTGTCTCAGCCATATCTGATTCCTCTCAAATCCCCAAATTTGCAACATTACCAATAGTAGTGTTCTTTCTGTACAATTGAAGCCAATCTGGAATTTCTAAAGCTTCTATCTGTCCAGCACACTAAAGGTGAAGATAGGGAATAACTGGGTTGGCATAACGCAAGTGATTCACAACCCTGGCTATACATTAGAATCACCTGGGAAACTTTTGAGACCTCAGATGATTATAATGTATGGCTGGGGTTGAAAACCATAGTCAAAATGGATCTACTCCAAGTAGAAATCTGTAAGACAGAATCACTGAGCTGCAAGGGGATAAAAATCTTTGTATCTTCCTTCCTTTGTGTACATCTTTTGCATTTTACTTCCTCCCTCTGCCCCACCAGAGAGGTTTTTTTTTTTTTTTTCACTTGGTGTCCCTCTGTGTGGATGTTTTCTTTGGGGGCAGAGGAGAGAGCAATGGTGAAGAATGAAGGTATAAATGGTGGTGGGTGAGTAAGGACAATATCATGATAGCCAACTAGACTGAAGTCTTCATCTATCTATTTGACATCAGAGGATGATTTCAAAGTGAGAGGAAAGTGTGTGAATCTGAAAAGCCAAGGATAAAATAGAAAGACAAAGTAGTTGTGACCTAGAAGGTGGGGAAAGGCAGCCTAGGGTAGAAGAGGTCACCATGGTCCTGGAGTGTACTGGGGAAGCCTTTGAAGTGATTCTCTTTCAAAACCTCTGCATGGCCCTGAGCAGATCATTACTTGGAGCACTGCAACTAGGGGTAGAAAAACAACAGCTAGCTAGGGTTGTGGGCGTAAATAGGAGAGTTCCAGAGGTTTGACTGGGGAATGCAAATGAGTATCCACCCATTCCCCTCTGAAGGGAAAACCACGTCCCCTCTCTGACCACTTAAAGTCCCCAGGAGTGGATAAGCAGGGCCTATGCTTTGCTCTCCTGCCCTATGGTCAGCCCAAATGGCTGATACCCCCAAAAGAAAATGAGCTCTCGGGAATAATAACCAGACATATGAGTAACACATATCCTTCATAAAAGAGATAACAAATGAATGTTTTATGCTAGAGGAGGCAGGACTAATAAAATAGACTGAACAAAATTTGAAATAAACATGATAAATTTCCTCCAAGAGATAAAAGAGAAACAGAAACATGCAGTTATAAGAAGAGCCAATTGGAAATAATGGGTATGAAACACATTGTAGTAGACATAAAAAACTGAAAAGATGGGCTAAATATTAAAAAGAATATGATTCAAGTGTACTTATGAGTTGGTCAAAGAGTTCTCCCAAAGGGCATCCACAGGAAAAAGGAGAATATATTTCCTTAAAAAAGAGTTAACAAACATGGTGAGGAAAGAAGAAGTTTGAAGATGTATATATTATAATATAGGAAATATGAGAAGAAATTAAGAGCCAAACATATCCAGAATCAAATAGGGTAGAAAAAGAAATGCCTCACATAAACAGATTATTATGGAATTTAGAAACATCCGAGAGAACATTCTTAAAGCCTCCAGAGAAAAAGAGCAAAACACTTGTAAAGAAAACAAAATAAGATCAATATCGAACTTTGGAAGAAGAAGAGGAAAAAAAAAGAAGATAATGGAGTAATATATCCTAGGTGCTGAAAAAGAAAAACTTTGAACTTAGAATTTTGTATCCAGTTAAATAGTAATTTAAATGTGAAGTGCTATAAAGATATTCTCAGATACATAAGCCTCAGAAGGTCTTCCAAGCAAAGATAAAAGCATTTTTGTAGGAAGTATAGCAACAGCAGAAATAAATTAATCCAGGAAGAATCTGAGTAATATATGGGAAAGAGAAGATGATGAATAAATAATTTTGTGAAGATTAACATGAGCCACAGAGTATATTCATGACATCCAGAACTATCAATAAGACAGAAGGGGTTGAGGGTAGGGAGAGGGTCCTAAATCACTTGTCTTCTTTGAGGGGAAGATAGAAGTATTAAGTTTAGGAAATTAATCTTCAAACAAGTAGAAGAAAACTTTATCCCTACAAAGGAAGGTAGAAAAGGAGAAAACACAGATAAATACAAAATAGAAAACAATATGGAGAAATAGGTTCTGATATAATGGTAAAAATGCCAAGCACAAACAGTGTTTAAAAACACAGAATGTTTCTGTTTGATGGCTGGATAATATTTGGTTGCATATATATATACACCACATCTTCTTTATCCATTCATCAGCTGATGGACATTTCGGCTCTTTCCATAGTTTGGCTATTGTTGATAATGCTGCTATAAACCTCAGGGTGCATGTATGCCTTCAAATCAGTATTTTTGTATCCTTTGGGTAAATACCTAATAGTGCAATTGCTGGTTTATAGGGTAGTTCTATTTTTAAATTTTTGAGGAACCTTCATACTGTCTTCCAGGGTGGCTGCACCAGTTTGCATTCCCACCAACAGTGTAAGATTGTACCCATTTCTCCACATCCTCATCAACATCTGTGGTTTCCTGTGTTGTTAATTTTACCATTTTGACACGTGTGAGGTGGTATCTCATTGTGGTTTTGATTTGTATTTCCCTGATGATGAGTGATGTTGAGCATCTTTTCATGTGTCTGTTAGCCATATGAATGTCTTCTTTGGAAAAATGTCTATTCATATCTTCTGCCCATTTCTTAACTGGATTATTTATTTTTTGGGTGTTGAGTTTGATAAGTTCTTTATAGATCTTGGATACTAGCCCTGTATCTGGTATGTCATTTGCAACTATCCTCTCTCATTCTGTCAGTTGTCTTTTGGTTTTGTTGACTGTTTCCTTTGCTGTGCAGAACTTTTTATCTTGATAAAGTCCCAATAGTTCATTTTTGTTTTTGTTTCCCTTGTCTTTGGAGATGTGTCTAGCAAGAAGTTGCTGTGGCCGAGGTCAAAGAGGTTGCTGCCTGTGTTCTCCTCTAGGATTTTGATGGATTCCTGTCTCACATTTAGGTCTTTCATTCATTAATGGAATATTACTGAGCCATCAAAAAGAATGAAATTTTGCTATTTGCAATGACGTGGATGGAGCTAGAGTATATTATGCTAAGTGAAATAAGTCAGTCAGAGAAAGACAAATACCATATGATTTCACTCATATGTGAAATTTAAGAAAAAAAAACAGATGAACATAGGAGGAGGAAGAAAGGAGAGAGAGAGAGAGAAGGAAGAAAACCATAAGAAACTCTTAATGATAGAGAACAAACTGAGGGTTGATGGAGGCAAATGGGTGGGGGATAGGCAAATGGCTGATGGGCATTAAGGAGGGCACTTGTAATGAGCACTGTGTGTTATATGTAAGTGATGAATCACTAAATTCTATTCCTGAAACCAATTTTACCATATAGGTTAACTAACTAGAATTTAAATAAGAACTTGAAATAAATAAATAAATAAATAAAACCCAGAGGGTTTCAGATCAGAAAAAATAAAGGACTAGCAGTAATAATTCATACTTAAAAGGTCACGGATCATTGGAATAAATAGATGGCAAAGACATCACAAAAATATGAGTAGTGATTTTGTGTCAGACAAAGTAAAATCCAAGAATTAAAAAATGATGAGAAACAAAGTTATTAAAAATGGTTAAAAGGTTAAGAACTTACAAAATCATTAACATATTCTTAAAATACATAAGTCATTACTACTAGGAGAAAGAGATGAATCAGTAATTATAGTTAAGGTTTCAACAAATTCCTCTTAGAAACTGATAAACAATCAGATGAAATATAATCAAAGACAAAATATTTGAATAATACATTGAGTTTGAACTAATAAATCTGTATAGGCATTGATACATTTGTGGTTGTTTTTGTGCACAAATGGAACCATTGCAAAGAAGAGATTTTTTGCTTGAGATTTAAGCTCCACTGGGAGCTCAGATTGGCTGAGCATAGCTGCCAGGAGTGTAAGAAGAACAAGTATCCTTGTCTTTTTTTTTTCTTAAGTATCATTATCTTTTCATTTTTATAGCACAAGTTGACAAACACTAAGACTTAGGCAATGAGAACATTCTCATAAATAGAAAGAGGGTTTGGAAGTGGGTCGGCCACTACACAATCCTGATATAACTCGAATACACCAGGCCTAGACGGGTGAAGTCATTTGTCAAAGACACAAAGTAGTAGGTAACAGAATTGGATTTCGAGTCTGTTCTCTTTCTAGTACACTGTGTTGCCTCATACATAATATAATGATGATGTAAATGAATCAAAACCATTGAAAAGTCCCCCAAATCAAAATATGTTAGAATAAAAACCATTATGATATTAGTTTCTAGTCCTCCCTCCCAATGCCTCCACGTTCCCCCTTGCTCTCATCTGAGATCCCACAAACACTCCTACTTACCTCTCCACTTTGCACTTTGCACATGACATTCTAAAGCCTGTTTACACATCTCTCATTCCCATTAGACTGCCAAGTCTTCAAGGGTAATGATCAACTATAATTTACTTGTGTATTATAGAACTAGACACATGGTAGACACTCAATGAGATTTTGTTGAATGAACAAGTTAGTGAATGAATGATAGGAAGGATGACTATGAAAAACCACTTGACTTAGAGATCAGGGCATCAAGCCATTAATTCTTGAAGAGAGAGTAAAAAGAAGTCTATATATGACCTAGCTGGGACCCGAAACTAAAAATAAAGAAAATTTTTGTGTTTTAACTTGAGTTCAGCTGAGAAAACAATTTGCCCTTTGCTCTGTCTGGGTAAATAACCAGGCTAACAAGGACAGCTGCAAGGCATTTCAAATGATACTGGAAAAGATCCCATCACTTGAGTTGTTGTGAAAATATGGCTAGATGACCAGACAAGGCCTAAGCTGAGTGGGCTGGAAGCCAAAAGCCACAAAACAAGCAAATAATTACTCAATAGTCAATCCATACAGACCCTCTGTACAAAGTAACTTTTATCAAGGGCACCATAGAGCCTTCAGTTATTTGAAAATCTGCCACACACTCTGCCATGCTAAGTGATTAGGTTAACAATCCTTGGATGGAAACTTAAGTGCATAAGGAAATGTCTGATTTTTTTTTTTTTTTAAAGATTTTATTTATTTATTTGACAGATAGAGACACAGCGAGAGAGGGAACACAAGCAGGGGAAGTGGGAGAGGGAGAAAGCAGGCTTCCCGCTGAGCGGGGAGCCCGATGCGGGGCTCGATCCCAGGACCCTGAGATCATGACCTGAGCCGAAGGCAGACGCTTAACGACTGAGCCACCCAGGCGCCCCGGAAATGTCTGATTTTTTTACCCTATATGTTTTCTTTCCACATTACATGAAAAGGAATTTTGATTCAGAAGAATTAGAAAGACATTTTTCACTCAAGCCCATTTGGATAATATTTGTTGGGATACGAATTGTTACTTCAAAGATTTTTATTTATTTATTTATTTGACAGAGAGAGAGACAGCAAGAGAGGGAACACAAGCAGGGGGAGCAGGAGAGGGAGAAGCAGGCTCCCCGCCGAGCAGGGAGCCCAATGAGGAGTTCGATCCCAGGACCCTGGGACCATGACCTGAGCTGAAAGCAGACCCTTAACAACTGAGCCACCCAGGCACCCCACGAATTGTTACTTTAGACAGAAAGTTATTCTTAGAGAGCATCACGGTACAAAAGATACCTGGGAAAATTCTTTATTTGTCAAGAACACCTCTAATAGAATTATGCTCAATGAACTCAACTAGCAAAATGACAAAATAAGATAAGCAAAAACAGTAGGAAGGCTATCTATTACCAAGCATTATAAAATGCCAGAAAAATCACTTATTATCTTAGACTTAATTTTACAATGTAATGAAGAAAAAATTATGCCAGTTGCAGGGAGGATATTGATGACAAATCTCCCTTGCCTCCCATCCTCCTTCATTAATGTCAGAATGTAACATTCTGTCTTTTGCTAGAAATATGAATAACGAGTATTTAAAGAACTATTTTTGACACATGAAAACAGAGTAATGGAAGAGTGTAGGCAATTTCCTGTTTGGCTCAGAACATTCTTTTTCCATTTATTCTAATGTTCCCTTTCACTTCTAAATTAAAAAAAAAAAAGCTGCACCTATTATTAGTGGTACTTAGCCAATTTGGTCCTATTTTAATTGTGGAAGCTTCACAGAAAGCATTTGGTAATAAACAGCAAAGACGGGTTGGTTATTAGTGAAGTGATGCTGTTCTGCTTTACAAAGACATCTTTAGTAGGAGGATTCTCAGGAGGTTTTTTTGATCAAATAAAGCTTGAATTCTCCCAGGGGGGTTTCTTTCATCAGTCCACTCAGTAAGGCATCCATCCTCATTTATCTGTCAATCCAACAGATATTTATTGGGCTTTGGTTGCGGGCAAGGCATTGTACACAGCGAGGGGTACCAAAAGAGGCAGCATATTTTGGTGGTTACACGCATGGCCCTTGGAGAGGAGTGCTGAGTTTAAACCTTCGCTAGCTGTGTAACCTGGACCAAGTTACTTAATCTCTTCATGCTTCAGTTTCTTCATCTGTAAAATAACTCCTCATAGGTTGTGAGGATTAAATAGGTTACCATACTTCAAAGCACTTAGAAGAGTACCAAACACCCTATGTGCACTAGTCATTATTCCGGGAGCATCTTAAATACTTTGCCAGAGTGTTCCCCTTTAGAGGCAGAAGGGCAATTTTCCAACTCTGATAAAGAGGTTTGTAGCAAGGGTGGATATGTTTTTTTTTTTTTTTAAGTTTTTAAAAGATTTATTTATTTATTTGAGAGAGAGAAAGAAAGAGAGAGAGAGAGCACAAGTGGGGGCAGGAGCAGAGAGAGAAGCAGACTCCTGGCTGAGCAGGGAGCCTAATGTGGGACTCAATCACAGGATCCTGAGAACATGACCTGAGCTGAAGACAGATGCTTAACTGACTGAGCCACCCAGGCACCCCAGCATTTAATGTTTCTATTCAACAAGAATACTACCACAGAGGTAGATACATTATAAAGAGTAAAGGTAATGAGCTAGCACCTTTTCCACATGTCTTCTAGGGTTGAAATTCTGTAATGCATACATCCCTCTCTTCCCTAGATGCTATCCAGGCCTTCCAACCCGGAGTTTCAGTCCCCTGATTTCTGATTCAGTCCTGACCGGCACATCAGAGAGTGAAATCTTCAAATAGCCTTTACCACCTCTGCCTGGTAAGTGACACAGTAGGGCATTTGCCTACTGGCTAAGCTTCAGCCTCCTTCCATGTTGGCTCAGGAAACATGACTGGACCTCTCCCTTGGTTTTCTGCTGAGTACCCTTCTTCACTGGGCGAGAAGCTCTAGTCTGAATCTCAGTCAGGTTGGTTTGTCTTTTGGATTTTGCTAGCTCTCTGCCCTGAGAAGGTTCAATTCTATCACCTAGATCCTCAGCTTCAGACCAAGTCCTGCTGTAAATAAAGTCCCGAAATCATTGGTCTTAGCTATCCCTGCTGAGAAATAGGTTCCATATCCATGGCCCACACACTGGACTGGAGTCCCATGATGCCAACACCAAGCAGAACAGTGGTCTGGGGAGACTGAATGGACTTTGTGCAACACTCTTTAGTAGCATTCCTGCTAGCTCCATTAGTTTCCTCAGCCTTGTCACAGGACTTTTGACCTGTGATACTCCCCTGCCCACACACTGAAACTTTGTCATATCAGACTTTTAAAAACAGACAAAATCATGTTGGGTTGAAATCCTTTGATACTTTTGAGATGAAGTGGATTGATTATTAAATACGTCATGTGAAAGAGTATGGATTCAAAAAGTTCACAGGTTAAATTCAACAGGTCGAATTCAGTAAGAGTACTGAATATCTGGTCTTTCACTTGAGTACGAAAAACCTAAATGCATAAGTAGAGGGTAAGAGAGATGCCTGTTAACGTGTATGAAGAATTTTCAAGTTTTATCTGCCAATAAATTTAACTGTAGTCTGGAATGTGAGTATATGGTCAGCTGCATAATGGCTTCCAGAGATATTCAAGTCCTAATGCCTGGAACCAATGAGTATTACCTTATATAGCAAAAGGGTCTTTGCAGATACAATTAAATTAAGGATCTTGAGATGTGGAGATTATCCTGGATTACTCAAGTGGGCCTAAAATGTAATTCTTATAAGAAGTCTTCTTACAAGAAGTAGAGAGATGGAGATGTGACTGCAGAAGAGGGAAATTGTGAAGTGATGACAGAGACGGGGAGAAAAAGCAACGTGACACAAAGAAGGGGCCGCTAGCCTAGGAATGTCATGGCTTCCAGAAAAGGCAAGAACACAGGTTCTCCCCTAGAGCCTCCAGAAGGAACCAATCTTGCTAACACCTTGATTTTGCCGCCATAAGACTTATTTTGGACTTTCAGAACTGTAAGAGAACAAATCTGTACTGTTTTAAGCCACTACATTTGTGGTAATTAGTTATAGCAGCCATAGAAAGCTAATACAGACTCAAACTCAGCTCTTGTTGGATCACATCTGAATTAATAAATGCCACTGGAGTCACTGAATATCAAGAAGGAGGTAAGTTTAGTGAAGTGACTCATAATTATAAAGAAACTCCAAAACGCATCATGAGAGGACTCTTGGAATAATTGTTTCTACTTAAGAGGCAGTGGGAACTTGAGATTTCAAGTGTTTCGGGAGTCATCACATGCAAGGGGACTTAACTTGTCCCAAATGTCCCTGAATGATGGAACTGTTGTCACAGTTTGTAGTCTTACACTTATTTGCATGATTATTTGTTTAATGTGCTTCTCCTCCACTCTTCTCTAAGTTTCATGGTGACAGAGGTTAGATTTGGTCACCATTTTATCCCCAAACCCAACAGGAATAGGAGCCATTCAAAAAATGGAAACAGAATGAGAGAATTTTTTAAAAAAATCCTTCCCTGTGGGGATTAGGGTACAAGATAAGTTGTTATAACAAAGAGACTCAAATAACAGTGGCTTAAATAGGGGAGAAATTACTTTTCCCTTTTCCAAAACAAAGGGGAGGTGAACATCTGGGGCTGGAAAGGTCCTAGGTTTCTTCCATCTTGCTACTCTGCTATGTTCTGGGGTTGTGCTTGGACGTATGGTTGATGCTTGCTTACTTCCACGTCTGCATTCTGGTCTGTGGGAAGGATAAAGTCGCAGGCAGCTGTTGGTTAAGCCTCCGACTCTTGATTTCAGCTCAGGTCATGATCTCAGGGTCATGAGATCCAGACCCGTATGGGCTCCGTGCTGAGCGTGGAGCCTGTTTAAGATTCTCTCTCTCTCCCTCCGTCCCTCCCCCACCTCTAAAAATTTTTTAAAAATAAACAAGAAAAACCATTTTTTATCTCATGCAGTTTGTGTGAGTCAGGAATTACAAGGGAGCTTAGCTGGTGGGTCTGACTCAGGGTCTCTCATAAACTGCAGTCAAGATGTCAGCTGGGACTGCAGTCACCTGAAGTTCACTCGAGGGGCTGGCAAGGTAAAGCTAGCTACTGACAGGAGTCCTCCGTTCCTCACCACATGGACTACTCTCGGGGACTGTTGATTGTCCTCACTACAACAACTGACTTCCCCACATGACTGGTTCAACAATGAGCAAGGTGGAAGCCTCGGTGTCTTTTACTGGAAGTCATAGACCATTATTTCCACAGCATCCTGTGGGTTACAAAGGTCACTCTATTCAGTGTGGGAGCGGACAGCACAATGGTATGGTTCATGGAGGCTTTGGGGGGCATCCTTTCTGGTTCCATCTCCCATCGCTCTCTCTCACTCCACCTCTCACACTGTCTCTCTGCTCTTTCTCAAACATGGTGTATGCATCCTCTCCTCAGTCTTGCATTAAAGTTCTGACTGCCAGGATCATTCTTCCTGCAAATATCCATATGGCTCTCCCTCACTTGATTCAGGTCTTCACTCACATGTAACATTATCACAGGACATTTTCCTGACTACTCATATTTTTTTCAAAAAGCACCTCACTCCGAGTTCATGTTTTTTAGCCTCTAACTTGCTTTAGTTTTCTTCATTAAACCTCTCACCACCCAACATATTCTATATTTTTTCGTTTATTGCCTATCTCTCCATTTGGGATTAGGAACCCGGGTCACTATTGTATCCACAGTGCCCTCCTTATTGGGATAAGGATGAATTTAAAGAATGCGCTTTCTGGTTATATAGTGTTAGAAATTTCTTTCAATATTATATGGAATTCATTAATCATTCATTTATTCAAAAAATACCTAGTAAGCACCTACTATATGTAGGCACCATTTTAGACACTGGTGATACAACAGTGACCTAGGTCCCTGTTGGAAGCATAAGGAAAGTGCCATATACAAAATAATAAATAAACAAACAAACAAACAAATAAATAAATAAATCATCCTGACCCAGGCATGGTGAGTACTATCTAGTTTTATAGATAAAAAGAATTTATATCAAATCACTAAATAAATTTTAAAAAGACACTTAGCTTGGGATAAGGAAAATTAAGTACAAGCCTACATGGAAAATATAATCGAACAAGAAGGATTATGTGTGTTTGGTTTTGGTCTATGATTATTTCTTTTTTATATATAAAGAACAGGATTTATAGTTTCAGTGAATTATTTAAGTGGAGTTAGGGAATTACTCACAATGCAGCAATCAGAAAATTTAGGATTATGTACAATATCTCGTAGAATATAGAAGATGCTTAATTCTCCCATAGTTTCACAATGATATTGAAAGTAATTTTTAAAATTATGATAAAGAAAACATCTGGGCAAAAAATAAGGGCTTCTATGCAAGGGACAAGACAACTGAGCACATATCACTTGTTATTAGTGGAGATCTGTTGTTTGAAGAAGTTACAGCATTTGTCTCTTCCTTTTTTTTTTTTTTTAAGATTTTATTTATTTATTTGAGAGAGAGAGAGACAGTGAGAGAGGAAACACAAGTAGGGGGAGTGGGAGAGGGAGAAGCAGGCTTCTCGCTGAGCAGAGAGCCCAATGTGGGGCTCAGTCCCAGGACCCTGGGGTCATGATCCAAGTCAAAGCAGACGCTTAACGACTGAGCCACCCACGCGCCCCACATTTGTCTCTTCTAATTAACCTTTTGTTGAGGCTCTCAAGTCTTATGTAGGAAAGTTTTTGTATGTGGTCGAGTGATTTTACATCAGTCCAAAAAGAAAATGTCCCTGAGGATATCCTAAAATTACATATGCATGTTCTTTTCATCTCTTTATAGAGGAACTAAAATGTTGGGTAGATTGAAGCAATTAGATTTTTCTGTACTGTTCTCTCATTTCAGTCTGAAGAGCATTTGCAATGATTTTGAACATTATGCTACCTTTGGGGGAGAACTAATTGAGATGTTTGGAAACCTCTGCTCAGTTTACAAAACATTAGGTTTCATGATCATGTGTCTTATTGCACACATCCCTTGGTTTTACCTGTTCTTAATAGGAACTGCTTAGGGCCTATATGAGACCATAAGAAGCAGGAATTTTCTTTTGATAAAGCAATTACATTGAAGTAACTTCCTTGTGTTCTCTTCTGAAAAATGTAGTGTCGCTAGCTAATATATCTTTGGATGCCAGCACCATTTCATCCTGGAGAGATAGTCTTGCTCAACGTGGAGGTGGGTGCGGTAATATTCACTTATACCAGGCACATCAGTTCTATTGTCTCCAAAAGGTAAAAAGTAAGAAAAAAAGGGAGAGAAGAGAAAGAAAAGAAGGTGGGAGGAGGAATGGACAAGAGAGAGAATTTCAATTAATGAGAAAAAGCCTTTCAGAATTATTTAGTCCATTTTAGATGGACTTAATTTAAAGTCATTTACTTACTTGAATTTCAAAAGGACCTCACTGAAAAGCCTGTCTCCTCCATAATGTAGAACCCCAAGGCTCCAAAGACCTGGTTAGAATCAAACCACAGAGTGTATTATACTTCTAATTTTGAATATTTTTCTTTAGGAGTTTTTCCTCCTTTCAATTCCCCAGTTGAAGCATTATGGAAAATGCTATCACAAATGACAGGAGAAACTAAGACAGAGTTACAAATATAAGCTTCCTTACCCATGACATTTTATAGGCAAATAATTTATTACTATTACTGTTATGATTGAATTTTGTATATTATTGTTGCAATAGACCAAATGTTTGTGTCCCCCCATCAAATTCATATGTCAAAACCCTAATCGCCAAAGTGATGGTATTTGGAGGTGAAGCCTTGAAAGACAATTAGGTTTACTTGAGGTCATTAGAGTGGACCCCTTCATCATAGTATTAGTGTTCTTATAAGAACGGGGAGACCAGTACCCTCTCTCTGCCTAATGGGAAACAGCAAGAAGGTGGCCATCTGAAAGCCAGGAAAGGCCCTTAGCAGGAAATAGTCTGCCAGCATCTTGATATTGGGCTTCCCAGCCCCCAGAACTGTGAGAAATATATTTAGCTATTCATTCTATAATATTTTGTTATAGCAGCCCGAACTAAGGCAATTTTCTTTGGTAGTGCCTGTAGAGTATTTGAAAAACAGCATTTGTGTCTCTAGATCTCTAGTATAGGCAAGAAAGATGAAATTAAAATGATCTTTTAATAGTTTTATAGTTTCTTATTTTTTAAGGCCCTCATAAACATAAAAACAAAAAGCCTTTAACATAAACAGGAGCACAATTCTTCAGAATGATTATAGTACTAAATTTTAAAATCTAGAGGATGCACTAACTGTTACTAGTGACAATAATAGTTGTCTTCATTATCTATGATGAATATTTCCAGAATGTTCACTGAATGTATGGAATTTTGCTCCTTTGAAATTGCTTTATAACTGAGTCATTTTCTAAGATGAGCTGGGCGGTTGATCCAAATCCCTTTGATGGGATTTTATTGGTTTATTTTTTTAAAGATTTATTTATTTATTTGAGAGAGAGCGAGAGAGCACGTGTGGGCACAAGCAGGGGTAGGAGTAGAGGGGGAGAGAGAATCCTCAAGCAGACTCCCTGCTGAGTGTGGAGGCTGACCTGGGGCTCAATCCCAGGACCCTGAGATCATGACTTGAGCCGAAATCAAGAGTCTCATGCTTAACGGACTGAGCCACCCAGGCGTCCCCCTTTGATGGGATTGTAAAAACACATTTATCTTCCCTTCAGGACTGTATATGCCTACCATTTCCCCTTATCCCTCATGAGATCTCTGTTCTGGTGACCCACCAGTAACAGTGAAATGTGTCATAATCCTTGGTCTGTTGGGGTGGAAAAAAAGATTTTGAATAGGTTTCTACAATTAAAAGAATTGCATCTGTTCCAATACATCAGTTTTGGTCAGTTAGGTTATAAAGGATTACCTCTCCATCCAGAGTAGGCATGTGTAGCATGGTTTAGTGTAGAGAGCACAGACAGCCTGAGCCCTAAGACACAGGTTGATGGTAACTACAGTGTAAATACCCAGATGATCGCCTCCTCTTAAAAACAGTTGGACTGCCTCACCTTCCCATCAGTTTATCTGACCCAGAAAATAGAAATTGTATTTTAGGTTGGTCTTAGAAAACCCCAATCAGGAAAGCAAATATCATGCAAAAAATTCATATGATGCATTCCAGAACCAACCAAAATGAAAGAGAATTAGTCACTATTTGGTATTCAGTGTCAATAATATCCTTCTTGAGCAGAGCTTGAATTTGAAATTCATTCTTTTTTGCAAGTTGTATCCTTATACTCCTCTAACTCATTTCAGAAAAGTTTTCTACTTTTATTACCAACTGGCAATATACATGCACACAGCATCCTCAGAATCCACTCTAACCCTATTCTAATTATTCATAATCAAGTTTTTCAAAAAAATCATTGCATATTGATTTTGCCTTACATGTTTTATGTTCTACCAACAAATTCAGAATTAATCAAAGAAAATTGGAATAAGAAAACACAAAAAATTCAAAATCATTATGACGACATACTTATTTCTCCTGATGATAAATTGTGAAATATTTTCAAAGCAGGAACTGATAATGATAATAATTATATAATGACACAATGTTTCAATCATTATTTACTATAGCCCAAAGTAAAGGATAGGTTATTCACTTGCATATTTAAAATGTGTTATGGCAGAAATTCCTTAGTGCGGTATATATATATATTTTAAAGATTTTATTTATTTATTTGACAGAGAGAGACACAGTGAGAGAGGGAACACAAGCAGGGGGAGTGGGAGAGGGAAAAGCAGGCTTCCCGCTGAGCAGGGAGCCCGATGCGGGGCTCGATCCCAGGACCTGAGATCATGACCTGAGCCGAAGGCAGACGCTTAACGACTGAGTCACCCAGTTAAAGTTCATGTGAAAGCGTTGCCATGCAGTTAAAACTTTGGGTCAGTTCTCATCATTGACTGTGGGAGTCAGTGAAGTGGGTACTTAGGTTCCACCCCAGATCTACCAGTTACTAGCTATGGTCAAGTTACTGAATCCACTCTGTGCCTTAATTTCCTTTTCTGTAAAATGAAGCTAATAACAGTACTTACTTCACTGCATTGTTGTGAAGACAATCCAGGTAACTTCTCAACAACTGGTTTTACTTCATGATTGTATGTTACTCTGGAGACCTTATTTTAAGGCGTAAATAGATGGGAAAAATTTCATATTCCTAATGCAAACATGGACTTTACATTAAGACCATTTTTTTCCACTGGCAAAGAAGTATCAAGAATTGAGGGAATAGAGTAAATGATTTTCCCTTCTCCCTAAAATAAACTAAATAACCCCCTTGATTTTAATTCTGGTAAAAGTGAAAAATAATATATCATCATTGTATAAAAGTGGAGAAAGACTGAAAAGTATGAGAAAATAGAAATCACCCATAAGCCCATCATCTAGACATATCAAATATCACATTTTAATATTTTTCTTTTTAGTCCTTTTTGGTGCATATATATTTTTCTCTTACAAAACTGAGATCACACTGTATAACTTTTTTCACTTTGGTGTAATATCCGAAACACTTCCTATTGTCCTTAGTCATTGATAACATGATTTATAATTGCTGTAGAATGTCATTGTATAAATGACTATAATTTACTAAAATTTTCCCTATCATTAAATTTCCTCTATTACAAATGGTGCTGCAGTGAGTAACACCAAACACAAATCTTTATGACTGGTGATCTAAGTGATGATCCTGAAAGAGCCTAAAAGTGGAATTATTAGGTCGAAAGGTGTAAATAAATGATTCTTGATTAATGAAGGATAAATTAACTTAGAACTCATACATAGAAGTTGTTTCTTTGTATTTTTCTCTTTCTGAAGAATTTCTGTTCTGGATAATTAACAATACAAAGGAAATATTTTGCTAAGGGGACACAAGGGGAAAAAAAAATCCTTTACGGATCTTGGGTTCCCCTTGCAGTCACCTCTTTATACTGAGGCTCTCTCCCCTGACTGACTCCAAATTAGTTGATGCCTATAGACCTTAATTGTGAATCAGGCTTATGCAACTTAATTATAACACAGTGGTTTAGATTTATTTTTTTGTATCATATTTTTACTAAAGTTATACTTTGTACTGTATTTTAATTTAGAAATTGAGGCATCTTTGTGGACTAGTTTATGACCAATATTATATGTATACAAATTCCCTTATGAATTACTCACACTTGCATCTCTAAAATATCAAAACATTAAAAACATTACATAGGCAAATATGTCTATATTTGTCTACATATATAGACATTATAAAATTTCCCTTATCAACTGCACACACATACACATTAAAGGCTATAACCTAAAAATACAGAATCACCCTTTTTTATTCATTACGTTTCCAATTTATAAAAATGGGTCATAAATTAGGCCACAATTAATAGCTTAATAATTGCTAAAATTTCAATGTATTCCAAAGTTCAGTCTCTGATTATAAAAAAAATTTATAATAAATATACAAAAATTGAGTTTCTTCTAACTAACACAATGCAAAACATAAAATCAGAATTGCAATTGCAGAATATTTAAAAAATAATGAGAGTGAAAGTAGGATCAAGAGAATCAAACCAAAGCAGTGCTCTTAGAGGGGAGAATATGTATATTATATATACATATAATTTCACATAAATAAAATATATAACTATGTAATAAGAAAAATACAAATATATATTGCATGCAGACCACACATACATAAATTTAGACTGAACAAATTTACTCAAGGCAGTTGTCTGGAGAGAAAATCCCTGAGACAATCAAATACATAAACCACAAGTAATCTCAATCGAGAATAAAGGAAAGAAAGCAAAAACATACAAAATTAGAAATGAAATTGAGTTACTAGCCAGTGTGACGATTAAAAGTCCACAGATTCTTAGCCACTTCTCCCATCAGTGGAGCAGTCTAAGTCCCAGCAAACATGGCTTTTGAGTTAGGCCATATGACATGTTCTGTCCAATGGAACATTAGTAAATGTGTGTGGTGGGGAGTGTGGGGGGACAGAAACCTGATAAGTGCTTGTGCTTTGTGGCTTGGCTTCTTGGAACTCAGACTACCGGGATGTGAGGAAAACCAGGAGAACCTTTTGGGGAATGAAAAGCCACAAGAGGAAAATGAACCATGATTTTTCAGCAGACAGCCAGCACCATTTGCCAGATGTGTGAGTACATCCATCTGGAGCCTCTAGTAGAGCTCCCTGTTGAGCTGTCAGATGACTTCAGCCACAGGATTGATCCCAGGGAAGACCCCCAGATTGCCAACCCACAGAATCATGATAAATAATAAACTGTTGTTTTAACCCATTAAGCTTTGAAATTACTTATTGGATAGCAATTGATAAATGAAACAGCCAGCGATATAAAGGACATTCAAGTGTTCATTAGAAAATATTTTGTTCAAGTTCATGAAAATTAATTTGATCAATGGAATAAAATAGAAAGTTCAGGAATGAAGACAAATTCATTTTGGAATTTGGTATATGATAAGGGTGGAACCTCATGTCAATGTTGTAACAGATAAAATCGTCAATAAAAGTTGTGGGAGCAAAAAGCTAGCCATTTAGAAAAAATAAAACTGATCTAAATTCCTTATATATAACATTTTCCATGTTATGGAAATATTAAAGAAATATTAAGTATTTCTCAAATATTTAAGAATATTAAAGAAAAAATATGACTCAAGTATTAAAGAAAAATATGACATTATAAAATTATTAAAACAGGCAAATATTTTCATAATGCTGGATTGGAGAAGGCCTTTCTGAGCAAGACATAAAAACTTAGAAACCACAGAAAATAAGATGGACAAATTTGACCACCTGATAATTAAAATTTTCTGTTTGACCCTTAAGGGAAAAAAAAAAAAGCCATAAAGTAAGTAGAACCATAAGCAAATTTCCTTAACATATGAAAAGTAAAGTGCTTTATAAATCAATCAATAAATATAAACAACCAGATGGAGAAATGGGCAAAAGGTGAGTTCACACCAAACAAATACAAATGGTGTGTAAATATATTAAACGTTTTTCTAACACAGTCCTTAAAAAAATACTAGTAAATAATGTGTTTCTGTAAAAAATGAAAACATTTGATAATACCAATTGCCAGCAAGATGTAGAAAATCTGACCTGGTCATACACTGTTCATAAGATCTCCTTGGAGAGCATATTGGTCCATCTACCAATATTCTCTGCTCTTAGATCCAGTAATTCGGCTTCCAGAAACCAATAATCTATGGGCATACTACGAAGATATTGTACAAGAATGTTAACTGTAGAATATTAGGAAGACCTGAATGTCATCAAAATAAAATTGGTTAAATAAATTAGAGTGGCTCCTGGGAGGTGTTAAGCATCCAACGCTTGGTTTCTGCTCAGGGTTGTGATCTCAGTCTTGAGATCCAGCCCCGTGTGGGGCTCTGAGCTCAGTGTGGAGTCTGCTTGGGATTCTCTCTCCCTCTCTATTTGCCCCTCCCCCCCGTGCTTGCAAGCTCTCTCTCTCAAATAAATAAATAAATCTTAAAAAAATAAAGTATACTTATACATAGGAATTTGTAAAAAAAATAATAAGGTGAAAAAAGCATTTATACAATATACTAATATTTCTTAGATACAATTTACCCGTCAGCATCTAGAGATCAATTTTATTCTTTTTAATGGCTTTCGAATATCCCTTTGTATGAATAAGCTTTATTATATGTATTTACAGATGTGGCTATATCTACTCTATCTATCTATGCTTATTACATAGGAATTTCAAAATAGGTACAGGGAGACTCATTTTTCATTATATATTATTTTAAGCTCTTTAAATATTTTTAACCATTTGAATATTTTAGTTGCATAATAAAAAGAAATAACTTACTGCCTTGTCTGCAATATATTAGGATGAGCTTGAACAAATACATCTTCTTGGCTGTAAAACACCGAATGTCATGGAGCACCAAGTGCTTAATACTTAATACTTAAAAATGGCATTATCAATAGATGTCTGCAAAGTGATATTGCTGTGATTGTGGAAGTCACCGAGACCCACAGTGAGCTCTTTCCAGGATCCCCTTGAGAGTTCCCCAGTTTTCTTACTATCAGGTGGATGGACCCAGAGGACTTCTTGCTTATTACAACAGTGGAGTCCAGAAGTCTGGACGAGCCTTGGCCCCCGTCATAGCAGTGGAATGTGGGGTATGCTATGACTTGCCAGCTGAACTCCAAAATTCGGTGGTAGGTAATCCGTTTCTTCAAGCTGAGTGATTTATGTTACATTGACTGCGTAATGTTCCTGAGGCGTCAACCTGGAATATAAAGAGCAGTGCCGCAGGATGAGCAAAAACCAACTAGGAGTCAAGTTTGTTCCTGATTTTGTTTTGTTTTCCCGAATGCTCCAAAGCCATCCAATCTGGATAGCC
Organism: Phoca vitulina; assembly: GCF_004348235.1. Lineage (NCBI taxonomy): Eukaryota > Metazoa > Chordata > Mammalia > Carnivora > Phocidae > Phoca > Phoca vitulina. The sequence goes on along the minus strand of NW_022589726.1, from coordinate 9,757,768 downwards.
TCTTGAGAAAGGAATGCATTTTGATGTCTTCTCTTCCACGACCTCACAGGAGAAGAAACAAATTTTGCTCCTAATGACCACCAGATTAGCCTCGGAATAAATAAAGCTTTCAAAATTGGAATTTCAAAATCAGAGCCGTGCATGGCACAATAAACAGTTTGTAAGGACAAACTTCACCAAGGCTGTAGGGTACACAGAAAAGTAGATCAATAATTTCAAAAACATCCACAACAAACTAAAATGTGGTACAGATTAAGATTGACAAAAAAAAAATCTTTGTGCTCTATTTTGAAATCATGTTTAATGCTTAATATAAAGTTCACATGGTTTTAAATTAGTATGGAAAGTGCAAATAGTGATGGAAACATTAAAGCACTCTCGACAAGAAGCATACTTTTGAATGAATCAGGTCATTGAAGGTTATGAAAGCTTGTACTGGGTAAGGTTGGTGTCGTGTTAGGGTAAACATTTATCACACTTGTTGCCCAAACATAATTTGGAGCCCATATCAAACAAAATGGTTATTTCTTTTTTTTTTTTTTTTTTTTTAAAGATTTTATTTATTTATTTGACAGAGAGAGACACAGCGAGAGAGGGAACACAAGCAGGGGGAGTGGGAGAAGGAGAAGCAGGCTTCCCGCGGAGCAGAGAGCCCGATGTGGGGCTCGATCCCAGGACGCTGGGATCATGACCTGAGCCGAAGGCAGACGCTTAACGACTGAGCCACCCAGGCGCCCCCAAAATGGTTATTTCAAAGGACTAGCTAAGACCAGAAATAGGTAAAGTTAATGATTATGCAAATTTGAACCTTTGGTTTCCAGAGGTGAAACATAATTTCAGTACCTGTGTCTCTCTGGCCTATTTTAGTCTCTAAATGGCTAAAAATTCTTGATTATATTTTTATTTATTTTTTTTAGATTTTATTCATTTATTTGACACAGAGAGAGAGAGAGAGCACAAGTAGGCAGAGTGGCAGACAGAGGGAGAAGCAGGCTCTCCACCAAGCAGGGAGCCCGATACGGGGCTCCATCCCAGGACCCTGGGATCATGACCTGAGCCGAAGGCAGACATTAAACTGACTGAGCTACCCAGGCAACCCGATTATATTTTTATTTTTAAAAACCAGTACTCACATACCTGAAACTCACAATTAGTTTTATTTAGTTTTTGCTTTTAAGTTTTGGGGTGTGTGTGTGTGTGTATGTGTGTGTTTAAGAAAAAGAAAGTGTACAATTTGGTATTTGGTGACAAAAGGAATATTTACAAAGTTATACTGAGAGATAATTGAATAGTTTTTTGCCACCTGAATTAACTTCAATGTCCAAATGATTCTTGGTCAAAGATGACTGAATGGACATCTTTGGAGTTACAGGGCATTTATAAATTCAGAAGCATTTAGTGATAAGAAACAAAGTACATGAATAAATTTTGTGCAATCTTGGAAGATGACCTTGAAACCTACCATATTAGTTTAAAATAAAATAGTGAACATTATGTTCTAGTAATGCTCTCCTTTCCTACTCTCAGCCTTTCTGATTCCTGCTCACCTTCTTCCAACATATATTTGAAGTAACTGAGAAGTCATTTGAAAAAATATTCTGAAGGATATCAGTCATCTACAGATTCTTTTTAAGGGCTACAAAGCTACTTGACTTGGGCTGAAAGATCCTGCTGGCAGAAAAGTAGGAACTGATTTCAAAATTCAAAGCTGTGGCTACCACCAGGTCCTTGCCTTTTATGGTGTCTACCTCTCAATAGGCTACAAACAGTTTTGTCTTGATTCACGTTGGAACTGTTCAAGCAGTTTCCCCAAGGAAAGTGCTCAAAGTGATCAAGGGCAGCAAGCAAATTAAAGGTAAGGCGAAGAAGGATGTCATGGGGATAAATTTTCAGGAGAAAGTACTGTTTCTCCATGTTTTATAAGGGTGCACACTTCTTTCAGCTCTGTACACCCACCAAAAGAAGTTAAAATTTAGATGCAAGTGTGGATACACACATCTGAATAATGAGCTTTACTTAAGAACCTTGTGCTAGTTCTCTGAAAGTCACCAGAAAAATCAGGACAGATGTTTGTATTTTGAAATATATCAAGGAAATATTAAGGGTTTTCCAAGGCAAAATATTTGTGTTGTAAGCTAAGATGACTTAATTCGCTGGGAAGTTAAGCCAGGATTCATATTACTAATGGAGGGAATCTGATAAAACAGGTTGTGCTTTAAAAAAATGGTTATTATTAAAGAAAAAAACAAATTAAAAAAGACAGAATTGGAAAAGATTCAACTGGCAGGATTTTATTTAACTTTTTTAATGGAAAATTTTAAACACCTACAAAAACAGAAGAGTGTAGTGAATCCTCACTTAGCTGTAATGACCCAGCTTCACTATCTATAAATTCATGGGCAGTCTTTTTTTATCTATATCTCTATATCTATATACTTTCTGTATTATTTCCAATCAGATCCTATAAATTCACATCTTTAATGATGCTTACTAAAAAATACCCAAACATAAAGCATATTACACCAAAAACTAGCAATAATGTCTTAACATTCAAAAAATATTCTCTGCTCTTCAATTCTCTGCTATTGAACATTCTCTGCTCTTCAAAAAAAAAAAAAAAAAGATAACAGGTGTTGGTGAGAATATGGAGAAATTGGAACCTTTATACATTGGTGGTAGAATTATAAAATGGTGCTACTGCTGTGGAAAACAGCATGGAGTTTCCTCAAACACTAAAAATGGAACTACCATACCATCCAGCAATCCCACTTTTGGGTATATATATAAAAGAATTGAAATCAGGATCTTGAAGAGATATCTGTACTCCCATGTCCATTTCACAATTATCTGCAGTAATCAATGTATGGAAGCAATCTAATGTCCATCAACAGATTCAATGGAATATTATTCAGCCTTAAAAAAGAAGGAAATGCTGCCATATATAATAACATGGATGAACCTGGAGGACATTATGCTAAATGAAATAAGCCAGATACAGAAGGACAAATAATACATGACACCACATATATGAGGAATCTAAAGTAGTCAAATTCATAGAAGCAGAGAGTTAGAATGCTGGTTAGAAGGGGCTTGGAGGTGGAGAAAATGGGGAGTTGCTGTCCAATGGGTATAAAGTTTCAGTTATACAAGATGAATAAGTTCTAGAGATCTGCTTTGCAACATAGTACTGATAGTTAACAATACTCTATTGTCTACTTAAAATTTTGTCCAGAGGTGTCTTGATTTTATCCAGCTCAGTAGTTTTAATAATGATTTGGGTGTGGATATGGATGAAATTCTTATAAAAACTGCAGTTAAGATGAGTTGGGAAGGAACCCAAGGCAATAAATAATGACAGATGAGCAAGTGGTCTGTAAACTACAAAGTGTGACTCAAATGAGTTAGTGTGGATACACTCAAATGAGATGCAAGTGTGGATACACACATCTGAATAATGAGCTTTACTTAAGAACCTTGTGCTAGTTCTCTGAAAGTCACCAGAAAAATCAGGACAGATGGGGACTACATTTTAAGTTTGGGGACTACATTTTAAGTTTGAGAAATTTTAACTACATTTACGAAAAATATGTACCCAAATGACTCTGGTAAGGATAAACTTCCCATGAAAAAGTGTAATAGGGGTAAATGTAGGCCTTCCACCAGTTCAAACTATAGCCAGATGGTGTATGTGGAAAGAATGCCATACCAGGAGTGACGGATTCTCTGCTCTTCTAACCCCAGCTCTGTGGATATCTGGCTATGTGGCAATTAGCAGTTCCCTTCCCCTTTATGGACCCGTTTTCTTAAATGGCCCTAAATTCTGTAATTCAGTAAGTACAGATGAGGGAGGCATGGTTTCACCACAGTTCTTGTGAGAAAGACTGGAGAGTTTTAGTTGACAGGGCTCTAAGTGAGCCTGCAAGTCTTTTTTGTGCTTTTGAAGAGAACTGAATAGAAGGTAACCTCAGGAGAATATGGGTCAGAGAGCTCTCTCTTTGGAGTGTCTGTCAGAACCATGATGTGGGAACCAAAAAGGCTAATGTGATCTCAAAATGAGAGCCAGTGTAATGTAAAGGCAGAGTTGACAATGAAAGGGAAGATAATCTTGCCTTCACCTGCTCCAAATCAACGGTTTCCAGAATTGTTTCATCACTGTGCCCTCCAGTTTTAAAGATTCATGATAAACCTGTGTTCAGAGGATAGTGAAAGAAATGGAACCTATCATTTGAAGAAAGGGTGAAGACAATTGGAATGTTTAACAAAAAGAAAAGATTTGGTAGTCAAGTGTGCATGTACACCTGTGTGTGTGTGCGTGCGTGCGTGTGTGTGTGTGTGTGAGAAAGAGGGCAGACGGAGCATTTTATACTTTATTTTCAAATATTTGAAGGATATCGGGGCAGGGAGGATTGGGTTTGTCCTTTGTGAACCTAGAGAAAGATGCTAGAACCGTGGAGTTGGAAAGCATAAGGAGAATAATTTCAGGAGCTTTCTATGGCAGCCAGAGTGTGCAAAAGTGAACTGGCTTTCTCAGGAGGCAGAGAATTCTCTGTCCTTGGTGGACATTTAATGAGAGCCTGGGAATGTTGTGGAGAAGTTTGAAGCATTGGATTGACCAGATTCTTCTTTTCTTCATTCATCCATTCCTTTGTGTGAATAAGGACTGTGCCATTACACCATCCATGTGAAAGATTTAGTAAGAAAAAAAAAGAACCTGTTTTCACAATTTCAGTCCACTCTATTTAGTTCAAAGGGCAAAAATAACACAAAGGTAGTCAATTAGTGTGGCTTATTAAATTTATCTCTTAAAAATGATTAAAGCTGGAGAGTTTTGCATAAGAAGTAGGTTTGGGTTTTATGGAAATTCTGGGTGAGTGATTTTTGTTGCTTGTTAGCAGTAACCTGTTAAAATTCAACCAGAGTCAGTAGAGAGGCAGGTGCTAAGGAAAGTATGCAGAGATTATTCCCTGATAATCTCTGGGTACTTCCCTTCCCAGAAGGGAAGGGAAGCAGAAAGAAGGTATTAGATATTGGAGTTGTATGAGGAAAAGAATGAATTAGTAAGAAATTCCGAAAGGTATAGCAAAAGTATCTTTTGCTATAAAAAAGATGTGTTATTTTTATGTATGATTATTCTTTATATCACTGAATATTAAGTGGGTATTCTCAATATCTCAAAAATATTTACTACATTAGTAATTCTTTTTCTCGTTATGTCTAGCCTATGTAGCAGTGTGATGACTTTGGGTTAGCTGCTTTAAAAACATAAGCAGGGATTGGTTCCTGAATGGCTCAGTCTTAAGTTTAAGTGTCTGCCTTCAGCTCAGGTCATGATCCTGGGGTCCTAGGATCGAGCCCCACATTGGGGTTCTCCCTCTTCCTCTGCCCCTCCCCCTGCTTGTGTGTACCCTCTCTCTCTCTCTCAAATGAATAAATAAAACATAAACAGGGATCATCCCTTTTAGTTTAATTATCAAAAAAATCCCTTGAATCTTTTAAAACAATTTGATTTTCTGCTTAAGCTAAGGAGGTGCATACATTTAAAAAATAACCGAGTGACCCAAAACAGGAAAACTGGAAGGTTTGTTTTGCTTTTGTTTTGTTTTGAAAACGTTTAATTTCATATAATCTCTTTTACAAAGCCATGTTAAAAATACCACGAAATAGAGTTTTTCAGTGGTGTGTGTGTGTATGTATGGAATACATACACAGAAAAGTGCATACAAATATGTATACCTGGGGTGGAACTGTCCAAAAAATAGTCTGCAGTGATGAAATGTCTTAATATTTGTATAGTCCAATAAGCCAGCTACTAACCACATATGGCTGTCGTGCATTTGAAATGTGATTAGTGCAACTAAAGAAAAAAAATATGAAACATTTAGGGATGGATAAATCTGACAAAAAATGGAGAAGCCATGTATCCTGAAAACTATAAAACATTAGTGAGAGAAATGAAAAGATTAAGCCACAGACTGGTATAAAATATTTGCAAAGCATATATCTGACAAGTTGACTACTTAGCTTCATTGAAGATTGCTGTCCCTTCTTGATATTTTTCTAAGTCCATTCTGCATTTCATTCCTTGCCATCCCCCTAAGGACTCTTTTCTGATTCTACTGTACCTCACTCTAAATAATCTCTCTCCTTAGAACGCACACAGTTTGTCATACGGACCTTGTACTTATGACCCAGTGTTGAATGTTTGTTGTTATTTTAATGAGCATGTATGTCATCCACCTTATCAGAGTGCAAGCTTCTTGAGGGCAATGTCAGAGTCTGATTCACTTTTCATGCCAAAGAACTTAATGCATTGCCTGCCACTCCATAGGCTCCTAGTGAATATTCTTAAATTCCAGTCTAGGTGGCGTAACCGGGTTCAGTATTCTGGTGACTATTTGATGCATAGTAAATATTCAGCGTTCGTCAGATGATCCTTCTTTCCATTACATGGTGGAACATTCGGTGGCAGTCTAATGTGTCTATAGAAGAGCTTTTTCAACCTTGAGCAGCCTTCCACAACACATCACAAAATCATTTCCAAGTTAGTTTCTCTAGAGCTGGGAATCTGAAATGTCCTTGTTTGGGTACTTTCCAAATTTGATGCCTAAAAGCCATTGGCATGCAGTTTCAAATTTAAATAACATTGGTTTTCCTTGGATTCATTGCTTCCAAAAACAGTGTTAAATATAGACTTATAAATATGAATCAGTTATGTAGGCTTCAGGGCTTCCCCTTCAATAACTACATTGCTATTTGATTGCCTTGCTTGCAGCCACATACTAGCCCTGTGTTAGCCTTTCATAATTGAGTTATGAAGAGTTCCCTTCCCCCACATTGTTACTGACGTGTTAATTTGCTCTCAGATATTGGCAGACTCAACCTCACTACATTTCAAGTTAAAGATTAATAACAAAATGATCTGGCTACATATTTATTATTATCTTGGAAAATCTTAATTGAAATGTTTCTTTATATCAGTTTTTTTGTAACATAATTTTGTCACAAATTTTACTATGCTTAAAATGAGAAACTCCTCTTTTGTTACATATTTTTAAGTGGCAAGATAAAGTGTAGCCCACTTCGTAAATGACAGTTTTAGAAAAAAATGTGAAAGAATTTGCATTTAGAAACTTACTGATAGGGGCGCCTGGGTGGCTCAGTCGTTTAGCATCTGCCTTCGGCTCAGGTCATGATCCCAGGGTCCTGGGATCAAGCCCCGCATCAGGCTCCCCGCTCTGCGGGAAGCCTGCTTCTCCCTCTCCCACTCCCCCTGCTTGTGTTCCCTCTCTCACTATGTCTCTCTCTGTCAAATAAATAAATAAAATCTTTAAAAAAAAAAAAAACTTACTGATATTTTTCAAGACATAACTAAAGATATACAAATAATGTACAACCAGAAAAAAAAGATCAGTTCATCCTGTTGAGGGTAGAACATTTTATAAATTAAAGGCAATTTTCCTACCCTCATCCCTCTAAAAAACTTACAATTAAGTTTGTGTTCTGAGGGTTAAATTATACAATTGAGAACTGATCATGGTACACACTTGCGAGCTCTTCTTAAATATATTGAATAAATACCAGGGCAAGTAAAATACTATTAAGTTTGAATATATTAGAATATTTAAATGAAGAATATCTCAATCAGAAGAGAGTGAGGATAGCAATGGAATCAAGAAAAATTGTAGTAAAAAGGCACTGGCAGTGTCTATCCAACCATTTTCCAGGGAAGAAGTTACGCTGACCCGAAAGTAAAATCTGTCCATATCCTTTTATTCATTGATTTATTCAGTCAAAGTAATTTATTGAGGGGCACCTGGGTGGCTCAGTCAGTTGAGTGTCTGACTTTGGCTCAGGTTATGATCTCAGGGTCCTGGGATCCAGCCCCACATTGGGCTCTGCGCTCAGCGGGGAGTCTGCTTGGGATGCTCTCTCTCCCTCTCCTTCTACCCCTCCCCCCGCTCATGCTCTCTCTCTCTCTCAAATAATAAATAAAATCTTTATTAAAAAAGTAATTTATTGAATACCTACTATGTTTCAGTCTCTGTTCAGGTTCTTCAAATGCAACAGTGGGAAAAAACAAAACAAAAGAGACTCTGGCTTCATAGAGCTTCCATTCTAATGGGGACATGAAAACTTTGATTCTTCCAAACAGTTCCCCAGGTTCTGAACCCAAGTGCACCGTGCAACCTCCTATGTTTCAACATGATTTCTGTGTAGTTTATACCGGAGAAAGTACCTAGATTATCCAGATATCCTTGACAGCTTTATTTCTTATTGTAGTGGTACCACTTTCTGAGCTACTAATAGTGAGCTGATCCCAATCCTGGTCTAACTGATCTCAAAGCCCATGAACTATATACTATTCAAACAACCCAATGAATGATAATGATCATGTCTTTATAGCAGTGGTTTTTACGCAAGTAAGGTATTGAGATTTTTTTGTAAGAATCGTTTAGAAAACTTATTTTCTAAAATATCTGCATCCTTTCCTGTTTGCTCTTCCACAGTCTGTTCTATCACTGTGGTAGTGCATTAGAAATGTAGGTTCTTGTGTCCTGCAGTCAAGAGATAGACTTCCACTTATTTATTTATTTATTTATTTATTTAGTTAGTTAGTTAGTTAGTTAGTTGTATGAGAGAGAGAGAAAGAGAGAGAGAGAGAGAGAGGGTAGATGCCAGCAGGGGGAGGGGCAGAAGGAGAGGGAGAGAGAATCTTGTATGTGCCAGGCACACTATTCTAAGCACTTTACACACGTCGTTGGTTTAATCCTCGAAACAACTTGGTGAGAAAGGAGCTATTATTATTTACCCTTTCTGGTTGCATAAACTGAGCCTTAAAAAATGTAGGTGATTTACCCAAGGTCACACAGCTAGTCAGTAGGAGAGGCAAGTCTGGCTCCAGAGTTCTTGCTCTCTGTCACCAGGCTCTTCTGCCTCTTGTTATTGTGTCATTTCATGTAATCCTCATAGCAGTTCTGTAAATTAGCCATTATTATCTCCATATCACAGTTGGGAAATGGAAACTCAAGCAGATTTGATAACCTTTTCAAATGTAATACAAACAAGTTGCGGAGATGGGATTTGAACCCAAGTAAGTTTTCATCCAGAGCATGTACTTAGCATTCTTGCTTATCTATCAGTCTCCTGTGAATTAGATCAGTATGTTGACTCTTCCAAGTTAGATAAACTAAGCACTGATAAGATTAAGTCTGTGGACTTAATGTGCATTATATGGAATTCGTACTAATAATTTGGAGCATTGAGCGCATCCTCAAATCAACTTTGTAAATTTCAACTTGTTATTGTTGTTACAGGTGGGTATTATATTTTTTAAGATTTATTTGGGAGGAGAGAGAGAGAGTGAGCACAAGTGGGGGTCGGGGGGGAGTGGCAGAGGGAGAGGGACAAGCAGACTCCCTGCTGAGCAGGGAGCCTGACACAGGCTCCATCCCAGGACCCTGAGATCATGACCTGAGCCAAAAACAGATGCTTAATTGACTGAGCCACACAAGAATCTCTCTCAATTTAAAACCTACTCTCATTTGGATATACAAACATATTTCCCCTCTTTCTATTAATTTTGGATAACTTTACCCATTAACCTACCTCTAATACAGTATCTGATTTAGTGTTTTCATTTTGTAATTATTCATCATCTTATGCACAACTGTCTAATTCAACAATCTTTTCCTTTTTTTCTAAAGTCAAGACCCTCCTATTACTCCTATTTCAACAAAAAGCTAGAATTATAATGAAAAACCCAACTGTTTAGTGACAATTCAACATTTTAAAGTTACATTTAGTCTGTTTGTTCAGAGTATGTGTTAGCTTACAGAGGAAATTGTCTCTTACTTCAACCAAGTGGACATGACCAGATCAGTTTTGAATGGACAACTAATGAGATTACATGGGATATGTTTAAAAAACGTTATCACTCTGGGTTAAGCCAATACCTTTTTTTTTAAAATAAAGATTCTCTTATTAATGCATATTGTAGCATTTAGCTTTATAGTAAACTACTTACTTGGGACCCATGATACAGGTCAGTAGAAACAAATTATATCTAGAACAATTACTTTGAGAAAGGAAATAAATATGTTTCATTTTGTATATTCTGTTTCATGGTGCAAAAGGCTTGGTATCTATAACTTTATATTCATACAGCTGAACAGGGATAATTTTATATTTTTCTTTTTACAGTTTCTGGACTCTAATTCTTAAAAGCTATTTGCCCGAAAGGCTATGATTTTTCTATGAATAGGGGTGGGGTGGATTTTCTATAGAGAGTAGATGATTTACCTATGAATTTTTGCAATAAAAGTTAGATAATAGGGGCACCTGGGTGGCACAGTCAGCTGGGCATCTGACTCTTGGCTTTGGCTAAGGCTGTGATCTCAGGGTCGTGAGATAGAGTCCTGGGTAGGACAGCACAGAGTGTGCTTGGGATTCTCTCTCCCTCTCTCTCTGCCCCTCCTGCTCTCTCTCTCTCTTTAAAATGGATAAATAAATCTTAAAATAAAATAAAATAAATTTTAAAATCTTAAAAAAAATAAGATAATAATAATAGTGTTAACATTTGCTAAGCACTTACACTATACCCAACACAGAGATTAGCCTAAGTCATTTACATATATTTACTTATAGTCATTTATGGAATTACTATGAGGTAGCTACTCCTATTAACCCCATTTTTAATATGAGGAAACTGAGACACAAAAATGCTCTATAACTTGCCTAAGATCCCCAAGGTCAGGCTAGAACACACGTAGTTCAGCTCCATGGCCAACTTCTAACCATGCTTGGAACACTTCTAGTGACCAAGCCTACACAATAATCAGTTTAATATTCTGTTGTTCATCTATTTCAGCCTGTTGAGGCTGAATGAGTTAATTCCACTCTTAAAGAACAGTACCCATAAAAGGCATTTTGAGTAGTGATCCCTAGAACCTGGAAGCTGTCTCTCCCAGAGACCTTGTAATATAGGCAACATAATAACTCATCAAATACAGTTCACTAAATGGTTTCTGATGGTGAAAATGGTAAAGAAACTCCTTGCCATAACAGTTAAGAATTTGTAAGGAAAATTAAATATCTCATAATATCCTATATTTGGAAATTAAAGAGTATATTTTTACAAATACGCTATGACGAAATAATACTTGGAGTCAAACAATCTAAATTTAATCATCAAACTGTTACTAACTTTAGTTAGTGTGACATGGACTAATTTGCTACACTTCTATGAGATTTTGTTTCCTTGTCTCTTACATAAAGGAAATTGAAATAGATCCAAAGGTCCTTTTCAGTAAAATTTTGTTACACAATTTAAAATTTTCTTAACAATTAGAAAATACCATTCTAATTAAAACACATTATTATGTCTATGGTTCATAAATATGATTACACTTGAAACCAAAACACCATAATTTAATTTAATTTAGCCCTCATCTAAAATCTAGGGAGGAGATTGGAAATGAAGAGAAATATAATTAAAATATATTTTCATTTTACCCTGGAAAATAACAAAGAAAATCTTTATTTAAAAAAAAAAACAATAAAATTAGAATGCAGTAATATTCTCATAATTTCTTGAACATTATATGGTTTAGAGAATGTCTATTTGAAGATTACTTGAATATATGAATCTTATACAACTCCTCAAGCATCTTGAAAAATTTTAGACCATTTCATGAACAAGTATTTAGACTTCTGCGGCAAATCAAGGAAAGATCAGACCTAATATGTATTTGAACAATATGACGAGGTCCCATTCACCTTAAAACATCCTTCTCTTTGAGTAAACTGTCATCTTAAAATACAAGCTGGATCTTGCTATTGTCAAATAACCTTACTCATTTCTGTATTGATTTATCTTCATTTTTATAAATGCAAATTTTTCATCATTGTCCAAATATAAGTGAGTGCTTCTAAAATAAGTATGAAAAATATAAAAATATTTAAATTATAAGGCATGATAGTAAATGTGTTCTAAAGTTTACTTTAAATACACTTCTTCACAATTTTTAGAACACTTAGAGAAAGAGACATTTTATATTTTTATGCTTTCATGAAATTAAAAGACTGATGACATAGTAACTGTGGGCTTAGTGGTATATATCTTATTCTTTTGTCATATCTCAATTAATAAATTTCAGAGTCAGTAAATTTTGGAAATAAACAAAACAAAAGCAAGGTACCTAGTTTCCTCTCTTAGGTTCAGCAGCAAACATTAAAATGAAAAAATTCCTAAGAATAATTATTGGATAGCCTAATTCCATTTCTTGGAAGAAATTGCTTTATGCATTCTTAAGTATTCTAGCTAGTCATCATTAAGCAGCATAGGACTGGGGGAAAATGATTCAGAATCAACAATTAAGTTTAAATGTGTATTTGGGGGTCTCTTGAATGCATTAAACATGAGATACATTCTGGTAGGGTTTATAAGAATGTGCCTTTGATGTGCCATTCTACTGATGGAGGGATGGGGAAATCCATAATAAAGGCCATGAATATAAAATCATTGAGTCATGCCTTGGTGATTGGCTTTCTGTGTGACTTTTCTCTTAATTTCTATCTTCCAACAAGAAATTAATTATTAATTCACTTATCCACACACATGTATTAAGTATTTACTAAAAATTGTGGTCTACTTCTCTCACAGAATGCTCTGTGGTTTAATAACTAACCTAGTGGTTATAAAGGTGTGGAAGGAAGTTATATGTAGGAAAAAAGCCACAAGGGAGAAAGTGAAGGTGAGTCATCAGGAGAGGGTGACTGCCTGTAAGGTCTCACTGGGTGAGGTGAGCCTGGTGATACTATCAGACTCTAGCATCTGATCCTTAGCATTTCATGCTCTAAAGCTAGACTTTTCAGTACCCGTTGATAACCAGTCTCTGATCAATGGACTAATGCTAACCCAACCTCACTCCAGACTTACATGTAAACCAAAATGCAATTACTTCTTTTATAGTGGGGCTGGTAATCTTTTCTCAGTGACCAAAATGATCAATTATACTACTCAAAGCACCTATGTTAGCAAATATTAATCAGAATGTGGCTGTCTTAGCTAGGAATAAGGCAAAAGGGCTTGGATATTTCTGAGAAGGACTTGACTAACTGAAATATGCTAATCTCACAGCAAAGTACAGCTCTAGAATTCTCAGGTTCTCTAACATCAGACACTGCTTCCTTTTCTTTTGCTGGTCCCAAAGTTCTACTGATGCTTTTTTACTTAGATATAAATACAGGTATTCCCCACTTTTTGAAAATTTGTGTTAGACCATTTATCTTTTATGAAAGACCTACTTGTCTTTCAGTCTCATATTCCTATGGAGCGTCTGTATGTACATAATTACATTTGTTTTTCTCCTGTTAATCTGTCTTATATCAATTTACCAGCCAAAGACCCTAAAAGGGTGTAGGAAAATTTTTCTCAACACATATGTACAATGATTTCCTGATATACTGCTTCCTTCACAACCAGCAATTTTTACATTTTTCCTATTTCTGTAAATGGCAACTTCATTCTTCCAGTTGTTTAGGTGAAAACAAAAAACAAGACACCCTGCTATTATCTTGGTTTCCTTTCACACTCCATATCTTATCTGTAAGCAAGTCCTGTTGGCTCTACCTTCAAAATAAATACAGAATCCCACCATTTCTCATAACCTCCAGTGTTACCAATCTGGTCCTAACTACCACATGTCTCATATGGATTATTGTAATAGCCTCTGGCAGATCTGTCCTAACACAGTCGCCAGTGATCCTATTGAGGAATCCTGGTTCATTCACTCTCCCACTCTGCTATATGACAATTTCATACCTTCATCTTTCTCCTCATAACTCCACTATACTCTTTTACATCATAACTCCTTCCTAATGACCTTGTATGTTATCAGATCCTGTCGCTCCTCTTCCAAAACTCTCCAAAGGCTTTCCATCTGATTCAGAATAAAAGTCATAGGTTTTACAAAGACCTACAGAGCCCATTACCTCTCTAAGTCCATCGCCTGTGATTTTATCTCCTTATTTACTATATCCCAGCCACCTTGGGCACCTTTTTATTCCTTGAAAATTCTAGGCAAGCTGCTACCTCAGGCTCTTTGCACGTGTTCCCTCAGCCTGGAGATATGTGCATGGCTTACTGCCTTTAAGTGAAATGACACTTTCTCAGTGAGGCTTTTTTCTGTGACTGCCTTATTTAAGGTTGTAAAACTGCCTTTCACTTTTTTTCTTTGTTTTCTTCATAGCACTTGTCACCATCTGACATACAAGGAAAAAGTATTTTACGTTCTCCAGGTGTGGCTCTGTAAATTAGACTGGCCAAAGACACATTAACAAGAGAAAAATAAACAGAAGTTAATTAGTATGTGTGTCATGCATGTACACATGGGAGCACCCAGTGATAAGTAACCCAAAGGAGTAGTTGAACCTTGGGCTATCTACCATCTTACACCAAAACAATGGAAAGGGCCTTTGGGGCTTCTGAATGGAGGAGACTGTGTTATCGGAAGGTAACTAAGAAAGGTATGGAAAACAAGGGTTTTTAAATGAGGTTCATTATGCAGATTTCAGTCAATGTATTCTCCATTGATAAGAGTTGTTAAGAATCCTCCTCTTCCAAGTAGGGGAGAGAGAGGCACCTTTACAAATGGAAATTTCTTTTATAAATGTAAATTTCCTTTACAAAAGGAAAACTTGTGCCCTGTGCTTTTCTTGCATCTGCAGCTTCTCAGTGGACTTTAGCTCAAAATAATCCATATGCCAAGTAGGCATATTTTAGGGTGACATATTTTGGTATCCTTCACAACATACTGTCCTTATTTATCTTTTTAAATACCTAAACAGTCTCTGGAGCATAGTACTTTTAAATAAATATTTGTTGAGTGATTTAATAAACACTTCTTATCCAGCAACAATTGAAAATGCAGCTTAATGTTTCATATAATTTTACCCTAGAAACATTATCCTGGAAGAACCATGGGGATCACATCATGTTTATTCTTTATTCTCAGCATTTTTCTAGGCTTAGAACTCTAATTCCATTAAAAAAATTTTTCTTAGAGTCAAATCAATGTTTCTTATGACTCCTTTAATAAAATTATGCCTACACTGATTGACCCAATTCATTTTCCTGTGCTGAGGACATAGAACATACTAAAATACTTGTCTATTCTTTTAAAAGCATTCTCCAAGTCAACAAAAATTCCTGGAATGCAAAGATTTGGTCAGAGGCAAGGGACAGCTTTATTGCCGTGCAGATAGCAAACTAGGGAGATTGAGCCTTTGGCTACAAATTGAAAGTACACTCCTAAGGGGAAGATTTAGGCTCTGGGTAAAACAGGCAAAAACCACAAGTTCTGTGCCCTTTATCGAGATTTGTCAGACCCAGGTCCCAAACTGCAAACTTCAGGAGCAGAGTGACAAGCAGGATACAATTCGCTATTTCTGGTAGCAGTTTCAGGATGTGGCAGCTGCTCTTCTGGTAAGATGTGTTGCGGGGTCTTTCTGCGAGTTTTGCTGAATTTTGTTCAAGCTTGTCACCTCAGACTGCGCTGACTGGTTTTATTCCTCAGAGTCATTCAGCCTGATTAACGTTTTAGTTTCACTCCTTTGACATGAGAGAATCCATCTTGTCTGTTAGCTATTGCTGTCTTTTGTTCTCATCCACAATCTCATGTTTTTTTATTCCCTTATAATCAGAAAAACCTCACTGATAAGGTCTCTCTAAATTAAACCCAACCATTCATTCAACAAATAATTATTGAATAAGACTATCCTGGTCTCTGTCATATAAAGATAGAAATGGGTCCTGCCCTCAACTAGCTTACAGTCCAATAGAGGAAATGGGATACATTATACATTAGAAAGAAATACAGTATCATCTACTACAACTCAGCACATGGTATCTTGAGGGATGTAGCGGTTCTTATGCCTGGCTGCAGAGCAGGGCATCCTCCCTTTAAGTGGCCGATAATGAGTCAGGGAGAGAGAATTTGAAAACAGGGAGAGTTTGAGGGCAGTTACTGAAAAATAATGTGAGTGGCTCATTAGAGTCTTGATGAGGAGCCAGATTAGAATTGAAATGGACAGAGTGTGGTTGGTTACTAAGTCAGTTTAGAATATGCCAAGCCAAAGCAAATATAAGCATTAGAAAAATTTAGATCACAGGAGAAAGCAAAAAGAGAAGTAGGATGAACATAATATGTGCTAGTTAATTTTTAGGGGCATATTCTGTAGCAGAAGTTTAATTTTTAAAACCAAGTAATTTAGCTCTCTATTTATAAGATATTTTCCCCCCAGAATTGGTAGTTTATATTACAAAAGTTTGGCCATTTAAGTTTTATTTGAATTCAGTCTTTCCGTGACAGCAGTAAAAAAAAGTTATATTTCTCAGGAACATGCTGTGGGTGATTAAGGACCACAACTGAGACCACTCAAGATTATTTTCAGCCTCTTATCTCTGAGGGGTTGGCAGACTATGCACAGAGAGTTGAATGCTGCTAGCTGCCTGATTTTATAAATAAAGTTTTATTGGAATATAGTCATGCCAATTCATTTACATATTATCTGTGCTGCCTCCACGCTTTGTGGACCATTAGGTCTCCAGTCTCCATTGCAACGGACCTAATGGTCCACAAAGCCTAACCAAATAACTAGCCAGTTCATTACAGAAAAAGTTTGCCAATTCCTGGTTTAGGTGATTGTTTCCATTTTCCTATTGACTCTTTTCACTGGGGACCCAAATGAAGATTAGAAAAATTCAGAAAGCATAAGGAACAGTGACTAGTGGAATCTTATTTATTTGGGGCTTGTTAACTCATTGATTTACATATTTAAAACATCTTGAGCTTTACCTATACTAATTCTGAACCAATTAATATTGTCCTGACTTTTAGTCACATGAAAAGACAGCTCTGATGCAATGAAAATGGACTTTAAATTGATTTTGAAGATCTGGATTCAAGTTCCCCTCTGCCAGTTACAACCTTAGACTAATTCAAAAATTAAAATCTCTAAAGTCAAAGATTAAATGATGAGAGAGATAGTCTTTATGACAAGCTATAAAAATTGAATGAGATAATAAAAGTAAAAGAGCTTTATAAATTAAATCATGATATCCTTATCAAATATTATTCATGATCCTAAGAATGTATACACCATATTTAAAAGGACAGGCTCTATCATTAGATTGATTTGAATTGACAAATATTTAATGAGATAATCCTCAAAAAGCATACAGCACAGGGGTGGGTGGCCCAGTCAGTTGAGTGATGGACTCTTGCTTTCAGTTCAGGTATTGATTTCAGGATTGTGAGATCCAGCCAGTGTTAGGCTCCATGCTGAGCGTGAAGTCTGCTTAAGACCTCTCTCCCTCTGCCCCCTCCCTCACCTGCATGCTCACACACGCCCTCTCTCTCTCCCTCAAATAAATAAATAAATCTTAAAAAAAAAAAAAAAAAGCATACAGCACAATGCTTGGCAACATCAGCTATTAGTATTTTATTACCATTATTATTATAAAATAACTAGCACTTGTCTTTCATAGATAATATCTTTGAATGCTGTCAGCTCTTAGTCAATCTTTGGCCTAACTTAGATTAATGATAGGATGAAGACCAGTGAGTATAGTGGGCTAATACTCACTTCCAGAGCTATGTACCTGAACTCTGACTGGCTACCATTCTCTGATACGAAACATGAGCTAATAAGTCTTAAATCTTACTCTTCTGTCCACCGTTATCACGTTTCATACATTTTATTGGTGTTTATTTTTATAATTATAATAATCTCTGGTCTCTTATTTTTCTATCTCCACTGTTTTTCATTACTACATGGGAAGATGAGTAAATAAAGGTTTTCACCCAGAACTATGCTATCACAATTCATAATTTAGCCTGATGCTAATATTATTTACTTTTAGCAAGACTAAGGGTATATATGTGTGTATATATATATATATATATATATATGGCCAATTCCTGGTCTGAATATATATATATATATGTAACTTGTTAGAATGTGGAGGGATGTGAAAATTAGGCCATTAATTTAGGGAGAGAAAGATATACAAAAATTACTGTTCTAAGGAGAATAAAAGAATATATTTAAACTTGGGCACCTGGGTGGCTCAGATGGTTAAGCGTCTGCCTTCGGCTCAGGTCATGATCCCAGGGTCCTGGGATCGAGTCCCGCATCGGGCTCCCTGCTAGGCGGGGAGCCTGCTTCTCCCTCTGCCTCTGCCTCTCTCTCTCTCTCTCTCTCTCTCTGACTCTCATGAATAAATAAATAAAACATTTAAAAAAAAAAAAAGAATATATTTAAACTCTTCCCTAGGAAGAGTTGCAACTGTAATACTAATTTTAAAATTATTTTGGAATTTATAATAAATGGAACACTATAATCTTTAAATAATTATCTTGATCTTATCATAAAAGCTAAGTTCAAAAGAGGACATGGACTCTCTTCTCCCATTTTTGAAGTATAACTTCCACTGCTTGCCGCTAGTGATTTCGTGTGTCAAATTCCACCTCAAGGTGGAATGCGTCTCCACTCCCTTTACCAGGAGAACTTGAAAAGCAATAGAAGGAATCTGGCTTTGTTCTTCCTTGGCCAACATACACCAGGTGGTCTGACCAAACATTAGCAACAACTGTGTAAACAGAAAAAAAAGGTTTTGTATTTATTTTTGCTTTTTATTGAGGGACCAGGGAGATTTCAGAAGTTTTACAATGGCAGAGGCACAAATATTGAGATTCTAGTTAACACACTCTTGTAAGCACAAGAGCCAATTCTTTGAGACTTAAAATTTTGAATTGTGAAAATTCTGCCTCCACTACTAATCTGTATCATTCTCTGGTGTCCTCTACATCAGTTAGATTAATGCGAAGTTAAAGAGTGCACACGGTCCCTGCAATAGACCACCCTCTCTTCTGACACCAACAAGTTCAGAAGGTTCCCCAAACAACCCTCAAGATTGATAATTCACTAGAAGGACTCGCAAAACTCACTGTAAGCATTTATACTTATAGCTATGGTTTATGACAAGGAAGGGATACAGATTAAAGTTAGCCAAGGGAAGAGTGGACTCTGGTAAGTACCAGCTGTGGGGTTTCCATTGTTCTCTCTCTGTGCAATCAGGACATGTTACTTTCCCAGCATTGGTGTGTTGACAATATGCATGGAGTATTGCCAACCAGGGAATCTCACCCAGTTCTCTGCGTCCAGAGCTGGGGCTCCATCACATAGACATGATGATTACCCACATGCTTAATCTGTCTTCAGTTACATCCTTGAATCATTATCTGATGGCCTCAA
The DNA here is from genome assembly GCF_004348235.1 of Phoca vitulina. Classification (NCBI taxonomy): domain Eukaryota; kingdom Metazoa; phylum Chordata; class Mammalia; order Carnivora; family Phocidae; genus Phoca; species Phoca vitulina. The sequence continues at coordinate 9,738,451 of NW_022589726.1, read as the reverse complement.
CACCTGACTTCAGGTTTTCTCTTGGATGAGAAATATAGAGGGACTCCATCTGCAACGAATTCTTTTTCTCTTCTCCTCTTGTTATGGTCTGAACTGTATCCCCTCAAGATTCATATGTTGAAGCCTGAACCCTAAAGGGACTATATTTGGGGATAGGGTCTTTAAGGAAGCAATTGTGGTTAAATGAGTTCATAAGACTGAGGCCATCATCCAATAGGACATATGAGGACACAATGAGAAAGTGGCCGTCTGCAAGCCAGGAAGGGTCCTCACCAGAAACCAACTCTGCTAGCACCTTGATCTTATACTTCCAGCCACCAGGACTGTAAGAAAATGAAGGTCTATAGTTTAAGCCACCTAGTCTGTGGCTTTTTGTTATGGCAGCCCAAGCAGACAAATATATTCCCTCTTTCTTTCTCTTTAGGCTCCTCCCTGTAGCCCAGCAAGATGGTGGTATTTTTTCTCTTGACATTTCTGTGCCAGAAACTACTCATACATGTCCTTCATTTCTTCCTATGTTACGTTTAATTTTTATGAACTCTGTGCTTTAGCTAGTTCTCCAAGCTTTGGCTTGGTTTTTCAAGCCAGGTCCCTCTGGATTTCAAAATATAATCACTTCTTTTTAAAACTGGTTTTCACAAATCAAAAGCTTATTCATTTAAGATGAGTGTGCCTTCTGTGAGTTAAAAAAAAAAATCTATAGCACTTCAGATAAGTTCTTAGTCCAAGGCTATATCTGACCTTCTCCTTTCCCCTTTATCAGAAGCGAGCAGTGTCGTTAATTCATTAGATGAGAAGAGAGCTGCAGAGCAGCTAAAATGATTAGTCACCACATTAGCTGCCAAAGCTTATTCTCCTGATATTCTGCTGATATCAGAAACTGTGCCATTCCCTATGCATCAACTCTGATTAAATTATCTTTTTTCCCACTTATTTCCTATATTCCTGAACTTTATTTATTTTTTTATTATGTTCAGTTAGCCACCATACAGTACATCATTAGTTTTTGATGTAGTGTTCAATGATTCATTAGTTGCGTATAACACCCAGTGCTCATTACAACATGTGCCCTCCCCAGTTCCCATCATCGGGCTACCCCATCCCCCCATCCTTTCCCTTCTAAAACCCTGTTTGTTTCCCAGAGTCCATAGTCTCTCATGGTTTGTCTCCCTCTCTGATTTCTTCTCCTTCAGTTTTCCCTCCCTTCCCCTATGGTCCTCTGTGCTATTCCTTATGTTCCACATATGAATGAAACCACATGATAATTGTCTTTCTCTGCTTGATTTATTTCACTTAGCATAATCCCCTCCAGTTCCATCCATGTCAGTGCAAATGGTGGGTATTCATCCTTTCTGATGGCTGAGTAAATCTAGTGTGCTTCTAATAGAAGGGAGCAGAGAGACTTTTAGTAGTTTATCTTGTCCCAAATCTATACAAGGATTCCCATTTCCTCTAGGGGGTCATGGAATTATTGCAAGGAATCTGTGAATTCATATACCTTTCCAAACTTTGATTATGGGTTGAATTAGCAGAGTGTTTCACGCAAATGTAAGCATCTATCTTTCAAATGTATATAGATGTCATTGCGATGGACAAATTGCCAGTCATTGAAAGTATTACTGAATTCATGAAACTGTTTGTTACCATGCATTTTCTAAATCAACGGATATCTGAATTACAATTACTGTCATATGGGAGTTCAGTCTTTTGTTGTTGCCATTATTAATAAAGTCATTTTCTTTTTTTTTTTTTTAAGATTTTATTTATTTATTTGACAGAGAGAGAGAATAAGCAGTGGGAGCTGCAGAGGGAGAGGGAGAAGCAAGCTCCCCGCTCAGCAAGGAGCCTGATGCGGGGCTCGATCCCACAACCCCGGGATCACGACCCGAGCCCAAGGCAGACGCTTAACTGACTGAGCCACCCAGGCACCCCTAAAATCATTTTCCTAAATGAAAGTTTCAGTACCTGATCTATTCCCTTTGCCTTCCCTACCCAAAGAAGCATTTCTAGATTGTGCCTTATTAGAAAGTCTCATTTACTAAATAATCTTATTAGTTCTGGATGTTACTCTTTTCTAAATCTTAGTTCCAGCTGCATGATCCACCTTGTCTCTTTTGGCAACCAGAACATTCTCTAGAAAGGCAGTCTTGGAAGAGTTATTGCCCAAAAGGAATTCTAGAAGAGGCTTTTTTTTTTTAATTGGATTTCCAGCCTGCCCATTTTGGCCACCAGAATATTTTTGTACAGTACCATTTTTATTATAAAAATAATACACTGGGTACATTTCCATGCTTTATTAAGGAGAATATAATCTTTAATGCCTATATTATATGTTTTTGCCATATGATTATATTTAATAATTTTTATTGTTCCTTTAAGCTGTTTTCCAGTTTTTTACTATTAGAAATAAATAACAGTGTATATCCTGGTATATAATTTTATTCTTTCAGATAAATTCATACCAAATTTACTCAATCAAAAAATATAAACATGTTTAAGGCTCTTAATATCCATTTCCAACTTGATTTCCAGAAAGGTGGTACCTATTTAAACAACCCCCCAGGAGCTAAATTCCCACTGTGAATTTTACCTCCTGAAGAGCAAAGCTGATTATTTTCCTTTTAAAAAAATAGTTGATAATTTGGTAATTATTAGGAAGGTTTGATTTTTCCATATTTTGTTACCCATTTTCATTTCCTCTTTTGAGAATTGTCTGTTCCTGTTCTTCTTAGCACTAGAATCTGGTTTTCTTTAGACCATTTCCTTTTTATAGTGCTCCTTGTTCCTCATAATTTGCAGTTAATCTTCCATGTACTTGCACTAAAACTATCAATTTTATCTCATTTGTAGAATGTCTCTAGTCCTTCTAACTATCACTGCTCAGAGTTCACATATTAGAAGATCTCTCCTTCTTGGCTATATGTATATAACTTTTTTTTTCATATCATAGTGCAGGATTGCACAAATGCTGGAACTTCTCTCCAAAATCCTTGCTGCCTGTTTTGTTCTGGGATGGCTTTCCCATCTAGATTGGATCTCTGCTTCAGATGCTTTCAACACCCATTAAGGTTGTTAAGTCACTATTGGTTTCAGAGAGGGCATCTTTCTTCTGCACAAGGCCATTGATTCTTTATTACCGTCTCACATGATTAAACATACTTGCTGAGACAGCCACTTGAGGTTTTACTATGTATTGTTTCATCACACACTCACAAATGCGGTTGGTAAAACCCAGCTTAAAACTCAGCTTCTAGTCACTGCCACAGTAGCACAAACATGGCAGAAACAACTCGGCAATGAATATTGCTTCAAGGTCCCACATCTCTACTTTTGAATCATCTGGCTTCTTTCCAGAGACTATGACATTTCAAACTGAAACCAACAATGTACTTAAACTAATAAAAGCTGTACTAGAAAGAATGAGGATTTTAGAAACAAATGGACAGGAGTGTGTACTCCCATTAAGTAGCTGTGTAACTTTAGGTAGTTTTTTTTAACTTTTCTAAATTTCTATCTCTTTATTTACAAAATGGAATAAATAATACCCAACTCAGAGGTTTGGGAATTAAATAGTATAAGTGTGCTACCATACAGAATCAAACTATCCAATCCAACTCACATGTACAAGAAATATTATCTAATATCAAGATATGCTAATCATTTCAAGAATAAAGGGAATAAAGAGGCACAGAAAAAGCAAAGAGAGGTCCCAGGTGGACTGTGTGGTCCCTAGGTCCTTTTTTCCCTCTCCAAACCTGTGCTTCCTCCCAGAATAACAGAGGTCTCCAAGTCAGGATTTGTGAGTTTTTTTATGTAATGCAATAAGGAGCATTTAAGTTATAAAATGTCTTCATTTTATATGCTAAAGACATTGTCCAAGGAGAAGTTTCATAGATCTACAGATTCTGGGTATATTTACTTTAAAAAAGATCCTTTAGGCAAGGAAATACTACTGAGAACATGTTATAGTTAAGGACTCTTCCTCCTAGCTAAATAGCACCAGTCTATTTGTCAGGAACCCATTGGCAAGGGGACCAAATCAGTGAACAACCTTCTTTTTCCTAGGAGTCTTTCAACTCCACCATACCCCACACGGTAAAAAAAGTGAATAGATCATAGGAAAGTTGCTTTAATGACTTCCCTCCAAAAACATGTAAATCATTTATTATAGTGCCTCACACAAAGTACTTGCTCAATAAACTCACCTGAGATTTTGAAGGCTATATGTATAAAACAGTTTTTTTTAAAGTTTTAATTTTTATTTATTTGACAGAGAGAGACACAGTGAGAGAGGGAACACAAGCAGGGGGAGTGGGAGAGGGAGAAGCAGGCTTCCCACAGAGCAGGGAGCCCGATGCGGGGCAATCCCAGGACCCTGGGATCATGACCTGAGCTCAAGGCAGACCGTTAATGACTAAGCCACCCAGGTGCCCCTGTATAAAACAGTTTTTAATGGAATGATTGAGAGTTTCAAGTCAATAGTTGGGCAATTTCATCCCACAAAAAGTAATATGAATGTTCTAATAAATCACTTCTTGATAACTGATATTTGAAGTTATCTCCTTTGCTCAAAGTATTTGCTACAACTGAATATTACATTGGCAGGAATATTATCAATTGTCTGTAGCACAATATGAATGAGTCAGTTTATCTACCCAATGATGAAACTTATTGAATACATTGAGAAAATAACCCATATTCCAGGCTAGGAATTAATTTGTTATTGCTCTGCAAGACTTACAGAATTTTGAGTAATTGTGACATTCTATGAAACCACGTCCATAGGTAGCAATGTACCATCAAAGAGAACATTGTACAGGTGAATAATCTCAAAGCGAGGTTGTTGGACACATGGTCTATTAATTAACTCTGTTCCCTACACAAACTGAGATCCAGAAAATTTCCTCAGAGAGTAGAAACCTTGTTGGCATTTCTTTCTTTCTTTCTTTCTTTTTTTAAAGATTTATGTATTTATTTTAGAGAGAGAGAGCACGTGCATGCACAAGCGGGGAGAGGAGCATGAGGGAAGGCAGAGGGAGAGGACAAGCAGACTCCACACTGAACCCAGAGCCCACTGCGGGACTCAGTCTCACAACCCTGAGATCATGACCTGAGCCGAAATCAAGAGTCAGATGCTTAACCGACTGGGTTATCCAGACACCCTGCCTTGTTGGCATTTCTAAAACAAGTGAGCTTCAAATTAGGAAGACATAGAGAATCTACTTCAGGTCTTTAGAGGGAAATTATTTGGAACATGTAGGTTCCAGGGAAAGAGGGGGTCTGCCATCAAGGCTATATGGCTGCTCAGTGAAACAGAACTTAAATGTTAGGTAAGATAAATTCAAATTCTAGTAGAGGATGACTGCTCTGGACTAAAATTGACTAAAAAACAAATGGGTTAGAGGTAGATATTGGATTTCCAGTTATTTAGAATTGCCCAGACGAGATGAAGGTACCAACTACAAAATAAAAGCAAGATGCCTAAGACTTAGAGGAGGCCAGATAAGTCTCTTCATCATCCTGCAGTTTGGGGTCCAGGGTACAAGGCAGGGATGTAAGAGGGTCCAGGCATCTGCAAAGAAGTACAGCCCAGTTGGATCCAGAGAAGATGATCTAGAAACACACAAGCTAGAGGAGAAAAAAATAGGAAGTTTCTAGAAAGACATAATCCCACCAAACATGGAAGTGAGGTCAGCCCAAACAAATCTTAAGCTGGAAGGTTGCAGCTGTATGTCTTAGTGGTTAAGAGCTGTAGAGTCAGAGAAGACTTAGGACTGAATTTCAAATTGGCCACTTCCAAACTGAATGACTTTCGACAAGTTATTTAAACTCTGTAGTCCTATTTCCTCATCTTTAAAATAAGAAAAATTATGACATTTACTTTTCAAGGATGTATGAAAGCAAATTGAGATAATGTATGTAATGTGCATGACAGTAATATACAGGTATGTAAAATACTCTCAATATATGTTAGCTGTTATTATTTGTCTTGTTGAACATCTTTGCCCAAAATTCAGTCTAATATCCACCCTGGACAACATTAAAGGAACTGGGAATGAGTTTATTCATTCATTCAATCAATATTTTCAAGGAGTCCATTCTCTGACGCAGTCGCTGCGCTCGATGCTAAGATGCAGGGGTGAGTAAAGCATTCATGGTCCCTGTCCTTGGAAGCTTACACTCTAGTGGCTGAGACAATCATGAAAACCAAAAGCATACAAGTAAATGTTAAAAGTCCGTGGGTGAGAAGTGCCAAAGATGGGGAGACGTGATGCAATGAGAGAGTATAAAAGGGGAATTTAACCAGGTCAGAAAACTCTGGGAAAGTTTCTCCAGGGAAGTGACTACAGAGCTAAGATATGGAAGGATGAATAAGAGCTAAGTAGGTCAAGAGGGAGTAAAGAGAATTCCAAGTGGAGGAACTGACAAGGGAACACGATCTGAGCTGGGAGAGAGCATGGTTAGCAGGAGGCCCTGAGAACAGAGCTGTGTTGCTAAAGCAAAGAGGATGAAGGAAGAAATGGAGAGGAAACTGAAGGGATAGGTAAGGACAGCACTTACAGGACCTCTTAGGCCACATTAAGGGATATTTGTTTTTATCCCAAGAGCAATAGTGAACTAAAGGATGTTATTAACTGGGTTGAGGTGCCCCTAGAATATGATCCATTTGTCTTCGTTTACCTCACCTGTTTAATGGAAGCAAAGAGACAAATTAGGAGACTCTTATGCTTATGGGAACTTAGACTGAGGGCATTGAAAAAGTAGAGATAAGTGGATGAATTTGAGAGATATTTAAGTGGGAAAATTGACAAGACTTTAATATGGATTAAATTTGGGAAGTGAAGGAAAGGGTGGTGTCAAGAATAAATCCAGCATTTTGGGCTTACCTAACTGGTTGGATGGTGATCTTCTTGCCCCAAACAGGGAACACTAAAATGAGACAGGTTGGGTGGAGGTGGGGAGGATAGTTCTGGGTGAGGGATAAATAATTCAGTTTTGAAAATGTTGAGTTTGAGTTACATTAGAGCTATAAAAGAGAGTATGTCAAATAGTTGTGCATAGTATCAGGAACTGAGAGGAGATATCTGGGCCGCAGATACAAATTCATGAGTCATCTACCACATAGGAAAGAATTGTGAAGTCCTAGAAGAAGAGTAGAGGGATCCAGAGCAAGCCTTGAGCAACATCTGCATTTACAGGGGTACAACACCTGCATTTTACCAGCCCTAGTCATTCTGAGGCTCAACTCCAGAAAAGTGAGAATAATAAATCAGAACTAGGTAACCAAATCCATTTGTATAACTTTGCATTTGTTTTATTTTCTACTGAACATTTCTTTAAAGAAATTCCAGCCTTATCTCAACTAAACTAAGGTTTTGAAGGAGGATTTTATATATTTCAGTCAAAAAGCATAGGCAAGGCCTTCAATGCCCTTTCAATTGCTTTCAATTGCCTAGATGTAGTGGCAAAAACTATAGACCAAACTTGAAAAAAAAGCAGGGAGAGTTGAGTTATTAGGAGAGATACAATCACCCAGGAGAGATGGCTTAAAGGAGAAGTTCCCAAACTGGTGTCCATCAGAATCACCTGGGAAACTTGGTAATATGCAAGTTCTCAGGAGCTACCTTAAGTTTTTAATTCAGTGGATGATTCAAACTGAGCCTTGGAATTTATATTTCAATATGTAACTATGTAACTGATTTTTTTTTTTTTTTGAGAAAGAGAGAGAGAGGGGGAGAGAGAGAGAGAACAAGAGAGAATCTTAAGCAGGCTCCATTCTCAGCATGGAGACTTATGTGGGGTTCAATCTCATGACCCTGAGATCATGACCTGAGCTAAAATCAAGAATCAGATGCTTAATGGACTGAGCCACCCAGGCACCCTGTAACTGATTTTTCTGGTAAGATGACCTTAGGAACACATTTTAAGAAATATCACTTTAAAAGGTAACTGCTCCCAGGGACTTTGTTTTACCATAATCCAGCCAAATGTCTCAACAACATTTATTTAAAAGTTCATCCTATCTCACTGATTTTGTTTGCCATCTCTATTATATACTAATTCCTTATATTTATTTGGGTCTATTCATGAATTTTATATTCTATTCCGTGTACCATTCTATTTACATGTCACACTATGGAAATTATTGAGGCTTTATAATGTATTTTAGTATCTGATATTTTCATTGCTCATCTAAGAGATATCCTGGCTATTTTTTCTTGCTTCATTTTTTGTATGAGTTGTAGGATCCATATGTTTTTTTCCTTCCTCATTCCTTTTCTTCCTCTCTCTCTTTCCCTCACCTTCTTTCTTTTTTCATCCTTCAGTAGAGATATGCTCATCTTCTTGCCTCATGATCATTTTATTTTATTTTTCTTTTTAAAGATTTTATTTATTTGACAGAGAGAGACACAGCAAGAGAGGGAACACAAGCAGGGGGAGTGGGAGAGGGAGAAGCAGGCTTCCCACCGAGCAGGGAGCCCTATGTGGGGCTCGATCCCAGCACCCTGGGACCATGACCTGAGCCAAAGACAGACGCTTAATGACTGAGCCACCCAGGCGCCCTGACTCATGATCATTTAACCCGAGTTCTGAGTCAGTAGAGAGAGGAAAAATTTGAGAAGCCATTATCCTATTTGTCAAGACAAACTTCATTTGCAAGTCAAAGTTTTACACTCAGTATTTTAATGGGAACCACACTGAATGTATATACTACTTTAGGTAGAACTGAAATCTTTACAATTTTGAATCTTTCTATTCAAAATAATAGTACATATACTAAAAATCTTGTGTGCTTGTGTGCATGTGTGTGTGTTCTTCAGAAATGTGTTAATGTTTCTTATAAAGGTTTTATACATTTCTTTTTAAATTTGTTCCTAAGTGTTTAATCATCTTGTTGCAATTGTAGGTGAGATTTTCTTCCGTTATATCTTTCAGTTATTTGTTAGTTGTATTTCAGAAGGATATTAATTTTTGCACATTTTTATTCCACAACTTCTTTTTGAAGTCTCTCATTATGTGTAGTACTTTTTCAGTTGAATCTTTCAGAATTACCACCTTCAAGTCAAAATATCTAGAAATAGTAATAATTTTATTACTTCCCAAAATTTCATGCCTCTACTTTATCCACTTATTAAACTGTAGTGGATAATACATATTAAGTAAGATATTATCATGTTAAGAAATTATTCATTTTGTTAAGTGTTGTTATCAAGACTGGGTGTTGGATTTTGTTAAAAGTCATTTTCAAATCAGTGGGGAAGAGCATATATATTTCTTATATACAATGTTAGTCTTCCTTATAATACATTTATTTCTTAGTATTAAACTATACTTACGTATTTCTGGAATAAACCCTATTTGGTCATGATGTATTATCATTGTTTTTTAAGGTGATGCTGAATTCTGTTTGCTAATATTTTACTTAAGATTTTGTCTTATATTCATAAATACACTGCAATGCAATTTTTAGAAAATCAGCAAAGCTAGGGTGCCTGGGTGGCTCAGTTGGTTAAGCATCCAACTCTTGATTTTTGGCTCAGGTCATGATCTCAGGGTTGTGAGATCAAGCACCACGTCTGGCTCTGCAATCAGCGTGGAGTCTATTTGAGATTCTCTCTCTCCCTCTCCTTCTGTCCCTCACCCAGCTTACGTGCGTGCACATGCTCTCTCTCTCTAAATAAGTAAATAAATAAAATCTTAAAAAAAAAAAAGAAAAAAGAAAGAAATTCAGCAAAGCTTTAGAGTAATTTGACCCAGACCATAGTTGGTTTTGTCCCCGTGCTGAGAGTCCTGCTTCTTGTTTTGCCATAATCTGAGCCAGACTCTCTTTCTTCAAAACATGAACCTGACCTTGACCTTACCTAGACCTTACCTCTTGACCAACTTGAATTCTGAGTCTTATACATATGTTTTAGAACCCTCTTGCCTTTCTTTTTATAGACTTTCTGCATTTTTCCCCATTTGATGGTCATCATATGGTTGGTTTCTGTTCCAGGTTCCTGATCCTATTTAGACTGAATTCCAAATAATTCCTTTTTGTCTCCTTCCCACCTTCTGTGTTTAATTTACCCCCTGGGAACCATGTGACAAATCTTTAAGGACTGATTACTTCTGCTGGTGGACACTAAACAGCTAATCCTTTACTGCCCCCTTGAGGGCCTTGGCCACCAAATACCCTGTGACCCATCTTGTCTAGAGAGGTGTTTATCCCTCCCCACCTGGCCCATTCTCTCCTGAACAGGTACTAGTACAAAGAATGGACTGCACTGAGAGGAATGAAGAAGACAAAAATGATACCATTTCTGCAGGTATCACATACATAAACATTTCTAGGGAGTGATTTTAATTATATTTATCAGTAGAATTAATAAAAATTTAGCATGATTGCCGAATTTAAGTTTACTAAAGTCAAATGGTTTCTACACAACTGCCTTACATCAGGTACCCTCAAATAATTTTATGCCCTATATCCCAACAATATATCCTAACAATCCTGTTTCTACTCATACACCCCAGAGAAACCCTGGCATATCTGCATGAGGTGACACGTTCCAGAATATTCATTAAATAAACTCTACTTTCAGAATAAGAAAGTAAAAACAATTCTACTACCTTTATGGATAATATCTATATATATATATATATATATATATATATATATATATAGTATATTTGTATATATAGTATATATAATATATATTATATATTTAAAATAATAACTTAAAATAAGGTATTATTTTAATTACTTATAGCCTCATATTTTGTAAGTTGTTTTTAATTTGCTCTGCTGATAGAGAATAAAAATATGGAGGTTCAAAATATAACAACTTGTCCCAGATGGTTCCATAAATTACCAGTTCAACTTATAACCAGAATTGTATTTTCATCTTTCCATGCTCTTTTCTTCAGATCTCACAGTCTTCCAACAGTTGTTAATTCAGAAATTTTCAGTTCTCCTAATAGGATATTTTTAAGTATCCATATTCAAAGATGTGGTTGGCTCCATTCAACAGTGTTCGATTTCATTACTTAGGGTGAGGATGGCATATGTGTTCAGTTTCATTAACATATTCTGCATTCTTTTCCTTAAAAACTGAAATAAAATCAACAAGGAAAAACAAATGCTTAAATGAATAGAGCAGTAACCCCATCTGGCAGAATGTGAACTTTTAATAGAACTTGATTAAGAATAGAGAGAAAAAGAAAATTAACATTTATTGGTCATCTACTATGTAGTAGATGCTTTGTTTTCAATACCTCATTTAACTCTTGGAACTTTAAGAAATAGGCATTATTTTATCTGGTTTACTGAAGAAGTAACAAAGATATAGGGAAATCTGTATTTCTCTCTTAGTTCTCCAGGATCATGTCTAGTAAGTGGTAAAGATGGGATCCCAGGTCACTCTGGTTCTGTCCTCGTGCTCTTTCCTCTATACCATGCCATCAAGTCATTTGGCGTGAAGCCTCAGAATCCAAGCTTTAGGCCAAGGCCTAAGTGAGAAAAGGATTCAGGATGTCTTCAAGGCCTTAGCCTCAGAAGCTTTCCATAGACCCGGAAAACAGGTGAAGAAGAGAGTTCTTGCCTGGACATAGCTGAGACAAGGGAAGGCTTCTTACAGCAGACTGTGAGTGGACAGCCCTTAGACAAGATTTTGCTGGAGGACGAAGCCTCATCTTGGGAGACCAGCAGAGCGAGCCATGGTGGAGCCAATCAGCAGGAGTATCTATATCACTGTGGGAAGAATAATTGTGCCCTATGCATGCCCCTAGAACAGATGTCATGGTCCATGGACAGAAATGAGTGGACATAGAGGCAAAAGACCAAGAGCCATAGGACGTCTCGGTGGTGGGGGGGGGGGCAGTAAAGACTCTGAGGACACAGGTGGACTCTGTCTCCACCACCATGATGTTACATGAGATTTTTCTTGCCTTTGATATCCTGGGAAGGACGATGGTGGGAGAAGGGAAGAGAAGGAGCCTAAAGGGAAATTTGATATTTGAAACAGACCAATTTAAATCTTTTTTTTTTTTTTTAAAGATTTTATTTATTTATTTGAGAGAGAGAGAATGAGAGACAGAGAGCATGAGAGGGAGGAGGGTCAGAGGGAGAAGCAGACTCCCTGCCGAGCAGGGAGCCTGATGTGGGACTCGATCCCGGGACTCCAGGATCATGACCTGAGCCGAAGGCAGTCGCTTAACCAACTGAGCCACCCAGGCGTCCCCAGACCAATTTAAATCTTAAATTGCCTGCATAATTATTTGAGAGAGACTGTTCTAAAACCAAGGACTGAACTTCCTTGGCTACACAGTTTTTGCTATTAAACCCAAAATGGGTTCATGAACAATATGAATTTCATTCCAAAGAAATAGTTATATGTCTATATGCATGATTTGTTTCTGTACATTTAAAACCCATGATGTGAGGATTATTATTGTTATTTCATAGATGAGAGAAGTTATATGCGTTCTCTATAGAATAGAGCTTAGAACAGGTAAATGCAAAGTAGGTTTATCAGATATGCATTTGCTCCGGAGCTCATTCTCTTTTTACCTTGGTAAGAGCTGACTTTTAATGGGAAAATGGTAAAGTGGTGTCTGTTTCCACAGCTTGACATTCTTTAGTGTGGGTCTTGTGCTTATTTACATTGCCTCATGATTGTCACATGACACCCACATGAGGTACATAATGAATATAATCACAGCAGCAGACTAGTGTTACTGAAATTTCATGCAAGAACAACATATTCCCTACAATTGTTATATTTGATGACTACTTAGTGAATAGAACATTTCATTGAAGGTGAATGTTAGTTCTGGTAAGATATAATTATTCTCTTCTACTCTGCTCAAGAAAGAACAGAAACTCTCCAATCTAACGCGACTAATTTTTTTGAAACAACAGTTAACACAAAGCATTCTGTTGTAGGTGCCCTCATTCTCACAAAGCGGAATCTCAACAAATAAAAACACAAGGCCCCCACAATACACAGCTCCTTCCTTCACTGGGGGTAAAGGCGAGTTTCCCAGGAGGACATCTAACTCAAAATACTGTGCTACTCCAATCCTAATTAGTTCCCAAAGCTTGTCCAGCTCTTCTGCTTTCACCTCCTATGAAGATGGAGTGAACATATGTGGATAGACTTCCTTCCAGCTCTTTGCCAGGGCGTCCAGAAAAGGACAGAAGCAGCCTTTTTGGTTCTGGATCTGCCATTCTAGCCATACCTCTCCTACGGCCCTTATCTACCCTGCCCCAACCCCAATACAAGGGACCAGACCCTGGTAAGCAGACAGAGCATTTCTCTCACAGAAGGGATATGGTCATAAGGAACAATAACAGTTTTATAAAAAAGGTGACCACACATCCTTCATTTTCTAGAAGAATTCATAACACATGTTTCTGTCATAGTTACATTTGCACTCATCAATACCTGCATCCCATTTATTAGTTTCTCTATCATAGTGTTTTGGGGTTGCTGATAAAACCGAAAGCAAATTGTATATTGTTTCTAATAAACCCTACCCCTTCCCATAAATGGATTGAGATGTGTGGAGTGCCCAGGCAGGTCTAATATTTTAGTGCCCCTCAGCAAACTCCTTACATATTTATTCAACATTAATGTAAATGTCAGAATGGGTGTTGTTTAGGAGGAAAGACAGAGAAGCAGGACAGCTGGTGGTACGGGGATCAGCACCTATTTTCCTGAGCAGTTCAGCTCTGGTTCCAAATCTGTGTACCTGGTTAACAAAGCAAAAGCCAGACAGTTAACAACTGAAGAAATGAGCATCTGTCTTGCTGGCATTCAGATAGCAATGTTCCTAACAAATTTTGATGTTTCCAGCACAACACGAGGCCACACAATAAATGTCAGTAACAGGAAAAGAAAGTTTCCTTCTTTTTTTTTTTGAGATTTTATTTATTTATTTGACAGAGAGAGACACAGTGAGAGAGGGAACACAAGCAGGGGGAGAGGGAGAGGGAGAAGCAGGCTTCCCGCCGAGCAGGGAGCCCGGTGCGGGGCTCGATCCCAGGACCCCGAGATCACCACCTGAGCCAAAGGCAGACGCCCAACAACTGAGCCACCCAGGCGCTCCAGAAAAGAAAGTTTCTAATAGGCAAGGCTGAGCTGCTACAGCAAACATGACTAAACATCCCACTTCGATTTCTGCTTATCAATGACAGGCCTAACCCCATTCTAATCTTGCTATCTCTGGACCAAAATTCTTGAGATAATCAACCACTAAATTGCCCATATTTCTTGACAACATCCACACCACAAGTGGCCCTTGATTTCCTTTCAGAAGCAACCACCACAGGCTCTCACCCTATAACAAGCCCCTCTCACATGTTCCTTACTAAGTTACCCAAGGTTTCCCTGGCTATGGTGTCCCCTGCTGCATTGAGTTAATAAACCTAAGGAATACATTTGTGAATACTGATGTGTTCCTACTGGTCTTTGGATGGTGATTTTGACTCTGCCTATTGATCTTAACAGAAATTTAGCAATCCCTTTAGGGGGCCCTAGGATCTTACCTCCTAAGACTCTCTTACCTATAAGGATTTTTGTCTGACATCATGTACTCTTCATGAGAAAAGTTCTAGTAAAGATAATAGTCTCCATCTCCTTATATTTCTAAAAATATATTTATGATCCTCGCAGACGAGAACCTTGGACAATTTTGCAGTTGCCCTAACCCTCAGTCTTCCCCTTCTCTCCACCCCCCACCACGAACAACAACCATATCCATGTACAATACCCACAGCAGTGAATTTGAGAGAGAAATGGTTCAGTGGATCACACACTTATTCCAAAAGATAACAGTAACTCAGAGTAGACTAGTTTCACAGCAACAGGATTGTGCTATATTTTCCGTTGGCAATTTTTCTAAATTCTGTCTTGTATTGCAAGTACTAGAAACCTAGAAACTACATTTCTCAGATTCCCTCAATGACAGTACTCCTCATTAGATTTTGCTGATGAGAGGCACGCATGTTAAATTTATTTATTTATTTATTTATTTATTTTTGGCATTTTATATATTTTTTATTATTATGTTATGTTAATCACCATACATTACATCATTAGTTTTTGATGTAGTGTTCCATGATTCATTGTTTGTGTATATCACCCAGTGCTCCATTCAGTACGTGCCCTCTTTAATACCCATCACCAGGCTAACCCATCCTCCCACCCCCCCTCCCCTCTAGAACCCTCAGTTTTTTTCTCAGTGTCCACAGTCTCTCATGGTTCGTCTCCCCCTCCAATTTCCTCCCCTTCATTCTTCCCCTCCACGCATGTTAAATTTAGAAAGCAAAAGTGAGTCAGAAACAATATTATTTCTTTCTGGCATCGGCCGACAGACATGAGGGCTTTGACAGACAGTAGATACAAGGTTTTGAACTGGCCTCAACCATTCTCTTACAACTCATGTGCTTTAATACTGCCAACAGTTGAAATCATTGTTGGTAGTTTTCCGCAATTTCTGCAACTTTCTGATTCTCTCAAAGCTGGTGAAGATTTTCCCTGACCTCTCCTCCCTCGGCACTTGCAATGATTTTGTAAGCACCTAATATTCTGTATTAAATCTCATCTTGATTGAAATCCTAGACTGGGTCTGTTTTCTTGATCCAAACTTCTTGACTGAAAAACCAAATAAGGTCCAAGCAATCCAATCTAGGATCTGCTTCTCCCTTGCTTTGCAATCTAGAAGCAGTCCCTTCACCTTCTCAGTTTTTCATCCATAAAATGGAAGGTGGGTATGCAGAGGTTAGACTAGATGCTCTCTAAGGCCCGCTGGAGTGTTAGTGTTTGATGCTTCCATGTTCCAAGTCATCTTGCTGCACATCTTGGTCCATACTTCAGAGTGTGACATAATGCAGAGGCATCTAGTCCAACATGGCAACAATAAACACAATCCAGCCCTTTCTTAGATCTCACTCAGAGCACTTTGGAGAACCCCAGAAGCCGGAAGCCTGCCTCATCTGGCAGAAGGAGAGGGAATATATGATAGAAAATGGACTCCATAAATACTGGAATAGAACTAGCATTTTACATTTCAACTGTTTTTTAGGTGGGGAGGGGCAGAGGGAGAGGGAGAGAGAGAATCTTAAGCAGGTTCCATGCCCAGCACAGAGCCCGACGCGGGGCCCCATCTCACAACTCGGAGATCATGACCATTTTTATTTTATTTTTATTTGTTTCCAAAAGATCTGCCTACAAGTTTCTAAGCTCAACAGTTGTACTATTATAAGATATTAAATTAGCTGCACCTGGCTAACTCCTGCCGCTAAGGGAGTGTAGAGCCAGAGAAGTGTACCGGATTAATTCCCTAATAATCATGCCTGTACATCCCCACCTGTCAGGTCAGAGGCGACTCAGTCCTCTTTGGGTTTTCCTTTCTCTCTAATGTCTCTTGGAGAGTCCTCAGGCCGAGGGTGGTAGAGCCTTGCTTTTGTGCCAAAGGCACACCATGTTTTGCTTCTGCTATTGGACCACTTTGTTGTGCGGTCTCTGGCGTACTTCTGTGGCTCTAGCCTTAGAGCTCTCTTGGCTGCTCTTAGAACCATGGCACAGGGGGTGCCTGGGTGGCTCAGTCATTAAGAGTCTGCCTTTGGCTCAGGTCTTGATCCTAGCATCCTGGGATCGAGCCCCGCTTCGGGCTCCCTGCTCCACGGGAAGCCTGCTTCTCCCTCTCCCACTCCTCCTGCTTGTGTTCCTGCTCTCTCTCTCTCTCTCTCTGTCAAATAAATAAATA
>NW_022589726.1:9696034-9721296 GCF_004348235.1 Phoca vitulina | reverse complement strand
AAATGGAAGGTGGGTATGCAGAGGTTAGACTAGATGCTCTCTAAGGCCCGCTGGAGTGTTAGTGTTTGATGCTTCCATGTTCCAAGTCATCTTGCTGCACATCTTGGTCCATACTTCAGAGTGTGACATAATGCAGAGGCATCTAGTCCAACATGGCAACAATAAACACAATCCAGCCCTTTCTTAGATCTCACTCAGAGCACTTTGGAGAACCCCAGAAGCCGGAAGCCTGCCTCATCTGGCAGAAGGAGAGGGAATATATGATAGAAAATGGACTCCATAAATACTGGAATAGAACTAGCATTTTACATTTCAACTGTTTTTTAGGTGGGGAGGGGCAGAGGGAGAGGGAGAGAGAGAATCTTAAGCAGGTTCCATGCCCAGCACAGAGCCCGACGCGGGGCCCCATCTCACAACTCGGAGATCATGACCATTTTTATTTTATTTTTATTTGTTTCCAAAAGATCTGCCTACAAGTTTCTAAGCTCAACAGTTGTACTATTATAAGATATTAAATTAGCTGCACCTGGCTAACTCCTGCCGCTAAGGGAGTGTAGAGCCAGAGAAGTGTACCGGATTAATTCCCTAATAATCATGCCTGTACATCCCCACCTGTCAGGTCAGAGGCAACTCAGTCCTCTTTGGGTTTTCCTTTCTCTCTAATGTCTCTTGGAGAGTCCTCAGGCCGAGGGTGGTAGAGCCTTGCTTTTGTGCCAAAGGCACACCATGTTTTGCTTCTGCTATTGGACCACTTTGTTGTGCGGTCTCTGGCGTACTTCTGTGGCTCTAGCCTTAGAGCTCTCTTGGCTGCTCTTAGAACCATGGCACAGGGGGTGCCTGGGTGGCTCAGTCATTAAGAGTCTGCCTTTGGCTCAGGTCTTGATCCTAGCATCCTGGGATCGAGCCCCGCTTCGGGCTCCCTGCTCCACGGGAAGCCTGCTTCTCCCTCTCCCACTCCTCCTGCTTGTGTTCCTGCTCTCTCTCTCTCTCTCTCTGTCAAATAAATAAATAAAATCTTAAAAAAAAAAAAAAACTATGGCACAGCATGGGGACGCAGGAGATGGATAACAAGGACAATGCTTCTCTGCCCAGTCTTCCCCTTTAGTGTTCTTCCCTATCAATACTTATAAAAAAAAAAAAAAAAAAAATACTTATAAACAAAAGTAAAACAAGTAAGAAGTACCTAGGGCTCTAACTGCTAAAGAGGGCACCCCATTATACACCAATATGAACAGGTACATACCTGCACCTTGGACAGTACCACTTTAACAGAGGCAACACACCGCTGGTAGACAGCACTCCTAAATTTCAGTGAAAATATCTAAGAGGAAGCGAACAGCTTCTCAGCTGCTGAACCTAGCCATGGAAAGCATGGATTTTTGAATCAGATGGAACCAACATCGAGATTTTGCCAGACTTCTGCTTTTTCTTATCTGAATAATCTTGGATAAGTTATTTAACATCTTTCTGCCTCAGTTTCCTTATCTGTAAAATAGAGACAATAAAATTATCTGTTCTGAGATACATCTGAGAGTGTACCGAAATGATGAAAGATTTAGCCTAGTGCCTAGCAAATAGTAACTTCTGACTGCGGTTATTACTAAACTATTGGTATATGCGGGGCCGGTACGAATGCTGCAAACAGCCAGGACTAATTAATAAATAAGAGGCTTCCTAAGATAAGAGGAACAATAAATGTGGAACAGAAGGGCCCAGAAAATGTACTTCATATTCTCTATCTATTCAGAATGACTCTGTACACATACTTAGCCGTGTTTATTTTTATAAGTACTGTCTCATGGGATTCAACATGGCGGGAGAAGTTGCTATGGAAACACATACACTTCACAATTCTTATTTATTGGCAATAGTTTCCATAACATTTGGCTACTTCTTTGTTAGATATCAGGTCAGTCTGCCCCTCTATCGGCATGCCCTCCAGTTCTGTGTAATTCCTGTCTACAGTGTGGCCAAGGCCGTGAGTGCAGGGAGATCACCTCAGGCTGACCATGCTTCATTTTATACTAGTCAAGTAGTTCTTTTCTGTTTTCACGATTGACAATTGGCATTTGTTGGCAGCACTCTGGGAACAGAGGCAGAAGAACGTTAAGCAAAGAGTATCCTGAAAAAGAACTTTTGACTCCTGGACGCGCCAGGCCCTCTTTCTCCTTTCTGCTGGCAACCAGAAGTACCTTCA
This sequence comes from Phoca vitulina, assembly GCF_004348235.1. Classification (NCBI taxonomy): domain Eukaryota; kingdom Metazoa; phylum Chordata; class Mammalia; order Carnivora; family Phocidae; genus Phoca; species Phoca vitulina. Next base: position 9,719,099 of record NW_022589726.1, on the reverse strand, counting down.
GGGACAAAGAGGGAGAGTCTTCCAGACCCTTCAGGATTTGAGTGTATGTTTATGTCTGTATCATTTCTGTGAACTGTGGAAGCAATTAAAATGCATAATGTGCCAATATGTGATGGCAATGAAATTTCCATTACTTGGTGCCTGAACAATGTCTGTGATTTCCCCTGAGCTTTTACATTAGGGATTTGGGTCTAGTGAAACACAGCAGAAAAATTCAGAAGATGTGAATAAAGGTACATTTTTCAAAAATTGTGTGGCCAGGGTCCAAAGACTAGGAATAAACTAAGACCTCCAGAATTAATGAACTCTTTTTTCACATTTATTCTAGTATTGTATACCTTCCTATAATTGCATAGTGATCATATACTGTAAGTCATCGTGTTCTTAGGAGAGTGTGTTTATTTCAGAGTTACGTGGTTTGTTTTGAGAGGAGCAAGGAGATAAGCCTATCACATGGGAAGGATGTTAGAATGTTTCAACAAATGAGAAAGTACGTAAATAATTTAATGTTAGATCCTCAACAATTTGGGATAATCAACACACTCAGAGAGGGAACAAATTATTATTGCTATGATTTTTGTTTTGTTTTCTTTGTTTTGCTTTGTTTTGACTTAGAGAAGATAAGCCTTCCTATATACTAATGTGATAAGCAGTAGTACCTCTTAGTATTGTGATGTAGAAATGGACTTATGCTTTCTTATGCTTAACCACAGGGAAAAGGGCATGGGACAGGATATTCCTCACAAGTCCAGTGAAATAACTACAACCAGAAGTTATGTGGCCTGATAAACAGAAGTATATTAAATATGTTTAAGGCTGAAGAATTAGAATACATTGAACTCACAGGGCAGTTTGACTGTTGAAGCATTCCGAGAGAAATTTTACAGTACAAACCTTATAATTTTGGATACAGTTTCTACCATAGGACTAAGGAATTTCAGGTGATACTGTTTCAGATCAGTTCCCGACTGAAAACATGGGAAGTTGCTGAGGAATCAGTCTGTAAAGGCTCGGAACAATGAGGTTTACATATTTCCACAGAGAGCAGAGTACTGTATATTGCACAGTAAAGATCATAGTTATTGGTAAGTTTGTTTACAACGGTTCATGTTGTTGCAGCAAAACAAAACCACACTTGAGCATGACGCAGCCAGGGGGGGCGCCCTGAGTGTCCACAAGGAGCACGGTGCTGATCTGAGGAATATACAACCTCCCATTCCTAGAAATAAAAGGTGGGCTTTCCTCGTTTAGCTGACACACATATGATACATATATTTGTGATATATTTGGAGTGAAAAAAATCATATTACAAACAGTATATACACTAGGATCCATTTTGTGGAGATAAAAATTGTAATGATGATACAACAAAATATGTTTCTGGGTAGTGAACATGTTGGTGATTTTTCTTCTTGTTTCTTTATATCTCCTAACCAATAATAAATATGTTTTCATGCAATTTTAAAGACAGATTTTAAAAAAATAAAAGAACAACCAAGTTGTTCTACAAACCTAGAAGAATCTCATGACCTCAGACTACAATAAGAATAATTAGCATAGTTGATGGAATAAAAGGCTGAAGACAGTGAGATTAAATTTGGAGCCAACACATCTGTGTTTAAATATCTGGCAATCTTGTTGTCATTCCTGTCTGCAAAAAGGCAAAACTGTTCTTTTTCCTTTCTCATTTTACTTAAAACTGAAATTAGTACTCCCACAATAGACGTTTTGATTAAAACTTTGCCACTAGATGAAGGAAAACAGTAGATTGTAAGAAATGTGTTTTTTTGTCAATGACACGCAGCTAAGAATTTAAATAAAGCAAGTCTTGATAAATATCCCAAGAGTAGGCTGCCACATATGAGGAAATAGCTTTAGGGATTTTTAATAAGAAAAACACTATGATGATTTCATTCATTAATTCAACAAATATTTATTAGGCGACAAGGTAACCTACTCTAGGTGGTGGGGATAAAGCAGCAAACAAGACAGACACGGTCCCAGTCTCTTCGCATTTATTCTCATTACAGAGATGAACAATAAGCAAAAAAGAATACAAATACTTATATAATTACAGATGGAAGTCTATAAAAGGGGAAGGGTAAGATACTATACTAACATTCATCGGGGAGACCTATCCTACACAGAGCTATCCATGAAGACATTCCTGAGAGACATTTAATCTGGGCCCTAACCGGTGAGTAGTTGATTAGGACAATGATGGGAATAGGAAGGTAGAGAAAGGACTTTGGGGAGGCGGGTAGATAAGTGTAAGATACCTTAGGCATTAAAGAGAGTTAAGAAACTAGAAGAAGGGAAATGAAGCTGGCGTGTGGTGAAGGGGGAATAATGGCTTAGTAGGTTGTGTTAATAAGTTTAGATGTAATACTAAGAGCAATGGAAAATACTTTGGTGAACAAATAAAGCCAGCTCAATTTTTGTTCAAATTGTAATTACATTAATATTATTTTATGTCTTGATCAGCATCAGGACATAGAATTCCAAAAGTTTTAGAAAACATGTTTTCTAAAAAGTAGGGGGAAAAAAATCAACAGAGGATTAAAATTTATTAGTGATGTGACTCTTATTTAATAGTATAACTGCTTTACTGCAAGTCTACATGTACAAAATATAGACTCATCTCTTTTTTATGCCAACTTACTTTGGAGCCCCACTGTTTCTTGTTGGCCAAAATTTCAGGATGTCCTTCTGAAAGTTTTTCCTATTCTTCAATTTATCCAAGAACATCAGTCCAAACTCTAAATGGGTGGGAGCTGGAGTCTGGCATGTTCATTTATGCCACATGGTAACAGTGTTGAAGAAGGGTCCTGTACAATTGAGCACACCATGCTTGTCCACTCACTGCTGAAGCATGTTCATGATGATTCAGGTCCCAGCCCAGGCTTCAAGGGTGCCCATGTTGTGTGCCAGTGCTATTATTATTATATCTTTATCTACTTACCATGGAACACTTCAAAGATATGCCAAAATATAGTGTACCCATTACCTGGTTACAGCAGTTTTTAGCTCATGGACAATCTTTTTTTATCTATACTCTTTTTTCTTTTCCTACTTACCCTCCCCCATCCCCAATATTTTTAAGGAAATCCCAGATATTATACCATTCCATTTGTAATAGTGTTTATAGCACTAAAAAGTAAAAACTATTAAAAAGAAAACTTAAATCCAATGCCATTATCACACTTAAAGTATAAATAATAAGTCCTTCATATCATCAAATATCCAGTGTTCAAATTTCCCCAATTGTCTAAAAGTGTTCTTTAATAATTTGCTTCTTATAGTTTGTTTGTTCAAATCAGAATCCAAATAAAATCCATACATTACAACAGATCTCTCAGGTCTATTTTACTCTATAGATTCCCCCTCTACCTTTCTTCTTTATCCCTTGCAATATATGTTTTTAAATAAATGAGGTGGTTTGTCCTGCAGTGTTTTTTAATTGTCTGGATTTCGCTGATTGCATCCCAGTGGTGTCCTTTAACATGTTCTTTGTTCCTCCTATATTACTGGGAAATTGATAGAGGCTTGACTAGATTCAGGTTGGTGTTTCTTTTTTGTTTTTTTGGTAGAGTTGCTCTATGCGCGGTATTGTGTACTTCCATCAGGAATCTTTCCTATCTGATGGTCTTCTTTTTGAGGTGTTCACAATTATGAATGATCATTGCCTGGATTCATTAATACATTAATTATGATTTGAAGAAATGGTGATATTCTTTAACTTCTTCAGTCATTAACTGGAATATATCTACAAGGAAAAATCTCCCTCAAATATTTGGTAAACCTGATGTGCATTTGTAGAAAAGGCAGGATAAATGTTTAATTCTTTCCTTTTAACAATTTTCAAGATAATGTGTTGGTTCTTTAACATCCTACACAGGTGACCAGTAAGTTTTATTTTTAGAATATGATTATGAACTCATGAATTTAAACACACTTGCTGTATTTCAGTCTGTCCAAATTATTATCTGTATTGATGATCAAATTAGCCTGTCTCTGGTTCCTGATTCCTTGACATTGCCCAATTATTTTTTAAATGACTTCTTGGGTTCCTGTTTTAACAAAATGCTCCAGGCTCATCTTATAATTTCCTGTCCCTGGAAACCTGTCCCAAGGAACCCTGATTCTTTTTATTGGAAACTGGTATTTAGAGACTGCAATATAGGCATTGGGGTTCCTGGTTGCTACTGGGTTGTCCATTGCTTCTTCAAGTTTTCAGTGGACAGAAGTAGAAAGTATTTTTCTTTTTAATTTTAAGATAAATTATATCACGTGCTGATAATATTTTCAATTCACATTCAGAACTACAGGATTTTTTACTTAAAAATTTTTTTTAAGATTTATTTATTTAGAGAGAGTGAACAAGTGGGGGAGAGGCAGAAGGAGAGAGAGAATCTTGAAGCAGACTCCCTACTGTGTGCAGAGCCCAACATGGGGCTCGATTCCAGGACCCTGAGATCATGACCTGAGCTAAAGTTGAGAGTTGGCTGTTTAACCAACTGAGCCACACAGGGACACCCCTAGAATTTCTTACTTTTAAACCTCTATGAACTTATATTTGTATCTCCTTTCTCCAGTGCTGAAATTTTCAGTTCTCAGTGACAGAAACATACTCATTTGCTTTATCCCATAACACACACAAAATGGTCCCAGAATAGCACCACCAACGTCATCACAACAAAAGCTTAAGATACACCAAAGCTTAAGAATTTTCTTTTGCAGTCCTCTCGTCTTTAGGTTGTAGCTATAGACAATGTATATTGAAATTATTGTGTATTAAACCATTTAGAATTCCTCTCTGAAAGGTTCCTCTCTGATAGGTTATGCCACTAACTTGATAAATAGTTAACCTTGTTTTTCATTTGTTTTCAACTTTCAGGGGCTGCTCTTCTAAATTAATATATATATTTTTGGTAATTATTTTAAGATTTACATGGTCCTAAAGTCAAACCTGCAAGCAAAGTACATTTTAAAAATTCTAGTTTCTATATTTATCTTCTCCATCCTATTCTGTCCTCCCCCATAGTAACTTAAATTTAGGTTGAAATGTTATCATTTATCCTTTTATGGCCCTCACTTAGTTAAATAGTAGCATTTAAACACTTAGCTTTTAAACCTTCTAAGTGATAAAGTTACTTCAAAAGTGCATTCCGATGTTCAACTGTTGTTCACCAGGTACAGTCACTGGAACAGAATGACTGGGGCTGAATTTAATCATTAAAACTAGAGCCCCACCCTCAGGAGCATCAGGGGCTGTCAATCTTCATGAGGACCAATCTAGTTTATTCCCATAGATCTCATTAAACTTTGAATCTTAGGAAACAAGCTTTGGGCTCCTGAACACTTCCCTCATGTAAACTCTTAGCCTCTCTATTAATTCTCTGTTGATTCCCTTTTTTATTAATAAGTAGATTTATCCCACCTACCCCCTATTCAGAGCTCTGCATACTGAAAAGAAAGACAGCTTTTGTTTAGTTTCACAAAACAAAGAAAGAAAGAATATAAGAAAGAGCGTAGAGGATCATAAGGGAAGGGAGGGAAAACGGAATGGGAAGTCATCAGAGAGGGAGAAAAACCATGAGAGACTCTTAACTATATGAAACAAACTGAGGGTTGCTGGAGGGGAGGTGGGTGGGGATGGGGTAACTGGGTGATGGGCATTAAGGAGGGCACATGATGTGATGAGCAGTGGGTGTTATATGCAACTGATAAATTATTGAACACTACATCTGAAACTAATGAGGTGCTATATGTTGGCTAATTGAATTTAAATTAAAAAGAAAAGGAAAAAAGAGAAAATCGAGATACACATTCCTGTCAGAATTCTGAGTTCTCCTTGCCTTCTATCAGTATAATTGAAAGGTACCTAGCTTTTGCAGGACTATCTTTGGAGAATAGATCTGTTCCAGTGTGACCTCGCTCTTGGCCAAAAGAAAGCTGGTAGTAGTTTTTCTAGGAAGCAAGAGAACCCTTACATAAATACTAATACTACCAGAAAGCTCCTAACAGTTGAGAAGAATTAAGAAATGGTCATTAATTGCATGAAAACAGCATGATAATGACTTGGAGAAATTTTTCGTAATTACCATTCATATAACCTTCATAGAAAATCTGTAACATAGATAGCTCTTTAATCTTTTTTTTCTAACAGATGAGAAAATAGTGACTTGCCCCAAACCATGCAGCCAAATTAAGTAGAAAAAGGAGAAATAAAACTCAGGTGGTTTAACTTTAATGCTCATGCTTTTTTTTTTGATAGTTCACATAATCAGTCACTTTCTGTACAAGAGCAATAAATCAACAGCTTACTATACAAACCTATGCTTTTAAAAGAATATCAACAGACAGAATTTTATAGCTTGCTCTTGTCAAATATTTGGGAAAATAAAATTTGCTCTTAGAAAAATATTTGCTTTGCATAGAAAAGAATACTCTTTATTGATTAAAAAAAAATCTCTTGCTTATTTCCCTGAAAAAGAAAATTTTCTCGTATCAATTGGTTTTTAGAAAAAATATGTAAAAATAAAAGAAGTTGGAAGAAAAATAAATAAATAAATAAATAATTTTTTTTTTTTTTTAAGAATATCAATAGATGACCAAGTAGTTTGTGTATTTAGTAAACATTCTCTGGATAACCATGTTTTTACGAATAAGAAACAAGGAATCTGCTTATACAACTGGCAAAACAGTTTAGATAAATGCTATTCCTATAATTATGGGCAAATGGATAATACTAACACTTATTAGAGGGGTTGTACTTGGTGAAATGTATGTGTGTCTACCAAAAAAATTGAGTTCCTATAATTTAATAATTCTCTAGGGATACTGCTATCAAGGCCAGTTGTAAAACAATCTGTCAGTGAAGTAAAAATTTGAAACCACCTTCTATATGATTTATAGAATTGAATTTGCATATTCTAAATTTTTCTCCAAAGGAAATAGTGTTATGTCGTATAGCCAAATAAATATCTAAGGTAATTCAAATCACCTGGGCAGTTAAATGGCAGTTCAAGTTTCTCCTGTGTCTGTTCTTCAGATCTAGGGTGGTCATTTCTGAAATCTCTATGAATTAGGAAAGGCAGTGACTATGACTTGACTCCAATGTGCCAGGCAGTTAACCAAACAACTGACACTGAAGGCAATTCATTCCAACATTGAAATGAATGTTCCTTTCTTAGAAACTATGCAGTGAATAGAAAAGGCCAAATGGCATTTTAGAATTCCATCAGGTGCTCTAAGAAATATATGTTGGCCTAAGAACTATAATGAAGAAAATTCCTTTTCCTCAAATGGAATATAAAAGACATTCAAAATTTAAGATTTTTTTAAAAACAAGGTCTACAACAACATTTGTGGAAGAGACTGTCTTTTTTCCATTGGACATTCTTTCCTGCTTTGTCGAAGATTAGTTCACCGTAGAGTTGAGGGTCCATTTCTGGGCTCTCTATTCTGTTCCATTGATCTATGTATCTGTTTTTGTGGCAGTACCGTACTGTCTTGATGATTACGGCTTTGTAATAGAGCTTGAAGTCCAGAATTGTGATGCCAACAGCTTTTGTTTTCTTTTTCAACATTACTTTAGCTATTCAGGGTCTTTTCTGGTTCCATACAGATTTTAGAATTGTTTGTTCCAGCTCTGTGAAAAATGCTAGTGTTATTTTGATAAGGATTGCCCTGAATATGTAGGTTGCTTTGGGTAAAATAGACATTTTAGCAATCTTCCAATCCATGAGCATGGAGTGTTTTTCCATTTCTTTGTGTCATCTTCAATTTCTTTCATAAGTGTTCTATAGTTCTCAGAGTACAGATCTTTTACCTCTTTGGTTAGGTTTATTCCTAGGTATCTTATGGTTTTGGGTGCAATTGTAAATGGGATCGATTCCTTGATTTGTCTTTCTGCTGCTTCATTGTTGGTATACAGAAATGCAACAGACTTCTATGTCTTGATTTTATATCCTGCAACTTTGCTGAATTCCTGTATCAGTTCTAGCAATTTTTTGGTGGAGTCTTCCAGGTTTTCTACATAGACTATCATGTTGTCTGCGAAGAGTGGAAGTTTGACTTCTTCCTTGCCAATTTAGATGCCTTTTATTTCTTTTTGTTGTCTAATTGCTAAAAAGTTAAAAATAGAGCTAACCTACGACCCAGCAATTGCACTACTAGGTATTTATCCAAAGGATACAAACATAGCGATTCGAAGGGGCACATGCACCCCAATATTTATAGCAGCAATGTCCACAGTAGCCAAAATATGGAAAGAGCCCAGATGTCCATCAATAGATGGATGGATAAAGAAGATGTGTACACACACACACACACACACACACACACAGGAATATTACTCAACCATCAAAAAGAATGAAATTTTGCCATTTGCAACGATGTGGATGGAACTAGAGGGTATGATGCTAAGCGAAATAAGTCAATCAGAGAAAGACAAATACCATATGATTTCACTTGTATGTTGAATTTAAGAAACAAAACTGACGAACATAAGGGAAGGGAAGGAAAAATAAAATAAGATAAAAACAGAGGGAGGCAAACCATAAGAGATTCTTAACTATAGGAAACCAACTGAGGGTTGCTGGAGGGGATGTGAGGGGGACGGGGTAATTGGGTGATGGGCATTAAAGGCAGACACTTGATGTCATGATCACGAGGTGTTATATGCAACTGATGAATCACTAAATTCTACCCCTGAAACTAATAATACACTATATGCTAACTAGCTTGAATTTAAATTAAAAAAAAAAAACAAGGTCTACAATTTCATGAAATATGTTCTACTTCTGGATATCTAGCATTTTTATATGCTCAATAAAACCATGCTCTTTCAATATAGCATAATGAGGTTAATAATTAAAAAATATTGATGGTTTATTTTTTGTCTCTTCCTAATGGTCAGAAGTATTCACCCAGAAGTGAGAAGGATCCAAAAATATTAGAAATTATTATAAAAGATGGGCAGGGAAAAAGAACAGTAATAACAGTTCCTAAGGTTCAAAATAGAATTTTCCAGCAAGATAATAGCTTGGAAGCTATGATTTTTTATGAAGAAAATATTTCCTAACTTAGTTTAGTGGTCCTTCCTGTACCTTTGTGGATATTCCCTTCTTTTTTTTTTTTTTCCTTTTTATATAAGAAATTTTCTTTTTCTATCAATCATGCTAAACTAGCATTCATGTGGGTGATGGGGGAGGGGACTATCATAAAAACTAAGTTCAGATACAAGCCACTGAAAGGATTTAGAAAGAGGAATGACATGATCCAATTTGCATTTTTAACACATTACCCTTTGTTGCTATAAAGAAAAATGGATAGTAGAGGAAGAAGAATAAAGTCAGGAAATCATACAGGGAGCTATCGCATTATTTCCAGGAAGTGATGATGGAGACTTGGACTACAACAATAAACAGTGATGATGGAAACAGGTGGATTCATATGATTGCTGACAGCACTTGCTGATAGATCAGATTTTCCATGTGAGAGAAAGGGGCCCATCAGGGATGACCCCTGAAACTTTGAGTGGTGAATGATGGTGATATGCTTCCAGAAGGACAGGTGTGGAGGTGGAGAATCAAGGTTCCATTTTAGCCATGTTGCTTGGGATGTATGGCAGACATCCAAGCAGAGATATCAAGTATGATGTACTTAATACAGAAGCAGACCCCTACCTACCTCTAGAATTGCATCTCCCTCAACATTTTGCTCACTGACGGACAACACTCTAGTCACATTGGTCTTTCTTCTGTTCCTCAGTCGGGCCAAACTTGTTTCTGTTTTAGGCTTTTGTACTTACTCCCTCTACCTGGATGCTCCATCTTCAGATCATCTTGCTGTTGACTGTTTATTATCTCTCAGCTTAAACATCACCATTGAAAGTGTTTCCCTAAGCACCCAACTAAAATGACATCACTACCACCCCTCAAGCTTTGTAACAACATCCTGTTTTATTTCATGACTCACCAACTGTCCAAAATTCTCTTTTCATTTATTTATTCTCTGCCTCCCCTCACTAAACATAAGGTCTATAAGAATGAGACTATTGTCTGCCTTATTCATCACTAGATCTTCAGTACCTGGAACATAGTAAGTGCTCAATAAGTTTTCATTGAATAAAAGAAGTAAATAAATGCATGAATACATTATTTTGTTGGTGCTGTTGTTAGAACTACGTCCTGTGATAAATATTATTCAGTCCCCATCTCATTAATTCCCCATCACAGTGTCCAGCTATTTATGATTTTCGTAGCATATGCTCAGGGGTAAATTACTCAGGTATTCTCAGGTAGAAGTTCCTCAGATTTGTAGACTCTGGCTTCTTCAGAGTGGTAAAGTCACTTGCTCAAGTGATAAATGTTCTTCCTCCCTTTTTGTGTTTCCCTAGTGTCTTAGGACAGAAACCACAGAGTTTAAATTAGCAAATGAATATTCAGAACCACAAACTGGCATTTAGTCAATTAGAAACAGTGCTATCATTCATGGCATATAAAGATCATCACATTTTTCAGTTAACTAAGAACACATTTACCAGCTGCAAACATGCTTTTTCTGCCTACTTTTGAAGCCATATGCAGTCTGGCACACATGAGGTTCATTACAGAATCCAATGTAACACAGAGTGCAAGTGTTTTTCTAACTAATGGCTAAGGTTAAAGAGAGAAGAATGGGGTTGCCTGTGTGGCTCAGTCTGTTAAGCAGCCGACTCTGGATTTCGGCTCAGGTCATGATCTCCTGGGTCATGGGATTGAGCCTCTCGTGGAGCCCCATGTTGGCTCTGAGCTCGTTGGGGAGTCTGCTTGAGGATTCTCTCTCCCTCTCCCTCTGCCCCTCCTCCTACTTCCATTCTCTCTCTCTCTCTAAAATAAATCTTTTGAGAGAGAGATAGAGAAGAATGCCCTGAATTCCCAGAGGTTCCAGGGCTCTAAAAGTGTAATTTGGCACTTCCGAAAGTTGTGTGAAACAGAAGGGTCAACCATTGCTTCAGGCATAAAATCAACCTCAGTGATGAATCACTCTTCAGGGCCGGATTTACCCTCAAAGTCTTGAGGAATTTTTCTTAGAAGGTATCTATTCTAAAATGTGCTATAATTACTGGAGTATCGTATGTTAAATAAATGGTGAGGGACTATTTGGACATCTGGAATTGCCAGCTGACAACACATATGGAGAAAGCTGTTTCTGTTCTGTATTTCCAATCATTAAGTGCCCTAACCTACTGACTTAATAAGTGTGACCAGGGCATGCAGAAAGAGTCATGAATAAAGGGTGCTAAAGGTGATACAGATATTTCTTTTATGAATCAGGTCTCAAAACCATATTCTTCCTATCGAAAATATTCAAGTACCTCCCTAAACAATTGCCATTACCATGTGGGACAGAGTGGGGGAAGTTTATTCTGGGTTTTGTTTCACATACTCAAAATATGATTAGAATATTGCTGTATCTTATGGGATGCCTGGGTGGCTCAGATGGTTAAATGTCTGCCTTTGGCTCAGGTCATGATCCCGGGGTCCTGGGATCAAGTCCCGCGCCGGGCTCCTTGATCAGCGGGGAGCCTGCTTCTTCCTGTCCCTCTCCCCCTGCTTGTGCTCTCTCTCTCTAACAAATAAATACATTTTAAAAATCTTAAAAAAAAAAAAAAGAATATTTCTGTATCTTAAATCACATTGTTAAATAAATTTTGTTACATAAATTTGGTAAAACCTAATTAATAGTTTATTTATGAAGAAGACTGCTCACCCCCCAAAGTTAAAGACTTAAAAAAAACTTAAATAGTTGCTTTTATTCTACTCTGTGCTTCTTTTTGGAAGTATAGTTGACATACAATGTTACATTAGTTTCAGGTGTACAACATAGTGATTTGACAACTCTGTGCATAATGCTATGTTCACAAGTGTAGCTCCCATCTGTCACCACCCAATGCTATTACAATACCATTGCCTGTATTCCCCATGCTGTACCTTTCATCCTATGACATATTCATTCTACAACTGGAATTCTGTACCACCTACTCCCCTTCACCCATTTTGCCCAGCCCCCCAGCCCCTCCCCTCTGGCAACCATCAGTTTGTTGTCTGTATTCATGGATCTGTTTCTGCTTTTTATTTGTTTCATTTTTTTAGTTTCCACATATGAGTGAAATAAGTGAAGTCATATGACATTTGTCTTTCTCTGACTTATTTCAGTTATCACAATACCCTTTGGGTCCATCCATGTTGTAGCAAGTGGCAAAATCTCATTCTTTTTTATGACTGAGTCCCCCAGGCTCCCCTCTACTCTGTGTTTTTGAGGAGAAGCTGGAATATTAAAATTATGCAAGGATAATTTAACATAAACTGTAGTTTGTTGCAAAGATATACCCTTGAAATAGATTTTAAAAATCAGTAAGACTTTCTATATAAATATTATGTTAATGTCACAGTCAAATAAAAATTTCATTAACCAATCTTCAACATCAAGGTGAAATGACAGACATGTGGAGAAAAAAATACTTCATCCAAATTTAGTACATAGCAAATATGATTTCCCTCAAAAAAAATTGTCATTATATTTGAATTATAAAAGATTTATTGAGCTTCATGAACATAATGTATACTTATTTAGAAAACTGGATATGCCAGGATTTATGCTTATCACATATATTAATCATGGGGAAATATAATTACCACTTTCTCAAGAAAGAGTCAGCATTGTAAGTCAAGTTAATTTATACATCATGGGGTAAAGAAAGGCTTAATATGATAGAACGTGTAGTACAGTCTCTTATTTTTATTTCCAATTTCAACCCTAACTCATAATGTGAAATTTAATAGTTATTTATGATCTATTTTTCAATGTTCCCATCTGCAAAATGAGGGGAAAGACTGTGTTGTCTCAGGGGTATTATGTTGCTTTCTTTCTAGCCCTTAAAATTAAGACTGGAACTAGGGCTGTTTCCTGCGTGATGTAATTTGTGATCCCAGCGGTTTTGCAAGGCACCACACCCTAAAATATCTCCCCTATTACCACAAGTTATCATTCCCAGGGGCTCAAAGCAAATAAGTGATGTGGAGATCTCCCCCTCTGTATCACCATGACTTGCTCTTAATTTATCCTGAAACTGCTTCATTAAGAGAAATAGTCCTAGTGACAGTGTTGCAGTGGAAATACAAAATCTCTCCACCAGAGAACAGCAGAATTGTACTGGCATCTGGGATGTACACATTGACAGGGACAGTAGGTGGATTTTGGAGGCACATTTTTCCATGTAACAGTTTTGCCCAAAGATGTTCATGCCTGAAATTTGAGCTTAAACCCTAGAAGTCTGTATACCCCATTCGACCAACTTGAGCAAATGAAGTAAACATTTATGAAGCTCTCCTATGTGCCAGGACACTGCCAGGCTCTGAGGAATTAAGAACAAACAAACAAGCAAACAAAAAAATGCAGTAACCTGAAGATAAAGAAAATAGAGTGTTTGCCCATGAGGAACTCATAATATGATGTAATAGTTCAACTTTGGAGTATTCAAGAGAGAATATTCTGTTTGTTTACCTGAAATCACTCAGAAAACTCTTTTGGTGAATTGGGTATCTGTTAGGGAAATGAAAATATGACAAAGCATTTCCCTACTTAGCTAAGATTTGGGAGTTCTCTTTTTGTTGAGATTTCTGGAAACATCTTTTTCTTCCTGTTTCTTCCCTCAGAAGTGTTATATTTTCAAAGTACAATTTCGCTACAAAATGTGAAAATGTGATCAGTTGGTTTTGTATTCGATAAACAGCACAGCGTGACACACGGGCAAAATGCATGATAGAGACGTGCCCCACCTCCCTTAGCCCAGGACAAAAATGATTCCAACTGGCAGTAGACATCAGAGCTGGGAGGGGGCACTTCTGTCATTTCTCATGTGCCCTAGTCTGTGGAGAAGTTGCTGATGGGACCCACCACCCTTGCCGGGTAAATGCAGAAGCAAAGAGCTCAGCGGTGGATGCCGGAGCTGGCTTCCTCAGTCCTGCTGCTCCTGTTAAAACTTGTTGCACCTCCGCACACAGTCACCCTTCTTGCCAACGCAAAATATTCTCTTAAGGGATTATTGGCCACAGTAGGTAGTAGGGGAATAAATAGAATATAGAAGTCTAATAGGGGTCATGTAAAATTAGTATTTACGTTTGGATTGATACATGTTCTGCCTCCTAGTAATCTTAGCAGACTCTATGCAAAAATAAATACATAAATTGCTTTTCGAAAGAAACCAGAAACATAACCTGACCTAGAACTCAGAGGTTGCTCCTTCAAAAAAAGTTCACTTACTTTGTCGGAAATCACTGTCACTTAATTCATTGTCAGGAAAAAAAAAATTAACTCAAAAATATGGCAGCCCCCGGGAATGCCAACATTGTTGGGAGGGGCGATTGCTTGAGCAATTCCTAAGCAGATAAACTCACTTTGTTATAAGCTTCTTTAATGCTGGGATTTCCCAAGAGATCTAAGGCTGATCTGTCTCCATAGACAGATCCTTGTCAGCCCAGAGACTTTCTTAGGATGGGGCGGAAGAAAAGATGAAAATAATATATGAAGCAGTCTCCTGGGATGTTCAGTTTTTCTTGGTTCCTGCTTGATCAGAAACCTCACAGGGGCTCCCTTGCTAATGTTATTTCAGTATAAGTATTTCCAGGTCCAGTTCCAGCTGGAAGCAGACACCATGGACCATGTGAAAATTCAGCAAGAACACACAAAATTAGCCCTTGGTTTTTTGAGCCTTAAAAAGGCTTGGGTCAGGGCTGAGTTTATTCAGAATTATTTACAAGTCCCTAAAGATCAACCGTGTCACTCTCTGACAGAGTGTCCTCAGCCCCAAACTTCTATTTTTCACATTCAACCACAGCTTTGCACTCTCTTTCTCTCTCTCGCCTCTGACCTTTCGATTCTCCAGAGCAAAGGGCCTTTGGGGCCTTGGATATAGTTTAGATGCAAAATAAGAAATACAAAAGCCTACATTTTTTATTTATAAGAATATCTGATATTGGAGCCCCTAAGTACCTTGGATAATTTCAAGGAGAAGGAGAGCAGATAAGAAATGTAAGAACACTTTAAGATCAATTTGGACTGAGTGCAAAATCAAAGAAAACATTTACTGAAATTTTCATAAAATCATATTTCAGTATGACTCATCATTACAAGACACATTTGTAGCCCTCAACTTCCCAACAGGCTGGCTTCCAAAAGTTTGTTTGTAAGTTGTTTTTCTGGATCTGAAAAGCCATTTCCCTTATAAACAATGTTCTAAATTAGTAGTTCATGGGCTTTTTGTGTCATCAACCCCTTTGAGACTCTATTAAAAGCTGTGGACATACTTCCTAGTAAATTTCTTAATACATATGTGCCCTAATTTTCCATACATGTTTCTTGGCTTCACAGATCCACTGAAGCTCTTTTCCAATTAAGAACTTCTGTTCCAGGTGCCAGACCAGCTCAAATGCTAAAATCCGTAGCTACAGAATGAACTAAAATGGACTTTTGGGCTCTAGTCAGAAGATAGAGCCACCATTTATGGCAACATACTAAACAATGCCCTTTTAATTATGCCTTTGGACACCAGCACCACATCAGCTGCAGAATAACATCCCTGGCAGCTGCCACAGTTAAGGTACAGGTGACGCATGATAGTGGTCCTACCTCATCAGGGTACAAGCCATAATCTTTGGTTTTATGAGACTGGGGATGAGGGATGTATATTTTGTCATGGGGACATATTTGCCTCATGTCTGAAGGACTTGTTGGTCTTTGAGAAGAGCATCCACATTTGCATCCACAAAAAAAGTGCTAAGGCTAGAGACATTTGTTCAACATTTCAGTGATTTATAAATCAGTGGTGTCTATACTCCAGGTCAAACTACATATAACAAAGCATGTTAACTATGTAATTATTTCCTTTGATTTTTCTTCCCTTTGGAATCTGAGAGCCAAAAAAGTTTCTATTGTAAAAGCAAATGCTCCTTCAAGGGTTTCTGAGTTGGAAAGTTTACATCTCTTCATAGACAATGTAGACAGTTGTTCCCTTCCTCACTTTCTGTAGCATTTATTATAACAAATAATAATCAAGCAAAAAATCTACCCTCTTTTTAGAATACTTCAAAAAAATAGGCTGACAGAGCTCCTGGTGACTTTTGTTGTGGTGTGCCTGAAGACATCTACGTAGCAAAATCTTTTTAGTCCCACGTCTACCTGTCTTGTCATTCTGCATGGTGAAGCTGTTATATCAATGTTTGTGGTTCTTATAGGGTGTAAGGAGTGTTAAAGTCTCATTTTTCAGCATGCTGAGTCTGACTGCTGCGTTTGTGCCCTCAGGAGTGTATGCCCAGGAGCCAATACCACAACTCCTGTTGAGCCTGGTAGTGACCCCTATCAGTCCCAGCACCCAGGAACACCACCATGTCTTCCTCACTGTCCTCCCAGATTCGCCTTTACTCTGTATTGTAGAGAGATCACGGCATATGATGAGTCAGCCAGCTCTCTGAAGAGGTCCTTCCAGTATATTGAACAATAGACTCACAGACACACGATCTCCTATTAGAGTCCAGATTCAGAAAACTTGGCAGCGACTTCATATTCATCTTTCTCATAGTGCCACACAGATACAGAATCAGAAAGACAAGTTGGGAAACTAAGCCCAAAGGGTAGCACCATAATAGATTGGATTCTGATTTAGCAAATATTCATGCTCCTCTCCCTGTTGGGGGAGTCGACATCCCCGCCCAGTGACTGAGACCCTGTGACTTGCTTTGATCATTGGAATGCCTGCAGATGTAAGGTGAGCAGTAGTTCTCAGTGGGCTGTGTGCTTGCCCGTCTCTTGTGCTCCTCTGATCCACCATGGGGAGAACATGGTCTGGGGGTTGCTGGCTCCAAGAGAAGGTGGAGAACTGTGGAGCAGACCCAAGCCCAAAGCTTGGAGACAAGCCCTGGTTGACCTACGGCCTGAAACCCATCCAACCAGCCTACCTACAGGCCTGTAAGTGAGAGAAGATGCTTGCTGCTGTAAGCCACTGGGTTTTAGAGTTGTTTGTTATGCAACATTGTTTTGACAGTTGCTGACTAATTCATATATTAAGTCATTTAATTCCCACAACATTGTGTGAAGTGGGTGACGTTACTATCTCCACTCTACAAAGGAGGAAACCATATACTAGGTGAGAACAATATTTACTAAACTACGTTCCAGTGGATCATGGCCAGCTTCAAGCTTATGCAATCTGTGCAGACACGCAGAGCATCACACTGAGAAAAGGTCTGCACTTGGTCTAATATTCTGTTGTTGGCTTCTTCAAATTCTTAAAAATTTCATCTTTGAACTTGTGTTTTGTATGTGAAGTCCAAGGGAACAATGAGTATGCACGTCAGCAAAGGAAATATGCACAAAATGGGTGTCCATCCCACTCCTTGCCCCTTCATTTGCACATAGCATTCCTGATGCCCCATGAGCATAGAATTCTGGTGGACTCACAGTGCATGGCAGTTCAGCAAGGTGCAAAGAGTACCTAAGTACAAGGTAATCATTTTTCATCTATATCTAAGTAAGTCGGGATTCTGGCAGCCCTGAAAGGTCTTGCTTTCTGTTTGAATCAGAACTTGTTTTAAACACAGAAAAAAAGGCAATAATGTTCTAAGAAACACAATCAAGAAACCCTGTCTTGTCCTTTTTTATTCATGCTATTTCCCCGTATCAGCCAGCCACTTATGCTAAAAATGATGACGTAAAAGGAGAAGGAAAGACTGGGCAACCCATATGTCCTTTTCCTTTTAGTTTCTCCTTACTCAGCTATAAGCCTAAGGTAGAGAGCATTGGTGGAATGTGATTTACCAAGTGAAATAAACACCCTCAAATAAGTTTTGTGCAGCATTTTCACTGTTCTGGTAAGAACAACAACAAAAAAATGAATGCATGTAGGAACTATGAATTATGAATTATGCAATTTTGAAAATTCCACGTAAAATTTAAATGCTCTTGTATTTTATTTTTGTGCTACACAATATATAGATGAATGGCAAAATTCAAACGAACAATTTACAGTTATTTTTGGTTTTGTTTTTTGCCATTTTAACCATTTTTAAGTATACAGGTTGCACAAAAATGCAAATATACTTAACACTACCAAACTGTATACTTAAAAATGGTTCACATGGTAAATTTTATGTTCTGTGTATTTTACCACAATTAAAAAAAAAATCAATTCCCACCAAGACTCTACGTGGTGTAGACCCTGCTGATGTCTGGAAACACACCTCCTTTTTCTCTGTCCCTTGCTCTCTGCTCCAGCCACACTGGCCTCCTTGCTGTTCACTGAAC
This sequence comes from Phoca vitulina, assembly GCF_004348235.1. NCBI lineage: Eukaryota > Metazoa > Chordata > Mammalia > Carnivora > Phocidae > Phoca > Phoca vitulina. Next base: position 9,700,751 of record NW_022589726.1, on the reverse strand, counting down.
ATGCCAAACTCATGCTTCCTACCTCAGGACCTTTGCCCATGCTGCTTCCTCCGCCTGGAATAGTTTTCATGGCCAAATCCTTCTTTCCAACAATGACACAACAATTTACAGTTTTATCTTTACTGAGAACAATAGCAAATAACAAATAAAAAACTATCATGACAAGTCAATAGAGAGACCACAGAAGAAAGGGAAAATGCTTTATACTGAAGCACATTTAATAACATGTTTTTTTCTACTTTTTGAACAAGGGGCTCATGTTTTCATTTTGGCTTGGGCCCTGCAAATTATGTAGTCAATCCTATGGGGAATAATAGCTCAGTGAGGCTGTAAAAAATATTATGAATGGAAAATTTTAAAAGACTCTACAATTGCACCATTCACTACAAAAAAAGCCACCAGTCACATGTGGCTACTTCAATTCAAATTTAAATTAAGGAAAATTAAAAATTCAATTCCTCAGTTGCACTTTAAGTGTTCAGAAGCCACAGATGGCTAATGGCTACTATATTGGACGCCACAGATATAGAACATTTCTATCACTATAGAAAATTCTATGGGGCAGTGCTGTGCTATAGTTTACATAATTTGGAAAATGCTGAGCTAAACAACATTAGTTAGATTTCTTTAATCCGGAATTTTTCTGAACCTTAGATATGCTGAAATGAATCTCCAGGAGGGAGATATAGCATGAAGTACTTCCAAATGTATTTAATCAAAGTTTGCTTTTCTGAAAAACAGTGAACCTCTGGTTTAGAGCTTTAAAAAAGGAAAAAAATTAAGGATTTGAAATATAAAAGATGATATACAAGTTATTAATGGGTTGACAGTTTGAATAGGGGGGTGAGAATCTTATTTTATAGAACTGCTGCTCCCTGGAACTAGCTCAGTAAAATCCTTCTCTGGAGAACAATTTAGATTACCATGTTGCCTATTAACTCTCTTGAATTAATTTCTTGTAAAAAAATATTGGTTCCAATATTTTTGGAGCTACCAATATACATAACAGCATAGATACATTTCAAAAACATTATAGTAAGTAAAAGAAATAAGACAAAAAATACTATATACTGTATGATTTAATTTATATGACATTCTAGAAAACACAAAACTATAGGGATAGAAACCAGATCAGGGACTGTGGTGGAGGAAAAGATTGAATATAAAGGGAAGCTTTTCAGGGTGGTAATATGCAACCATAAAAAAAAATGAATCTTGCCATTTGCAACAACGTGGATGGAACTAGAGGGTATTATGCTAAGCGAAATAAGTCAAACAGAGAAAGACTTGTATCATATGATCTCACAGATATGAGGAATTCTTAATCTCAGGAAACAAACTGAGGGTTGCTGGAGTGGTGGGGGGGTGGGAGGGATGGGGTGGCTGGGTGATGGACATTGCAGAGGGTATGTGCTAGGGTGAGCGCTGTGAATTGTGTAAGACTGTTGAATCACAGACCTGTACCTCTGAAACAAATAATACCTTATATGTTAAAAAAAAGAGAGAGAGAGAGAAGATAGTAGGAAGGGGAAAACGAAAGGGGGGGAATCGGAGGGGGAGATGAACCATGAAAGACGATGGACTCTGAGAAACAAACTGAGGGTTCTAGAGGGAGGGGGTGGGGGGATGGGTCAGCCTGGTGATGGGTATTAAAGAGGGCACGTACTGAATGGAGCACTGGGTGTTATACGCAAACAATGAATCATGGAACACTACATCAAAAATTAATGATGTAATGTATGGTGATTAACATAACATAATAAAATAAAATTTAAAAAAACTATTCCATACCTTCATTGTAGGACTAATTATATGATTTTATATGTTGGCAAAAACTTTTAATCAAATTGCACACCTGAAAGGAGCAATTACACTGATGTAAGTTATTATCACAATGAATCTGACTTAAGAAAATATTCTGTGTGTATTTCTATCACTGTATTATATTTCAATAAATTCTGACACACTTCAGAAGCCACCTTGGAAGTACAGAAACTGATGGATTTGTCAAACTAATTTTAAAATTCTGAGAAATTATTTTCTTAATTAAGTTTTTATTTTAATTCCAGTTAGTTAATATACAGTGTAATATTAGTATAATATTAGTTTCAGGTGCATGATATAGTGATTCAACACTTCCATACATCACCAGTGCTCGTACAAATGCACTCCTTCATCCCCACCACCTATTTCACCCATCCCTCCACTCACCTCCCCTCTGGTAACCCATCAGTTTGTTCTCTATAGTTAAGAGTCTGTTTCTTGGTTTGTCTCTCTCTCCCTCTCTCTTTTTTTTTCCCCTTTGCTCAAATAAACAAATGTTTATATATGGAACAAATAAATTCCACATATGAGTGAAATCATATGGTATTTGTCCTTAAATGCTGAGAGATTCTTGAGCCACTTATATATGGTTATGTCTCGGGGTGGAGAAGGGGATAGGGGTGGAAAGAGAATAGCAGCTGAGAGTGAAAGAGGACCAGGCGTAAAGAAGGAAACATTGGAGAGGAAGCAAGGATTTGGTTTTTGATGTACTCTATTCCCTCCCCTACACAGCTCTGGGTGCACTACATGGCTTGTCCCTGTGCCATCATTGAAACTAAAAAGAAAAAAAAAAAGCAGGTGATTGGGGATAGAAAGCAGGTAACAGCAGGTGCAGATAGACTGGCTGAGCCTTATATATTTCCTCCTTTCTACGCCTTCCAGATCTCAAGTACTACATGGTTATAGTTAAAGAAGGACGTTTTAAAAGGGGCAGTCCAGAGCAGAGATTCTAATTTAAGACTTTGTAACCTGAGGCCTATGCACACCCCAATACCCTTACCCCTACTCTCTCCAAGAAGAAGAACTCATCAGCAGGGACTCTTTCATCCATTCCTTTCAGAATCATAATAATATAGGCAACCCTTTGTAGAAAGGTCTGGCAGTTTCCTATAAACACACCTACACTATAATCAAGCACTTCCACTCCTAGGTATTTATCTAAGAGAAATGAAAACATATGTCCACAAATGCACTTGTAAAAGAATGTTTGAAATAGTCTAAAACTAAAAACATTCTGGTGTTCATTAGTATGAGAATGGATAAACAAAATGTAGTACATCTATACAATGATGTGCAAGTCAGCAATAAAAAGAAATGAAATGCTACATGCAATCATATGGATGGAACTACAAAAATATGCTGAATAAAGGAAGTATTAGCAAAAAGAAAAAAATGTACTTACTCATTCAATACAATCCTTATCAAAATACCATTGACATTTTTCACAGAGCTGGAACAAACAATCCTAAAATTTGTATGGAACCAGAAAAGACCCCAAATAGCCAGGGGAATGTTGAAAAAGAAAAACAAAGCTGGGGGCATCACAATGCCTGACTTCAAGCTCTATTACAAAGCTGTAATCATCAAGACAGTATGGTACTGGCACAAAAATAGACACCATAGATCAATGAAACAGGATAGAGAGCCCAGCAATGGACCCTCAACTCTATGGTCAACTAATTTTCGATAAAGGAGGAAAGAATATCCAATGGAAAAAAGACAGTCTCTTCAAAATGGTGCTGGGAAAATTGAACAGCCACATGCAGAAGAATGAAACTGGACCATTCTCTTACACCATACACAAAGATAAACTCAAAATGGATGAAAGACCTAAATGTGAGACAGGAATCCATCAAAATCCTACAGGAGAACACAGGCAGCAACCTCTTCAACCTCAGCTGCAGCAACTTCTTGCAAGACACGCCTCTAAAGGCAAGGGAAACAAAAGCAAAAATGAACTATTGGGACTTCGTCAAGATAAGAAGCTTCTGCATGGCAAAGGAAACAGTCAACAAAACTAAAAGGCAACCTATGGAATGGGAGAAGATATTTGCAAATGACATTATGGATAAAGGGCTGGTATCTAAGATCTATAAAGAACTTATCAAACTCAACACCCAAAAAACAAATAATCCAGTCAATAAATGGGCTGAAGACATGAACAGACACTTCTCCAAAGGAGACATACAAATGGCCAACAGACACATGAAAAAATGCTCCACATCACTTGCCATCAGGGAAATACAAATCAAAACCACAATGAGATACCACTTTATACCAGTTAGCATGTCTAAAATTAAGAAGACATGGAACAACAAATGTTGACAAGGATATGGAGAAAGGGGAACCGTCTTACACTGTTGGGGGGAATGCAAACTGGCACAACCACTATAGAAAACAATATGGAGGTTCCTCAAGAAGTTAAACATAGAGCTAGCCTATGACCCAGCAATTGCATTACTGGGTATTTAAAAACCCCAATGATACAGATATAGTGAAGAGAAGGGGCATATACACCCCAATGTTCATAGCAGCAATGTCCATAATAGCCAAACTGTGGAAGGAGCCGAGATATCAAATGAATGGATAAAGAAGATGTGGTTCATATATACAATGGAATATTACTAAGCCATCGGAAAGGATGAATACCTACCATTTACATCGACATGGATGGAACTGGAGGGTACTTTGCTAAGTGAAATAAGTCAATCAGAGAAACACAATTATCATATGGTTTCACTCGTATGTGGAATATAAGAAATAGTGCAGAGGATGATAGGGGAAGGGAGGGAAAAATGAATGGGAAGAAATCAAAGAGGGAGACAAACCATGACTCTTGACTCCAGGAAACAAACTGAGAGTGTGGAAAGGGAGGTGGGGGGGGGGGGGGGGG
>NW_022589726.1:9423688-9695934 GCF_004348235.1 Phoca vitulina | reverse complement strand
GGGGTAACTGGGTGATGGGCATTAAGGAGGGCACGTGATGTGATGAGCACTGGGTGTTACATGCAACTAATGAATCATTGAACACTACATCAAAAACTAATGATGTACTATATTTTCGCTAATTGAATTTAAATTTTAAAAATGTATTTACCATCTGATAGCTATTTTTTAAGTTCTAGATCAAGCAAAACTAAATTATGACGAAAAAAATCAGAACAGTGGTTGCCTTTGGGGTGGTAATGGAGAATTGACCAGGAAGGAGCAAGAGAGAATCTTTGGGGATGACAGAATTGTTCTTTATCTTGATAGTGGTTTGGGTTACTTAAGTGTATGCATATCAACAACCATAGAATGATAGAGTAAAACTTATGCATTTTACTCTATGTAAACTTTTAAGACTATAAACAAAATGTTAAACTCTAGTTGCTTATGTGCATGCTGAACTGTTGTGGATCAAGTGTACAGTTTTCTATAACTTACTTTAAAATGCTTAAAAATTGAGGTAGACAGATATGTGACAAAGCAAATATACAAAAAGTTAACAAGTGTAGAATCTATGTGGCAGACACATAGATGTTCAATATAAAATTCTTTGAAGTTTTCTTAGATTTGAAAATTTTCTTATTAAAAAAAATCAGGAAAATTGGATATTTAACATGCAAAAACAAGGGAAGAGAGAGGAAATCGGTGCACTTTCACTTCTGGTACTGACACATTAAGTCATTTGGACCAACCCTGAGGTTGGCTGAGAACAACTAGAGAATTGGTACAGTATATTTTTTTAAAATTCCACTTGAAGGCATCACAGAGCTAACACATTACTGAAGACACAGGAAAAGAAGGAATTCGTGAGAGGTTGGTTAGTCCAGCATACAGAGGCACTTCTAATCCTAAAAACATATGCAAATCGTAATAGAGGTCTTTGAGATGCTTAGAAGCTGAGAAGATTTTTTAGATTCTCATGGTTCTAGAAGGCTGAAAATGATAGCCCAGAGGCCAGCAAGGGGGTTTACTAAGTCTTAACATTTATAATTGGAATCCAAAGAGTAACACTTAAAATCAAGTGTGCCAGAAATAAATAGGTCTTTGCAAAAAATGAAGTCCAGGTTAAAATCATCTCAATTCCTGAGATTGCATAAAGATGAAATGGGATTTCTATTCCCCCTAACCACCTAACAGAAGAAAACAAATGTAATCTCTTTAAAGGGAGGCCATATATACTAGTTCTCATATTATTTGTACAGTTTTTCATTCATATATATGTAAATGATTATATTTTTTTCACTCATACATATATGAATCTCTGCTACTCAATGAAAATTAACTAGGGATTTCTACTTTTTGGTCAAGGTGTAGTAACAGGAACTGAATTTACCCTGTTATATGAAACAACAACAACAGAAATGGGCAAAATATATGAAGTACTGGTTTTCAAGATCCAGGACATGAGGCAATGAGGAACAGTGATCGCCAAGAGACAAGGAACAAATGAGGAGAACCCTATAATTGCCTCAGCCTACTGTCTTGGCAGAGTTTCCAGACTGCAGCCAGACGAGAACATAAGCAGAGCCCAGCAAACAGGCTCTAAATGGAAATATACTATTTGTCTTAGTCCATTCAGGCTGCTATAACTGAATACCACAGACTGGGTGGTTTATAAACAACTGAAATGTATTTCTCACAGTGCTAGGAGCTGGGAAGTCCAAGATCAAGGCACCAGCAGATTCAGTGCCTGCTTCCTAGTTCATAGATGGCTATCTTTACACTCTGTCCTTACATGGCTGAAAGAGCAAATGAGGTCTCAGGAGTCTCTTTAATAAGAGCACTAATCCCTTATAAGGGCACTAATCTTTCATGACTTAATCATCTCCCAAAGTCCCACCTTCAAATATCATCACATTGGGGATTAGGTTTCAACATATGAATTTTGGGCGAACTAACATTCCATCTACAGCACTATTGTAAGGTTCTTATACTGTGCAAGTAGGATGATGTCACTTAAGTTAGACTGATAAGGTAAAGATATATGCTGTAAACACTAAACCAACCATGACTATGACATAACAAGTTATAGTTAATATGCCAACAAAGGGGGTAACATGGATAACTTGATCTAAAAGAAGGCAGAAAAAAAGGAATATGGGAAGGAAGAAGAGATGGGACAATAATCATATTAAATATAAATGCTCTAACCACATTAATTAAAAGGTAAATATTGTCAGATTGGGGGGGGAACCCAAGAAAACAAACAAAAAAACCACGACCTGATTAGTGGTTACCTATAAGAAACATACTTTTTTTTTTTATTTGCTCAATATTTACTGAAGTAAAATGAAGAATTCCACCTTCAGTATGCAGAGGTTATTGTCCTTCTTCAATGTGGCCTCTTCTCTCCCTTTATTTGTGGGGTTTATTCTGTATTCTTTAAACTAAAGATACTTTCGTTTCTTTAAACTAAAGATACTTTAAACTAAGATAGGTTAAAAGTGAAAGGATGGGAAAAGATATACCATGATAACAAAAATCAAAGTAAAACTGGAGTATATATCATTAGCAGACAAAATAGATTTTAGAGCAAAGAATATTGTCAACAACATTATCATCACTATAATGATGATAATGGAGACAATTTATTAAGAGGGCATAACAATGCCCTTACACACTTACATACTTATTAACAGAGCCTCAAAATACATAAAGCAAAAGCTGGTAGCATCTTGAGGAGAAATAGGCAAGTTCACAGTTATAATCAGATATTTAATATCCCTCTCTAAATAACTGATAGAACAAGTAGAGAAAGATCAGTACGAATATAGAAGATTAGATAAACGCTATCAATTTGACCTAATTAACATTTATAGAACACTTTATTTGACACAGCAGAATAAATATTTTCAAGTATGATCTCTGATCATAATGGAATTAAATTAGAATAGAAGTAGTTCTAGAAAATGCCCAAATATTTGTTAAAGAACCAAACACTTCTAAATAACTCATGGTCAAAGAAGAAATCAGAAGGGAAATGAGAAGGTATTGTGAAGTGATGAAAATTAAAATGCAGCAAAAAAAAAAAAACCACAAAAAACAAAAAACACTGTAATGGAATGTCAGAAAGAATTACTTAGAGGGAAATTTGTAGTACTAAAGGACTATAATAGAAAGGAAAAAAGATCTTAAAACAATGATATCTGCTACTTTAAGAAACTGAAAAATAATAATAACAATAGTAAGAGTAAATGAAACACAAAATAAACAGAAGAAAGGCAACAAAAAACTTCAGACTGGAAATCAGAACAATAGTAAATAGGAAACCAATGGAGAAATTAAATGAAATGAAAAAACTTGTTTTAAGATGTGGTGGACAGACTTTAAGGTGGCCCCATGACCTCTGCGGGCTGTTTGCATGCCCTTTTGTATCTCCTCCCCTTGAGCTGATTGAGACCTGTGGCTCTTCTAACCAATAGTACACGGCAATGGTAATGGGATGTCACTCCTGTGATTTTTATATGTCAAAATTGTTGGGCTATGACTCTCATGATTCTGTTACATTGACATTATATTACTGCATCTTGCTAGCAGACTTGCTTTCTTTTTACCTTGCTGGATTTCAAGAAGCAAGATGTTTGGAGGCCTAAGTGGCAAGAAGCTGAGGTCATCATCGAGGAGCTGAGGGTGGCCTCTCACTGGCAACCAGAAAGTCTTGGTTCCTTTGTTTCACAGCTGCAAGGAAATAAATTCTGCGAACAACCTAAGTGAGCTTGAAAGAGGACCCTTCCCAAGTTAAGCCTCCAGATGAGAACCCAGCCCTGGCCAACGGACTGAATGCAGCCTTAAAGAGGATTCAGCTAAATCATTTCAAAATTGCTAATCTAGAGAAACTGTGCAGTAATAAATGCTCATTTTTTGAAGCCCCTGCATCTGTGATAATTTGTTATGCAGCCTAGAAAATTAATACATTAAACAAAAATAAAATTGATAGATCTCTAGCCAGCATAATCAAAAATTTAAAAAGAACATATAAATTATAAAATCAAGAATGAGAGAGGTGACATTAATACCAATTCTACAGGTATTTAAAGAATAACAAAGGAATTAAAACAATTTTATGACAATAAATTCAATAACTTAGATCAAATGAAGAAATTTTCTTGAAAGACACAAGCTACCAAGCTCTTTTAAGAAGAAAAGGATACTCTGAATAGTCCTATCTCTATTAAAGAAATTTCCTTGGTAGCTAAAAGCCTTTCCATGAATAAAACCATTACTGAACCCCAAGTTCAACTGCCTGTCCAAGCTTGAAAGGCCAATACTCAAGAGATTAGTTTTGACTGGAAAGGAATTTGAGCTTTATTCAGGAGGCTGGTCTCATGGGGAGAAGGCAGATTCTTGTCCAAAAGGCAACTCCCAAGTTTCTGCCTGGCCCAAGGATTTTTTTTTTAATTTTATTGTATTATGTTATGTTAATCAGCATACATTACATCATTAGTTTTTGATGTAATGTTCCATGCTTCATTGTTTGCGTATAACATCCAGTGCGCCATTCAATACATGCCCTCTTTAATACCCGTCACCAGGCTAAGCCATCCCCCCACCCCTCACCCCTCTAGAATCCAAGGATTTTAAAAGGAGTTTGAGGCAGTTAATCATTAGAGGAGTGCAGTGGTCTGCAACATTTCTTGATTACGTGCAGACTTGATGGTGCCAGCTACAAACATTATTTCAGTGCTCAGGGGGATTTTGCAAGAAGGTCAAGTTCTTGTTTCATGATATGGAGGAGTATTCTGTTCTTTCTGCAAATGAGGGCAAGGTCTACAGGTCTACTATACAAAGGGAGGTTAGTAGAATCATCTGTATGACCTAAAAAAAAGGAAAAACATTTTGCTAAAAAAAATTGCTATGCTAATCAAAAGGCTGAGGCAGCTTCAAACAGACTTGCTAGCCTCTGCAGCCTGGGAAAGTTCTGGCCCTTCACTCTTCATGACTAGTGGTTTGTCTGCTACGGATCCAGCAACTTAGGTCAGCAAGTAATGAGTGTGTTATCTTGAAGCAAGTTAACCTTCAGACCATTTGGAGTGCTGTTACAAAACTCCAGGCCCCAATGACTATGGTGACTTTGGTGAATGCTACCAAACATTGAAGGAAGAAAGAGTACCAATTCTACAGAAACTCTTACAGAGATTTTAGGAGGAGGAAATGCTTCCCAACTTACTCTATGAGGTCAGCATTACTTAGATTTCAAAATCAGACAAAAGGTATTGTAAGGAACTACAAATCAATATCTTTATAAACATACTTACAAAAGTTATTTTCAAAATTTTTGGCAAATTGGATCCAACACTATCTAAAAAAGATAATTTATTATGACCAAGTGGGGTTTAATCTAGAAATGGAAAGTTGGTTTTGTCAAGGATTTTGAAAAGTTATGAGATTTTTATCCTACTTGTAAGCTGACGAGTTAGCCTGCCACATTTTCGTGAGTTACACAAGACACAAGGCTCTTCCAACAGAGGCAAAAGATTTTAATACTGCAGAGAAAGTACCGAAACTTCATGTTAGCATCAGTGTCCTTTGCTTTCCAAGTCCTACAGGAGTGTTTCAGAGAGTGCCATGGGCATGAAGTAGGCTGGCATCACATCTGAGGAACCCTGCGCTTAGGGAATCCTAATCTTTTATAATTGGCTTTAAGTAAGCATGCCCAAACTTTGTCCTGGGAAAAAACATTGCCAGTTAGCAAAACTGAATTTTGCTCAAGTGAGAGACACTATCTCTATCTCCCAAAACTATTTACTGCACAAACACCCTTGAAAAGATAGTCCAGAACAATAGGGCACTTAGTGCCCCTGCTCCCAAAACGTGCTGAAATATTCTCTCCCAGCAGTCTTCACACTCAAAAATCATTGACTGGTTTGCCTTTGTTTAGGCAAAAAGCTCATAGGTACAACACCAAAATCACAATCCATAAAAGAAAAATAAATAAATTGGACTTAATCATAATTAAGAATACCTGTTCTTTGAAAGACACTGTTAAAAAAACAAAAAGCACAAGCCCCTGGAAGAAAATATTGGCAAATCATTATCTTATTTCAAAATAAGAAAACAAAGTAACCAATGAAACACGGCCAAAAGATCTGAACAAGTAGACACTTCACCAAATAAGATACATGCATGACAAATAGTACTCTAAAGGATGTTCAATATCAGGGCGCCTGGGTGGCTCAGTCAGTTAAGCGTCTGCCTTCGGCTCATCTGAAGGTCTGAGGATCAAGCCCTGTGTCAGGCTCCTGCTCAGTGGGGAGTCTGCTTCTCCCTCTCCCTCTGCCCCTCCACCTCACTTGTGCTCTTGCTCTCTTAAATAAATAAAATCTTTAAAAAAAAAAAAAAGGATGTTCAATATCATTAGTCATTAGGAAACACAAATAGAAACCATAATGAGGTACACTGCACATCTAGTAGGATGTCTACAATTTGAAAGATTGACCATACCAGGTACTGGAGAATATGAGGAGCATGGAATGTGAAATGGCACAGTGACTTTGGGAAACAGTTTGGCAGTTTCTTAAAAAGTTAAGCACACACCAAACATATGACTCAGCCATTTACTCTTAGGTGTTTCCCCAATAGGAAAGAAGGATCATGTCCATACAAAGACTTCTCCATGGATGTTCATAGAAGTTTTACTTTTAATAGTCAAAAACTGCTTAATAGTAAAAAAAAAAAAAGTATACTTATCCCAGCAATCCAACTCCTATGTATCTACCAAAGAGAATTGAAAACTCATGTTCACACAAAAAACCTATACCAAAAGATGTATAGCAGCTCTATTCATCATCACTGAAAATTGGAAACAACCCAAATATCCATCAACGGGTGAATGAATAAACAAACTGTGGTACATCCAACAATGAAATACTGCTCAGAAATTAAAAGGAACTATGGATATATCCAGGAATGTGGTTAATTCTGAAAGGTGCTATGCTGACGGGAGCCAGTCTGTGAAGATTATGTACTTTATGGTTCCATGTAGTTGACATTCTGGAAAAGGGAAAACAGTAATAACAAACAACAGATCAGTGGTTGCCAGGGACTAGGGGTTCAGGAGGGTGTGACTATAAAGGGGCAACAGGGAGGAGTTTGGGTTTTTTTAACTGTTCTGTATCCTGATTGTAGTCACACCAAATCTACGCCTCCATTAAAACTGATAGAACTGCACACCAGTAAGCAAACTAACAAACAGGCAGAGGTAATAAATACTCAAACCCTACCACTTTCCAATTATTTTTTTATTATGTTCAATCAGCCAGCATATAGTACATCGTTAGTTTTTGATGCAGTGTTCAACGATTCTTTAGTTGCATATAACACCCAGTTCTTTTACTACATTTTGCTTGAGCTTATTTAGGTCTTTTGCACCTGTATGAAGAAAATACTATATAATGTTCCTACTGCACGCCTCTTCCCAATGCATGCTCAGTGATGACACACTGGTAGCTTGGAATCAGCCACCATGGGAGCATTTATAATATGGAAATTGACAGCTGCTTCAAATCAGGGTTTGGGTTTTCGAAGGGTTTTTGGAGAGCTGACCATTGAATATTTTTATCGGCACACGATTTCCACCCCCACCCCCAGATTACTGTATATCATTTCAAAGGAATGCTGGAGCTCCCAGGGATTTTCAGAACCTATAGGAAATCTACCTTTGTCTTTGATGTGGGTATTATACAGATCTGTAAAATTTAAATGAACTTGTCCAGAGCTGATGGCAACGCAAATGATTCTTGTCTATGGACATGCAAATGGCCTCTGTCCAATAGAGAGACAACAGTCCCATGTGTGGAAAGTTTGGGATCCATCTGCGAGTTTATTTATCATAAATGTGTCTGTTCTTTGGATTCTCCACTAAAACAGTTGTCACATCTTTCCTGGTTTGCTCATTTAATTAGTGAATTAATGCAAATAAAATTTTGGACGTGTTCATTTTACATCATCTTGAGAGTCTAGTTTTAGCTTTTTTTGAAAATTATTTTTAACAGCATAGTGTTTTGTCTGCAGCATTTGACTGCCTTTAAAACCCCTTTTTAAGAATGTCTACTTTGTCCAGTGAGATTATTTAAACTCCAGGCTTCTCTCCTACCCAGTTTCTCTGATAGAGTTAAGTACTCCATCCAGAAGGTGGTACTTTTCTTATGGATGGTACCACAGTACAGCAGACCTAGACTATGCTGTTCTGGTTCTAAGGGGTGAAATTTCACAATTTTGCTGAAGTGATATAATGAGATTGTGTGCAAGTAGCCAGAGTTAAGGTTGAGGGAGCTTCGGGAATCTGTCTTTGATCTATCTTTGACAAGAGACTCACAGCAAGGATGGAGCCTTGCTTTGTTTAATTATATTTCATGATGACTAGGGAGACTGATCATGATCAAGTTACCCCCATATCTCGAAAGGATGGCTTCTTTGCCAATATCATTCATTAACCCAAAACAAATGACCTTTTCAAACTCCTTTTCCCTGGGATATTGACAACATTCGCATTCAGATATTGTTTTTGCCTCTATTTTTTATCATTGACTTTTTAGCTATTATCCCTTAGATCAGGAGGTTGTGGTTCTGACATTTCTCCTAAACATGTGTTTTCTTGGCCTACGTATGGCAATAATAAATCAGGGCCTAAAATTTATTGTAGTTTCCAAAATTACATATATCTGGTAGTCCAAAAGGAGATAATTGTTTTTGTTCCATGAGAATTCCTTAGGGGAGTTCATAGCAGAGTCATTGTTATTGTTTCTTAGATAAAAGATTTAATATGTTCTCTTCTAATTTAGCCAAATGACTGATAAAACTCCCCTCTGGGATATATAATGTCATGGAACAGAGACAATACCAGCTTTTCAGTTACAAAGAAAACTCAATTTATTAATTATCCTTGGAATGACAACTGATTTGTAATTTTTACTCTGAAATGATTAATTAAATGAGTTTTAATGTTACCTCATTCTATCAAGGAAACTGTACTGAGGTGATTAACAAAGCCACTCCTAATTTGCATTTCTATAATTCAAAGGGAGAGCACATTTTTCGGATGGAGGAGAACCCATGTTCAAACTCTATTACTTATCTTTGTGACAACAGGCAGTTTTTCAATTTTCTATTTCTTTATCTAATAAAATAGGAATAATACCTACTTCTCAGGGGGTTTTGTTTGTACGTGTCTGTTGGGGCATTGGGTTTTTTTTTTTTTTTTTTTGAGATCAGAGATAATGCATATAAGGTTATAAAACAGCGTTTGGAAAAGTTTTAATAAATAATAATTACGGAGATTTAATTTTCTTATGGTTTTATGGGATTTGAGGCATTTATGGTTTTTTCAATGTTACAAGATTAAAAACAGAGGTAATAACCTTTCTCATATATATTTCCCCCTGGGAGAAAATAAGTCCATAAAACATATTCAAATTGGGAAGAAGGATATAGAATAATAAATAAACCTAGGTCATAGCTAAATTACCTTGGGATCCTGGAGAAACTTGCTCCAGAAAAGCCCCAGGCTAGATCCAAGTTCTTGGTAAAAACTTAGCACTCTCAAAGCTCTGAGGGCCCCCAAAGTCTGTCCTAACCTCTATGAGGCCAATTAAATAAGCATACATGAGAGTTAATCCTTTTAAAAACAGAAGTCTGTTTAAAAGCATAAAGCAGACAAAACTGAGAATATAGCACATTTCTTTCCTTACCTACCCTTCCAAGCCTTTGCCCTGGGTACAGGACCCTCTCCATGGCTGTTTTGTTGCTACACTTGATATAAGGACAATAATGTATTGGAATGAGCAATTATCAAACAGATTTTTAGCTATCTGGATGTGCTAAGTCCCAAGATCCCAAAAGATGCCTTTTTTTCTTGTTTTTTCAAATTTTTGAAGATATCCCTTTGTTGTATGTTCACCTGGCATAAGAACTTCAGACTTTTGTTATATTATGTTCATCTAGAAAGAGAAATTTGACCTTTGCAGAGCACCGGTTTACATGGTTGACAACTGCTTCATCAACATTGCCCCATCCATGCTTACATCCAAGACATCTTATGATTTTAGTTAATAAAAAGACAATAATAACAATCAATATAAGCAATAGCGCATTTAGGAGAAGTGAATGTTGCAAAGATCACTATAAGACTGGTGATGTATTTAATCTTATAGTAAAAATAGTTATTGATTCTAACATAAAGATGTAAGATTTTGTTGATTTAAATAAATATCTTTCAAATGCAAATCCCAAGATAATTGTCATTTGCTCAGAAGAAAAACTAAGATAATTTAGAGATAAACACTGATAGCTAGTTTTATACATTGGAGGCTGCACAGTGCCAGGTTTACAACATTCATGTAGTCATTGTTTCAACACAAATTTAACTGAGGACGCAGCATATAGGATACTTTGCTTGTAGGCGTTTTCAGCCCTAACTGTGCATGTAGATCACTGGGAGAGGAAGGAGAAAGCTGGAATCAGTATGACAGCAATAAAGGGATTAATCTTGTTACTGAGGCCAACACCTGCAGGCCAGTTGGGTGGCACATGTCGGGTATTTATAGGATCAGCGGAGTCGTGAATAGGAGGTTCACTTTGGCTGGTATGGCATTGCGGCTGAGGAGAATAGTACAGAAGGTTAGTTGTTAGTTTGCAAGCCCCAAGGTTACAATGGGGAGCAAGCCCTAAGCTCCAAATGAAGAACTGACAAGAGATCAGGCAGAATGATCTATCAAAGAGAGAGGTGGGCTACTGACAAAAAAGTTAAAGTCCGACTGGACAAGTGGGCTAACCTGGTTGCTCCAGAGAAATGGAGAAAGAAGAGAGAATGCCAGATCTGGAAAATTCAAGATCAGCCTGGGCATACAAGAAATGGATTTAGGGCAGCAAGACAAATTCTGAACCCCACCATGTGATAGATTTGACTCTGCTGAGAGAAGCCCTGTGATGATAAACCAGAACTCCAGCTCAGGCCTGAACTCACAGGGAAGAACTTCAGGGAAGGGTCAGGAGAGTTAGGGGCTGATACTGCCATGAACTCAGGATGTTTTTGTCTTGTTTTTTAAGCCATTTCCTTGTCTGACAGTTAAGCATCAAATTTATTTTGCTTTAATTCAACTGACACACTGTGCCTACCAGCCTTCAAATCAGTCCTTATTTTGTGAATTCCTTAATGTAGTTGACAAGTATAATAAGTAGTGTTGCTGCAGAAAAACCAGATAATATCAAAACCCAAAAATGTACTTTTACCAACTAGTCCCCATTTACCCTCTTCCCCTTGTTTCTCTTAGAAATAAAAATCATTGTAATGAGGGAAAATTTTTTTTTGCCTCTGAACGGAAAGAAGTCCAGTACCTAATAGATCAAAATTCACTCTCAATCCCTTTATCTCCAAAATGTTTTATTCATTCTAAAACCAAAAAATTCTATAGCGATAAAGAAATCATTTTAACTCAGTCCTTCATTTCAGAAATAAGGAAACCAATGGCAGAATAAGAACCAAGCCACACCATACCACATAAGGAAAAATTTTTGTCTTGACTAATTTATTAACAGATCTATAAATAGATCTCCTGATTAAAAATGTAAACTATTATATCACACCATCTCATTTTCAATGTATATGGTAATATTTTTTGCTGACAATTCTTTTTTTGTGTTCTGTTTATATGAGACTATGCTTTTGTGGTTAGAGTATTCTGTTATATAGTTAATACAAAGTAACTGTAAGAATCAGTTTTACAGTGAAATTATATATATTATAATGGCCTGCATCCCATAAAAACCAGTGGTCCTTAACTTCCGTCACACACGAGGATCACCTGGAGGGCTTGACAAACTGCTAGTACCTGGTCCCACCCCTTGGGGTTTTTCTTTCTTTCTTTATTTTTTTTTTTTAAAGATTTTATTTATTTATTTGACAGAGAGACAGCGAGAGAGGGAACACAAGCAGGGGGAGTGGGAGAGGGAGAAGCAGGCTTCCCGCGGAGCAGGGAGCCCGATGCGGGACTCGATCCCAGGACCTGGAATCATGACCTGAGCCGAAGGCAGACGCTTAACGACTGAGCCACCCAGGTGCCCCTGGGGTTTTTCTTTAAATGGTCTAGAGAGTAGCCTAAGAATTGGGATTGTTAAAAACTGCTGTAAAGAACCATAAACTGCTTCCCCCTCCTTTTCCTTTTTTAGCTTTTATTCTTATTGAATATAAACATTTATCTTATTCTTGTTGAATAGAAACATTAAATGCTGGGGTACCTGGGCAGCTCAGTTGGTTAAGTGTCTGCCTTCAGCTCAGGTCATGATCTCAGGGTCCTGGGATCAAGTCCTGAATTGGGCTCCCTGCTCAGTGGGGAATCTGCTTCTCCCTCTCCCTCTGCCCGTCCCCGCAGCTCATGCTGTCTCTCAGTTAAATAAATAAAATCTTAAAAAAAAAAGAGAAACATTAAATGTATAAATCTCCTTCTATATCACTTTAGCTATACCTTACGATTATTATATGTAGTATGTTCATTTAAAAAATAACCAAGTTTTCTTTAACCAAGCACTATTTATTTAGGAAAAAAAGCTTTTCATTTTATTTGTAACTATACTAAATACAGGTCTGGGAATACCAGAATTGCCTTTGCATTTTAAATAGTTTTTTTTTCTAAATTGTACATATTAAATAAAACACAATATGTATACAACAATAGAAATAATTCACTTATAAAACTAAATGAATAATATTTACAAAACACTATTCTGAGAAGTAAGTTTCATTAAGCTTTATTTTGAGCACGAGTTTGGTCTCATAAATAAGTATCATCAGTTTTTAAATAATAAATGAGATTAAAATTCCTTTTGAAGAGAGAAAATTTTAAAGAATCCCAAATTTTCTGGTGTATTTGTGGAATTCCAACAGTTGGTTCATTTGAAGTTTGAATTAACCTTAAAGGAATTCATCTCTGTTTTCGGAATGTGAAAGTGGATAAAAAAACAAACCAACAAAAAAACCCTCCACCCTATAATGAGGGTTAAGTGCTTCTCAAAAGCACAGCCAATCAACCTTCTATTGGACAGAGAGGTAGAGAACAGAACCCAGTAGCACAGGGGTCTGAGTGGAGGGAAGTAAAGAGCTCTGCTTTCAGTTCCTCAGCGAGGGACAGTAGGGAAGCAAGTGTCTAGCCACTGCAGTGCTTGGAAAATCTTCTTCTGATGTGAAGACTCCTAAACCATTTTCTGGCAACTGGATCATTCTTATCATTTCAGCCGTCTCTTATGTCTCGAGGTCTGGATTTCTCTTTATTTGCTTCTTTTACTAGAGATGTCATTTCCTCCTTTAAGATCAAGCTCATTCCCTTTAACTTTCCATATGTATCCACCAAGTTCTGTATTTTTAATGACTCTTTTTCTAGGCTGGTATCTTCTAAGCATGACTCAATAGTTAAATATTTCTTGTGAACTGAACTGAGAATGTCAAAAAATTGATGCTTCACCTGAATTAGTGCAGCCGGTGTTCATGCCACTCAGATGTTCCTTTCACATAAAATCAGCCTCTAACCTAGTTCATGAGCCTGAACAAATATAACAGACCCACCAAAAAGCCAATGACAGATACACACACCACTAACTCCCACTGGAGGCTATTGTGGGCCAGACCTGGTTTCATGTCATCTGGCAGCAGCTCCGCTACCACTTCTTTTGACTTCCCCAGGATCAGCCGAAAGCCAAGCTCCATAGTGGTTCACAATCCCTCTGGGATCATGACCTGAGCCGAAGCAGATGCTTAATCGACTGAGTCGCCTGGGCATCCCTAATTATGAAATATTTTAATAAAGTCAATATACATACTGTGAAATTTCATATTTAAGTGTATAATATGATGACTTTTGACAGGTTATATTTGTGAAAGAAATGCTGCGATCTAGATTAGAACCTGTTCATCACTCTAGAAATTTCCCTTGTGCCTCTTTCCCTTTCCTTATGCCTCAATCCCCCTCCCCAGAGGCAATCACCATTCTGATTTCTATCACCATAAATTGATTTTGACTGTAATCGAACTTCCTATAAATGGTAGCATACAGAGGGTAGTAAATACACTCAATACAATGTTTTTGATTTCATGTTGGTTAGTGGAATAGTAGTTCACTCTTTTTAATTTCCCATTAAACCATTTTAAAAATATTCAGTGATTCGTTTATCCATTTTCCTATTAGTGGCACTTTAATTTCCACTTATCTTAGGTAAATACCTAGGAACGGAGATGGTTAACAGTGAAAAACTGCCAAACAGTTTCTCAGAGTGGTTGTGCCATTCTACAGTATTATCCTCAATGTGTGAGGGGTACATTTGCTCTGCATCCTCGCCAATATTTGTTTTTTTCCAGTCTCTTTTTAAATATTAGCCATTTTTATACATATGAATTGGTCCTCTTTTTTTTAATTTGCCTTTTCATGTGCGTATTGGCCATTGTATACATTCCTGCATGAAAGATGTCTTTGCCTTGTTTAAAAAAAAAAAAACACGAGGTATTTGTCTTATTTTCATTGACTTATAGAAGTTCTACATACATATATCCTAGTCATAAGTGTTTATGTCAGATATATAAAATGAAATTATATACTTCCAATCTGTGGCTTTTAGTTTCATTTTCTAAATGGTGTTTTTTGATATGCAAGAGGTTTTAACTTCGATGAAGTCCAGTTTAACACCGTGTCCCTCTTATGGTTGGTGCTTAAGTCTTAAGACAATCCTTGTCTACCCCCAAATCATAAAGATATTCTCCTACCTTTTCTTCTAGATGTTTTATAATTTTGACTCTTACATTTGCATCTTGCATTAATTTTTGTGTAGTGTGATGTAGGAGTCAAGGAGTATGGCTCCTTTTTCTTTTGATTATGAGTCACATTTTCCTAATTTGCATATTTGGTAATTTTTCATAATATTCTGGATGTTGTGGATAATATATCATAGAAAATCTGGGTTGTTGTCTTCCTTTAATTGATGTTGTGTGTTACATGGCAGGCAGTTAAGTCACCCCTTTTGATTAGGCTTGGATTTTTTTTTCTTGTTAGTATAGGTGTATTTGCTTCTGTCTTTAGTCCTAGGGAATGGCCCTTCCTCTTCGGGAGTAAACTTTCTGGAGTTTCAGTAGAACATCAGAGGTGCTCCGTCTGTTCTCAGCACAGATGAGTGGGCTGGGCTGGCACCCATACATCCCCAGCACCGGTCTCTCTCTGATGCCTTTCAGCTTTCAGCCCTGCAATAGCCACCCTCTGCTAGGCCTCCCTGCCCTTGGACAAGATCCTGAGGGAACTTCCAGGTAGACTTCTGCCCCCACCCCCCACCTCCTCCACAGCTCCCCTCTCTGGCACCCTGCCTTATAATTTCCAGCGTCCTCAGCAGCCCATTTCTGCCTCCTTAGCTCAGGGAGACCTGGTGTTCTGCTTGGCCTGCACTCCCACCTTGCTAGTTCTGGCAAGTGCCCCTACCTGAGAGCCAGGCCACACCTCACGTGCTTCCGCTCTTTCAAGAAGCTCAGTCCTGGACTAGGACTGAAAAAACAGTCACCTCATATGCTTTGTCTAGTTCTGTGTTTGTTTTTTGGGTTATGGGTTGAATTGTGTGTACTCCTCTCCCCACCAAACTGAATTCATATGTTGCAGTCTTAACCCCCAGCACTTCACAGTGTTCATTGGTAATAGGGTTGTTGCAGATGTAATTCGTGAAGATGAGGTCACACTGAAGTAGGGTGGGTCCCTCATTCAATTTGACCACTGTCCTTAGAAAAAAAGAGAGATTTGAAGGCAGACATGCGTACACAGAGAATGCCGATGTGAAGTGGAAGACAGAGATCTACAAGCCAAGGAACAGCCACCAGAAGCCAGAGGAGAGGCCTAGAACAGATCCTTCTCTCCTGGCCCTCAGAAGGAACCAACCAATGACACTTTGATTTGGGACTTCTAGCCCCCAGACTGTGAGACAATAATTTCTGTTGTTTAAGCTATCCAGTTTATGGTCCTTTATGAAGAAAGCCCTAGCAAACTAATACACTGGCACCAGGCGCTCTGCCCTCAGTGTGAATTTCTTAACAATACTTGTGGGCCCCTTCCTCTGGGGGACTCTCGGTAGGCCTGGCACCCCACACTCTGCATCTTCAGGCTCTTGAAGCTCTTACAACAGCTGCTGGTAATCCCGGGAGGACACGGGGAAGACTTTAAAATATACCAGAGCCCCATGTCCAGAGATTCTGCCTTAACTAGTCTGGTATGGGTCCTGAAAACCAATTTCTTTTTGATTTTCGCAGGTGATTCTAATGTGTAGCCAGAGTGGAGAAGCCCTGCTCTAAACCACTCAGCACAAGTCAACTGCCTGATTTCCTTGCAGCCTGGCTTTGTTTTAGGCCTAGTACTTGAGTACTTGAGTACTTATTTTTATAGCAGGTGAAATGCATTTATGATAGTATCTTTCATTAAAATAATGTGTTGGCTTTAACTAGAAGTGAAAGTGGTACAAACTGTGAATGTTATTCATTCAAAAAAAAGAAAATAGCTAAAACACAGGCTAGGCCACAAATATTGAGTTCTTCCCATGTTCTAGGCATTCATCTTGACACAGCAATGCATAGTAAGCAAGACAGCCACAGCCCCTGGTCTCGGGAAACTTAAATCATGGTGGGTGGAGGCATACAATAAACCAGGAGACAAAGAAACAGCATGGATAATTTATAAAGAAAATAATTTATACTGTAATGGGATAGAGTGACTAAAGGACTGGGAAGGAACTTTACAAGGAGGTCCAGGGGTTGCCTCTCAGAGGAGATGACATTTACACTTGGACCAGAAGGAGGAAAATCAGATTTATGAAGATCTGGGGGCAGAGTATTCCCCAGCAAAAGGCACAGCTAGTGCAGAGGTCCTGAGGAGAGAACAGACCTGGCATATTCAAGAAATAGAAAGACAGCTGGTAGGAATGTAACACACGAAAACAATAGAATGAGACAGATCCCATATCAGGTGGAGCTTTATAGGCCAGGGTGGTGTGCAAAATGGTCCCACAGAGATGGTCACACTCTAATATCTGAAACTTGTGAATATGGCAAAAGGGACTTTGCAGATGTAATCAAGGTTAAAGACCTTCTGAAAGAGAGATTATTCTGGATTATTCAGGTGGACCTAATCTAATTAAAGGAGCTCCTGAAAGCAGAACACTTTTTCAAGCTAGTGGCAGGAGAAGAGGTGAGGCAGAATGGAAGTCAGAGAGATTGAAAGCCGGAGGAGGGACAAGGTAATGAGGAAGGCAGGCAGGCAGCCTCAAGTTGCTGAAAGAGGCTCCTGGCTGATAACCAGCAAAGAAACAGGGACCTTAGCCATCCAAACTCAAGGAACTGAATTCTGCCACCAACTCGTTGGAAGTGAATTCTCCCCCAGCGTGTCCAGGTAAAGGCCCAGGCTGGCCAACATCTTGATTTTACCTTGTGCAACAAAAACAGAGGAATTAGTCAGACCCACCTGGACTACTAACCGATAGAACTGAGAGAGAATAAATGTGTG
Organism: Phoca vitulina; assembly: GCF_004348235.1. NCBI lineage: Eukaryota > Metazoa > Chordata > Mammalia > Carnivora > Phocidae > Phoca > Phoca vitulina. The sequence continues at coordinate 9,678,385 of NW_022589726.1, read as the reverse complement.
GTGTTGAAAGCAGCTAAATTTGTGGGTTACTTCCTATGACAGCAACAGAAAACCAATATAGCCAGACTTTAAGTGGGTTATTTGTTTGTTGTTTGTTTTAGTATGGGGTAAGTCCAAACTGAGTCAATGCTTAAGTATTAATCTATTTTGGGGAGCCTAAGGGGCTCAGTTAAGCATTAGATTCTTGATTTCAGCTCAGGTCATGATCTCAAGGTCGCTCAGCAGGGAGTCTGCTTGAGATTCTTTCTCTCTCTCCCCATGCCCCTCCCCCTCACTCAAATAAATAAATAAATCTTTAAAAAAAATTAAAAAGTAAAGTATTAATCTATTTTAATTACTATGCAACTGACTTAGTTACAGGTTGGAGTCTAAACATGTCAATTATTAAGCCAAAATTCTCTTTCTTCAGGAGCAATACTATACATACAAAAGTGGTCCAATTATTTTGTTCACTTAGATCAGTTTTTGCCTCTCTTTACAATTGGCATTTTTATAATCTCGCTTTTTCACCCATAAATTTGTATTTATGCTTGCCTTAGCACCAGGTCGATTTGTACAGGAATTTAAGGCGGTTCGATTGGAAGTGTTAAGTAAATACGAAGTGGGTGTTGTCATAAAAAGGATGTAGACAATGTCTGCTAATACTGGCAGTATGTCTGTGAGTCAGTTCTCTTACACTATTGGAATTAAATAGTCATAAAACACCATTGCTTCAGGCAAGAAAATGTAAGGACATAAAAATAAAGACTGACAGCCTTTGGAAAAGAAAACAATACTGGAAAGCCAATTTGTCAGCAGTGGACCTAATACTGATTGAAGAACTCTCAACTTCTTAGGGGAAATCAATTTTTCCTCCCAAGGCAAATTCATTTCTGTGACAAACTACCTTTTTTTTTTCCTCCTTCTTCTTTCAAGTCTTTGGTCATAGCTTTAGTGAAGCGAAATTCAGAACTCTACCTGGTCTCTTAATAATTTTAGGCTGATTCAAGCTGAGAGTGGGTCACTACTATTAATAACAAGACAACAGGCCCAAAATGGAGTCACTTTGGCTAAGCACCACATCAGAAAACTGAGACTTAATACTCAACTTATTTATAGTTTGGGCTTTTCCCAGGAATGGAATCTTAAACCAATCAATCTGGAATTACCTTGTCAGCACTGGTGAAGTCATCTGCCTGATAGACCCCCTGCCATCTCCTAAAGGAAGGGGATGTTGCCACAACCGATCCACTTTTTGCTAGTTTAACTTCCCTTGTCCCACTGTCTTCTGCCCATAAACGTCTTCCATTTTGTACAGCTCCTTAGAGCTCCTTTCTATCTTCTAGATGAGATGCTGCTCCATTCATGAATCATTGGATAAAGCCAATGAGATCTGTAAAACATACTCAGTTGAATGTTGCTTTTTAACACTAGAGGTAATTATGAAAACCAGCACAGAGTGAACAGTTTCTATTTCAGTGGGAAATGATGTGGTTGCTTCCGTATTTGGATGCAGAAAAGTGGAGGAGACACTGAGAAGCAACTGACAACCAGGCCTCCTTGGTTGGTGCTTCTCACATCCTGATCCCCAAGGAGCACTGGTGATCCACAAGGAGCATTGGTGATCCAGGAGAGATAGTCCACATTCCCACAATATAAAGACACATGTGATGCCAGGACTGGGTTGTTCTCCTATTAAAAGAACTGACAGTGAGATTCATCAAAGTAAATTCTTTTTTAGCCCTTAAAAAGCCACTGACAAAGGTGTGGGGATATTTGGGGAATGATAGAAAAGGTTATTTTCTTAGGCTGGCATTCCCAGAATCCTTGAGTTCCCAAGATCATGCTAGGCTGCAGGAGAGTAGCTGAGCAACGTGTTTAAGTAGAGATTTAAAGACATGTAAATTGTATTCTTTTGTTTAACAAATATTTATTTACTACCTGCTATGTGCCAAGCACTTTTGTAGGCAATAGGGGTGCGATGATGAGCAAAACAAGATCCTTGCCCTTGGGAAACTTACAAATTAATTCAATGAATAGTTAAGATTCAGTGATGATTAGTGCTATGAAGAAAATGAAGCAAGATACTGGGCCACATCTGTAGTGACTGGAGGTGAGTAGGCCACTGTTAGCTGAGCGACAAGGTAGATTCTCTTAGAAAATAACATTCGACAAAGACCTACATAATGATGAGGAGGCATTTATTTTTTTTTCAAGTTTTTTTTTTAAGAGTTTATTTATTTATGTCAGCGGTGGACCTAATACTGATTGAGAGAGAGGGAGAGAGAGAACACAAGCAGGGGGAGCAGCAGGCAGAGGGAGAAGCAGGCTCCCCGCTGAGCAAAGAGCTCAACATGGGGCTCAATCCCAGGACCCTGGGATCATGACTTGAGCCGAAGGCAGACGCTTAACCAACTGAGCCACCCAGGCGCCCTGATGAGGAGGCATTTAAACATAGATCTTGGACAGAGCTTTCCAAGTAGAAATAATCACAGGTGCAAAGGCCTTTCTGTCAAAGGACAGAAGTTGTATTCAAATGTGGATAATGGGAGGGAGCCTTAGAGCTTGGTGTTTGAGACTGAAAAAGAAAATGGGAATCAGATTATCTGAAAATTGTGGACCATTGTTAGAAGTTTCAATTTTATTCTAAATGTCACAGGAAGTCGTAGAGGGGCATTAAGCAGAGGGAGTTGTAATCTGATTATCTCTTGCAAAAGAACTTTCTGTTATGTGGTGAACAGGTTGCAGGACAGTTGTAAGAAAGCAGTTGTAAGGAAGCACAATGTTAAAGTAATTCCACTAAGAGATTATGGTGCCTTGGACAAGGGTGACTGTGGTGTAAGAACTAATATTAATGGTGATGTCTGACCCCTAGGTTTTGTTTTGAAAAATTGGATACGTGGTAAAGCCTTAACTGAAATGGTAAAGACCAAGATCGGAGCAAATCTGATGGGGAAAACTAAGACTTCTATTCTGGCCGGTTATCTTTGAGATGTTTAGTGGATATGCAAAGGGTGCCCAAGTGGAATGATTAAATAGGCAGGTAGACATTTAAATCTGAAGCTCAGGAGCCTTATAGATATTTCCTGTCCTGGCAGATCATGTTGCAATGTAGACCAGGGAGATTAAGTGACCTGATCAAGATCATAACTTAAAAATGGCAAATATCCAGACTCCAAATCCAGTGCTCTTTCCAATAGACACATGAACCCTGAAACAAAGAAAATCTATTGCCATATCTGCACCCTTTTCCACTAAAGCTTCATGTAAAAGTTTGGAAGGATAACTTGGAGACTGAAGGAACTTGCAAGGATGAAACTATATAATGGTGGCTGACTTTTGGTCAACAACATGACAAGTCGAAACAAAATGAAGGGCTAATTGACCCTAAACTTTAGCATGCACAAATTTAACCTTCATAGTTTAACCATTTATAAGTGACTGATTCCCATGATAGGTTGTGATCTTGCTAAGATTACAGAGTTGCATTAGGGTATTTTGACACTTATATGTGGGAGGAAATCTTTTCACTAGTGAGTGAGCCTAGCTATCTGCTATCTCCTAGCTGTCTGTGCTACCCACATCTCAGCTTGGTTTTATTACTTCTACTTGTCTTATACACGGGGACTTTAAGTAAATGATGAAAATGTTCAATTCTAAAATACACCATAATCAAAAACAAGCAACAAAAATAAAAGGCTCCATAAAGAAGTCCAAATGACTCAAACAACTTCAGCATTGTATTAATGATATTATTAGATTTGAAGGAGTTCTTAAAAATTTTTATCGATACCTTAATTCATCTTGTGGTGAAAATTGTTTGCTGTCATGGTGTTTGGAATTACAATATTCTAAAATGTACTCCTTTCAAATATCAGAAGTATACTATCATTTTTTTTAAATGCTAGGAAATATCTTGATTCTAGGCCAAAGGCATCCATTTATCAGGAGAAAATTCTAAGACCTGCATTAAGATAGAAGTGAAGGCAAACTGTGAGCATATTTGGCGGTACAACTTTCAATCTGGTACACTCTGTTGTCACATGGCTGCGTAATATTGGCAACGGTCCAGTATATAGAACACTTGTTCTGGTTTCAGCAGACAATCAATCAACTTAACAGGACCTATAGATCAATTGTAGTTGATAACTTGAACCAAGAGAACATGCTGCCACAAAGAAAATTTTAGGAAAAAAAATATATATATAAACCTTGCCTTCTTAGTTAAAAAATGGAAAACTCAACCCAGCAGTAAACTTTGGAACTTAAGGAGACACATATATAACAATGGAAAAGTAAAAGCTGGATCTCAGTAAGTGCAAAGGATTCTGAATGGAGTGCTGAAGTAATAAATAGGGGATGAGATGGCAGTAGCTCAGTGTGAGCTCACAAACACCATGACACAAACTGCTACTAATAAAATCTGTCCCAGAATGAGGGAGGCGAGCGTGTTCACCCACACCAGTCTACATTTAGAGGATCTTCCTGGTTCAATATTTAGACCTCAAACCCACTATGCACATAGTCCAGAGCTGAACTTTGATTCTTAAGGTAAGGATAATGGGAAGGAAGGAATAGGAAGGGGCTGAAGGCAGAGATGACAGCATTTACCTGGACTTAGGTTGTGTTTGTGGTTATGTGTGCATATGAGAGTGTGTGTATTTAAATTTCCTTCCTAAATGAAAAGTAACACCCATTTCCTGTGAAAACAATCCAAACAATCCGGAAATGCATTAAGTAAATACTTAATAGTCCTCTCTTCCAAGTACTGCTTTGAAAAGGAACTATTATTAACACATGGTGTACATTTTCACAAACATTTTTCTCTGTGATTTTACATAAATGTGTATGTGTTTACATAAGAATAAGGAGAGGGATAAAGAGCTTTCTATATCTTTCCAAATGTGGAATCATCCTGCACATACTGTAGTATATATAGCTCTCTGTTTTCACTTAATACATTGTGAACACCATTCCATGTCCTTACATGGAAATCTATATTTTTTCTTTTTTTTAATTGTTATGTTAATCACCATACATTACATCATTAGTTTTTGATGTAGTGTTCCATGATTCATTGTGTATAACACCCAGTGCTCCATGCAATATGTGCCCTCCTTAATACCCATCACCAGGCTAACCCCTCCCCCCACCCCCTCCCCTCTAGAACCCTCAGTTTGTTTCTGAGTCCATAGTCTCTCATGTTTCATCTCCCCCTCCGATTTTCCCCCCCTTCATTCTTCCCTTCCTGCTATCTTCTTCTTTTTTCTAACATATAATGTATTATTTGTTTCAGAGGTACGGGTCTGTGATTCAACAGTCTTATACAATTCCCAGCGCTCACCATAGCATATACCCTCCCCAATGTCCATCACCCAGCCACCCATCCTTCCCACCCCCCACCACTCCAGCAACCCTCAGTTTGTTTCCTGAGATTAAGAATTCCTCGTATCGGTGAGATCATATGATACATGTCTTTCTCTGATTGACTTATTTCACTCAGCATAATAACCTCCAGTTCCATCCACGTCATTGCAAATGGCAAGATTTCATTCCTTTTGATGGCTGCATAATATTCCATAGATCGAATGTACCATAATTTATTTAAAGAACTCCAGATAAATGGGCCTTTAGATTGTTTCCAATTTTTAGTTATCAGTATTACAAGCAGTGTTGCATGGTAAACTTATATATCTGTGCATGCCAGTGCAAGTATTTCAGTGTGTTCTTTTATACTGTGAATGCAGAGATAGGAGTAGCATCTGCTGCTTCAGAGCCTGATCCCTCTCACCTCTCCAGGGTCTGGCACCTGTGAAGAATTCAGGACCCACAGGCAAAGAAGTAGGATACCCTTCTGACACAGTGTGAGAGTCCCTAAAAGCCTTCTGGCCAGAACTCATTTCTTCCGTGGCCTGCTCAAAAGTTTGGAATTCCCAGTATAACCTAACGTCCTTAGTAGGCTTCTGCATCCCCTCTCTAGTGGAACCCTGGACCTTACAAAATTTGGGAGTGGTTGATCTCCTCTCTAGCTAAAATGTTGGTAGGAATTTACAAATGTAATTTAATCAGCCTATCTTTTCCGTTTCAACGCTTGATGAAAATCTTTACAAAATTTTAGTCTGTTTTTCTGTCCTTGCGATTTTAGGGGATTAGATTAATTTGTTTTTTTAAACCTGAGATGTTGGGACACCTAATAATCATTCTTAAAGTAACACCATATTTTGCCTGATGTAGAATAGCTTGATATTTTAGATAGAATGGACTTCTTTTACATATAGTGTCTCCTCTCCCTCCCAACTATCCAGTGAGTCAGGGCATAGAGTTTTATATATGAGAAAATTGAGACTCAGAAATGTTAAGAGACTAACCTAGGACACATGAGGAGAACTGTAAGAATTTATCAGTGATGAGTACATCATATGCTGGACTTAGGAGCTATTGGAAATGGGACTGAACTTGAACTGATCTTAGGAGATATCTTGAGAGGTTTGATATTGGGAGTTTCCTGGTATTTAAATATGGTTGTTTTTTTCTGCACCTGGTTCTTGAAATACAACGGTGTTATTTTACTTTTTTCTTATAAAATCAAAGTGTTTTTAAAATTATGTTAATTAAAAGCTCATGATGCTTAAGCTAAGGTTTTCCTCTACTACATACACTGTGACTAAGTATGGATATAGGCAAGTTCGTCGCTAATGGATATACCAGCCAAGTTAACGAGGCAAGTCTGTGGGTCACCAGCAGTAGCATTAACAAGAGCTAACTGTTCCAATATTTTTTTCTGTGTGTTGGCCATCCATCTAAGATTTATTCATGTTAACTCATTAAATCCTCCCAATAGCCCTAGGAGGTGAGTGTTATTACCATCTCCGTTTTGTACTTGAAGAAAATGGAGTATAGAACTATAAGTAACTTGTCCAATATCATGGAGCAAGCAAATGGCAGAGCTGGATTGTAAACCTCCTTGGTCTGACTCCACCATCCTTGCTCTTAAATCACTGGGCTATCCTGCAAGGTCAGAATGGCAGTTTCCCACTGTCTTGGGTCATTTTCAAGGGCTTCAGGAAGCAAACACTTCAAAATGTAACTTGCGTATAGTCAGTTCAGTGTAAACATAACTCCAGGCAACCCAGTGAAGCCAAAAAAGACATTTGTAAAGATTCAAACAATTTCCTCAAGACCCCTACTCTTAGTTGAATCTGACCCAATGTGACTTTCCTGTGAGCCAAGAAAAATAATGGAAGGAATTTATTTAATTTTATTAAGTTCATATTCCTAAGTGAGTGAGCTATACACAATAAGTTACACATCCTTACGCACTGGATCAAATTTCCTCTAAATGTGGCCTTTAAGACAACATTCTCCCTTTATCTCCTAGAGAAAGATTCAGTTACATGGTCATAGAAAACTGTTCTTTTCCTCTTGAGACTTACTAGGCTTTACTATGTTTTTATTAGCAAGAGTCATATTTTAAAGGCATTTTCTTATGTAGTAGTCCATATTTTAACAAAACGAGACCTAATCTTGACAGTGACACTAAAATTTAATGAAAATTTCTCATGTACGTTGGAGTTATGGTATACAGTCTTAAGCTACAGTACCTGGGTTCAAATCTCAGCTCTGCCACCTACCAGCTGTGTGGTCTTGGGAAAATTACTTAATTGTTGTGTGTTTTAACTTCTTCATCTATAAAGTAGGCATTTTGACATTAGCATCAGGGTTCTCTAGAGAAACACAACCAATAGGATATATATAGATATACAGAAAGAGATTTATTATGAGAGATTGGTTCATGCGACTATGGAGGCTGAGAAGTCCCACTGTCCACCACCTGCAAGCTGGAGGCCCAGGAAGGTCAATAGTGCAGTTCCAGTCCAAACACAAAGGCCTGAGAACCAGGGGAGCCAGGGGTGTAAGTCCCTGTCCGAGTCTGAAAGCCCAAGAGCAGGAGTGCTGATATCTGATGGCAGGAGAAATGGATGACCCAACTCAAGCAAAGAGCAAATTCTCCTTTCCTCTGCCTTTTTGTCCTATTCAGGCCCTCAATGATTAGACGACATCCTCCTGCGTTGGTGAGGGCAGGCTTCTTTACTAAATCTCCCAATTCAAAATGCTAATCTTTTCCAGAAACTCTCTCACAGACACACTCAGCTATCTCGTCATCTCTTAGCCCAGTCAAGTTGACACATAAAATTTAACTGTCACACATACCTATGCAGTTGAGAATTTATTGAATGCTTGCTATTTTGATCACTGGTCAAAACTCTTTACCTCTCTTATTCATTCAATTCTTACAACTATTGAGGTACTAATAAATTATTCCCAATTTAAAGATGAGAAAACCTAGGCACAGAATAGTTAAGGAACTTGTCTAAAGAGAAAATAAAAAGCTAATAAACAGTAAAGTTTAGACATGAACCTAGCCAATCTGGTTATAAATCTACAGTCTTAGTCACTGCTACAAGCAGTCTTCTTGAAAATTAGCACCAAACAGCTGCAAATTTCAAACCCACTTTATAAAAGCAAACATGCTTTCCAATGGTTTTCCCACTCTGATCTTCTGTCTGTAAGGTCTAAAAGTAGCCAAGCCAACGTACTTTGCCATTCAGATGGCCCTGGTGTCCAATCCACATAGACCGTGATTAAAATGATTCAAAAATCTGTTTGATTTATTTCTTTAATTCCAACTCACCCAAATCCCTTTATCTGCCACCAGATTCATGCCAATTGCTGTAATAGATGCTTGGAGGGCTTGTGACAGAACAAAACTCCTCATTAGAAACCCATGCAGTGATAGTTTTAGAATCACTGGAAAAGTCTTCTTTCTTCTGAGATAAAATTTTAAGAGAAGCCTTTAGAAAAAAGACTAAACAGTAAAATGTAACCACAAATTTTCCACATCTCAAATATTTTTTATGGTTATTTATGGTTATTATTTATGGTCAATTATTTATGGTTATTTTTTATGGTTCATTCTTTATGGTTAATTTATAGTTATTTATGGTTAATTTTATAGAGGAAAAAAAGGCAAAAATGAAAATTGGCATTCTTATTTTGGATGTGGAAATACTTTATTTTCATTACTCTCAAGCCTTTAAACCAAAATAAGAAAGAAGACCAACTTAGAGGACAATACTTCAGAATATTCTTAAAATGAGCATTGTAGCTACATTGTGCTATTTGCTGCAAGCGATCTCCATTTTCTCTTTCACTCTTGATAAACCCAGTTAGTTGCCCCCAAGTACAGTACTTTGCATACTATTTGAAGTGAGTCAAATACTTTCAAGAAAAAAGCTTTGATTTTAGACAAACTGTGGGAAGCTACTTTTGAAAGGGCTAACTACTGTACACCGAATTTTGATCAATCTTTGTGATTACTTTATAGTATTTTTTTAAATGAAGAAACATGCTCTTTGAATAAGGCTTTAAAAAAACAAAGATAAGTGATGGCAAACAGACTTTTCTGGGCTGATAAGACTTCTATGTTTAATAACACTAATCAGAGCTTCTAAAGAGACATTTCAACTCCTCCATAGCAGGAAGATTCCATCTAAACTTGGAGTAGGCAATTGCGGAAACGTGGTGACTTGAGAATTTCTGAAACACCTATGTTCCTCTGAAAACACAGAGAAGCTTAAAGTTATAAAGTCTAGAGTCTCAAGATTGAAGGAATGTAATGGTCAAATACTGCAACCAATCATTCTGTGTTTTAATTCCTTTTCTTTATGTCCCCACCAACCTATGAATCACATCTCTGATGACAAGAAACTTACTTCTTCCTCAAGCTTTAAATGCTACACAGTCATTCCTTATAAAGACCAACTTTACTCCAAGAACTTTTCTAGATTACAAGTATTTTATTCATATTTATATCATGGGTATCCAATCCAGTAAAACATGGGCACGCAAGAAGTGTTCAGTGAAGTTGGTCGAATTGAATTGAAATGAATTTCCTTGGATCATATACAGACTTGCACTCCAGTCAGTTGTGTCCATGTTTTGTTTCTCAATTAGATTGGAAACCCTGTGAGAGGAGGCAACTTGTTTCATACATCTTTATATCCTCTGCATTCCCTAAGATTGTACCATGCACGTAGAATGCCCTAAATTACAATTTATTGAATTAAAAATGTGAACGAATGAATAAATGAATGAATGAATCTTATTTCTAGGCTATTTTTAAGAGATACATTTTTATACTGCTCTTCAAATTAGGAACAAACATTTATATTCTATTTCCAAGACCTCAAAGAATGACTTCAATTATAATATTCCTGTAACTAGGATTCCTACACAAAGCAACCTATAAAGACTATATACTAAGTCTAGCTCCTTGATTTTGAAGCTGGTCTTTTCTTTCTTAGGAGTATGCAGGGGTTTTTATACATGGTTTAATGGAATTCAAAGGCTTTTCTATATCTTCTTTTTTTCTATTATTTTGTATCTATAAATATAACAGATTGAAAACACATTTAAAGGCAAAACTAGATTTACATCTCACATGAGATTTTCACATGCTTTTTGTACTCAAGGGAGACATTAAATAGGAAAATGAGCTATTGAAACTGAATGGAACCAATATATATATAGTATAGAGTTTAAAAGTCCAAAAAAGGACTTTATCTTTTTTGGCACAATATGTACAAACCTTTGGTTAAATGTTTTTGAAAATACAGAAGTTAACATGTAATTATGCATATTTCAAACTTTGTCTCTTTAGTTTGGCTTGATGAAATAGTACATATGCAAAGTATGCCCTTGCTCAAATTCTGAGTCTGCTACAAACTGAGGGATCTTGGACAAGTTAATGAAACTTTCTGTGCCTCAGTTTCTGCCCTGTAAATAGGACTTTTTGATGGTTAATATATATATAAATTATTTAGCACAGTATAAGGATCCATAATTATCAGCTATTATTATTAATATACTCAGAGGAATAGCACATGGAATGGAATAATAATTTTAAAACACCATTACTAACATTTATGTAATCAGAAAGAGCATATACTTTCAAATCAGTCACTTTATAGAGCTATTTAATTAGTCAGGAAACACTGCCTTTACTCAAAATAATTTTGGAACTCCTCTTCTAAAATTGCCTTAAAACTATTGTCTGAACCACTTTAAGCAATAAGAATCTTAACTTCAAACTTTGTTTATTTAAACAAAGTAGTAATATGCTTCTTATTACTCAACTTATTCACAGGACTTGGTGATAAATCAATGACTTTGAGACGTTTACAGAAATCTAACCATTTTCCAAAGGAGAAAAATTTTCCACCATTGGGAATAAAACAAGATTCCAAAAATTCGAGACACTATTACAGAAGGTATTTTACATGATGGTAATATTGGATTTAGAGTCTGCTTCCCTAAGAATTTTTGAAGGTAGCTGTTATGTATTTGACCATATAAGTTCTATGAACATTGTATTTTATTATATATTTGACAATATATGTTTACATATATCGTGCTTTATTACTATTAAATTGTATTTTATTTATGCAAGGGTGGGGGGATGATTAAGGCACGTGATTAAGACACCATCTAAGTACTATCCAACATGGACAGTAGGAGTGTCAGGTCCTGTGAATACTTCAGCTCTCCCCTCAGGATCTGACATACATCAGAGTGGTCCAAGAAGCTTAACTAAGGGCTAGAGATTATCTTCTAGCTCTTGAAACAACATGCAGGAAGGCAAGACAGTGGCATGAAGAGTCTAAAGTCCCTTCTAGACTCTGATATTCTCCTATACACTGGGGAATGAAGATTCTCTTGAGGATATCCACTCAAACGTTTTCCTTATCTTTAATCTGTTAAACACAGGTTGGAAAGCCAAGGAGTGACCTTCATTTCCACATACTTTCTCAGTCATAAGGTCTTGGAGAAGAGAACAGTTGGGGGACAATTCTTGTGTTTCCACATATCTTGTAAGCAAGGCACTGATTATTCTTGGTTCCAGATCATCCTTTCAAGGATATTTGTATAGCAAAGATAGAGTTACTCCATTCACAGCAAAGGGCAGGTTTACTTATTGTCTTAAAAGATAGAGATAGTGTTTTCTTCCAGACCAAACTGCAGACATGCTCACTGTCCAGTGTGATAAAGATAATGCTTCCCTGTGGAGCAAAGGGTAGGCATGCTAACTGACTATTATCGAAAACTAGGGTTACCTAAGCTCTGGATTCTCCTGTAATGCCACCCAGTGAGTGTGTAGGTGTCTTAATATTGCCCATGGGAACTGAGACTCCGGAACTAGTGAAAAAAAATATGCTGATATTCTGGCTATTGCTACTGCTGTAAATACTAAACTCTCCTTTAATTTTGATCCATGAGTCCTGTGTCTTGTACCAGCCTCCTTGAAACTGTGACAAGCTTGAAAAAAGAATGAAGCCTAGAACTTTTCGGTTCTTAAAAAGAACCTAGAAATCAGAGAGAATACTGAGTAAATAGGATAGAGAGCAGTGTTGTCCAACAGAAATAGAATCTTGGTCAGTTTAAATTTCTAGTAGTCACATTTAAACATTTAAAAGAAATAGGTGAAATTAATTTTAATAACATATCTTATTTAACCCAGTCTATCCAAAGTATTGTTATTTTAACATGGCAATCAACATAAGTTATTGAAATATTTTACACTATTTCTACATTAAGGCTCTGAAATCTTGTGTATATTTCTTTTTTCCTTTTTTCTTTTTTTTTTTTTTTGCTTCAAGTTTTTATTTAAATTCCAGTCAGTTAACATATAGTATAATATAAGTTTCAGGAGTAGAATTTAGTGATTCATCACTTACATGTAACACCCAGTGTTCATCACAAGTGCCCTCCTTAATGCCCATCACCCATTTAACCCATCCCCCCACCCACCACCCCTCCAGCAACACTCAGTTTGTCCTCTGTTATTAAGAGTCTGTTTTATGGTTTGCCTCTCTCTTTCTTTCCTTCAATGTTCATCTGTTTCATTTCTTAAAATCCACATATCAGTGAAATCATATGGTATTTGTCTTTGACTTATTTCGCTTAGCACAATACATTCTAGCTCCATATACATTGTTACAAATGGCAAGATTTAATTCTTTTTTATGTCTCAGTAAATTATACACACACACACACACACACACACAACTTCTCTATTCATTAGTCAATGGACATTTGGGCATTTACATAATTTAACTATTGTTGATAATGCTTGTTATAAACATCAGGGTACATGTGTCCCTTTGAATCAGTATTTTTTGTATCCTCTGGGTAAATACCTCGTAGTGTAATTGCTGGATTGTAGGGTAGTTCTATTCTTAACTTTTTGAGGAACCTCCATACTGAAATCTTGTATATATTTATACTCAGAGCATATCTCAATTTAGATTAGCTGTGTTTCCAAGCTCAATAGCCACATATGGCTACCAATACTATATTGAACAGCACAGGTCTTGGAGAATAGGGCACACCTAAAGCAAGATGTCCCAAGAATATTCCATGGATATAAAAGGGATCCCATGAAAAAAAAGGTTGCATGTTCACATAAGTTTGAGAAGTGCTGAATTATACAAAGTTGAATTGATTTCTTTTTATGCAAGACTTCTTAGAGCTTTTAACACTCTAAAATATTGAGTTTTCCTTACATATTTGACTGAAAAAAGTTTTTCAGAGCATTCTGTGGGACTTGTGTTCTATATAATGTACTTGGGGACTATTGACTTAGATTGTGTTTTCTAGGACAGCCATGATTTCAAATACTCTGCTGTTGTCCTCTTAAGCACTGTGTGTCATGACTTTCAGTGTGGAAACTTTAATCACCAAAATGTACTGTTCTGCTCACTTTCAGTGCTCTCTAGTCTGTTGCATTCCCATGTTAGCCCTCATGACTTCTCTTCTCACTGTCCAGACCACCCCACACACTGCTGCCTGATCAATTTTTTTAAGTCACTTCTGTGTCTCCCCATTTTTCCTAAATATATGTGTATTGGCTTCCTAGGATGCCATAACAAAGTACCACACACTGAGTGGCTTAAACAACAGAAATGTATTATCTCACATTCTAGAGGCTAGCAGTCTGAGACCAAGGTCTGGGCAGGGTTGGTGAGCCCTCCTGAGGGCTGTGAGGGAGAATCTGTGTGATGCCTCTCTCCTAGCTCCTAGGAGTTTGCTGGCAGTCTTCAGGGTTTCTTGGCTTGTAGAAACATCACCCTGATCTCTGCTTTCATCTTCACATGTGTGTGAAGTCCGTATCCAAATTACCCCTTTCATAAGGACACTAGTCCCATTGGATTAGGGGCCCACCCTACTACATTATAACCTCATCTTAAATAATTATATCTGAAATGATCTTACTTCCAAGTAAGGTCATGTTCTGAGGTCCTAGAGGTTAGGACTTTGACATATGCATCTGGGAGGAATATAATTTACATGACAATATACAAAACAAATACACTTAGCAAATATTTATGAGTGTTTACTACATGCCAAGATGCCTGCTCCTTTTCCCAACCTACAGATTCAACCCTGTTTCCCACTACTCCCTTACAAATGTTAGACTACATCCAAACTGTACTACTCTCTATTTCCTAAAAGATGTATTTTCTCAATGTATTAGTTTCCAATTACTATTGCAACAAAGTACTACATAGGGCCCTAAAAACACACATTTATTATCTTACCATTCTGGAGGTGCGCAATTAGAAATGGATCTTACAGCCTAAATTAAGGTGATAGCAGAACTGTTTTCCTTCTGGAGACTCTAGGGGAGAATCTGTTTCCTTTTCTTTTCCTGCTTCTGGAAGCCACTTGCATTCCCTGACTCATGACTCCTTCTTCCATCTTCAAGGCCAGTTACATAGGAACTTCAAGAATCAATCAGCCTCTCCTCTGCCTCTCTCTTTCTTGACTATGCTTCTGTCATCACATCTCCTTCTGTGACTCTAACCCTCTTGCATCCTTCTTAAAAGGGTCCTTGGGATTACATTGGGCCCACCCAACATAATGTCCCTAATCCAAGATCCTTCATCATATTTGCAAAGTACATTTTGTCATATAAGGTAACATATTTGCAGGTATCAGGGACTAAGACATGGACATCTTTGGGAAACCATTATTTTGCATTCCACACTCACGTTATTGTCTCCCCCTGAAATATCACCTCACCTCCTCCTGAAATCTTACTCATTTTCCAACGTCAAGTTTAAAGATTCTTCTTTTAAAAAGGAGTTTTCCAAGCCTCTAGTTAAATATGCCCTCCTTCTCCAATGAACTTCTAGAATGTTTTATATGCCCCTCTCCCCTACTTTCCTGTGTATTAAAGTTCGTTCTGCTCTTATCTCTCATATCAACAGCAAACTCTGGAAGACGGAAATATATTTTACTCATTTGTGGATTCCCCAGAATCTCTTCTAGTTGCTTATAATAATTAACAGTAGTTTGCCATTAGTAGGTTATTGATTTACTGATTGATTATTAATCAGGCTTTTGGGTCTGACTGAGTCCAGACCGGATTCCCTTGGTAGCCAAGAAACAATCTTGGGCAATCAGTTCAACTTCAACTACTTGACCATTTTTTTTTTAAGATTTTATTTATTTATTTGAAAGAGAGAGAGAGCATGAAGTGGGGAGGAGCAGAGGGAGAAGCAGACTCCTTACCCAGCAGGGAGCCCAATGTAGGGCTCGATCCCTCTGAGGACCCCAGGGTCATGACCTGAGCCGAAGGCAGATGCTTAATTGACTGAGCCACACAGATGCCCCTACTTCACCAATTTTTATCTTTTAAAGAGAGGCAGTAGGTTCAAGTAAAGAGCCTTAGCTATAACATCAGACTGACTACATGCTGTACAATTCTCTTTGTATAAAATGTTAGAAAAGACAAAAACTGTGGTGACAGAATCAGATCAAAAGTTGCTGATGGGGGAGGGGTTTGCCTTCAAAGAGACATGAGGGGTCTTTTGGGGTGATAGAATGTTCTAGACCATGACTGGAATGATAGTTATAATACTGTGTGAATTTGTCAACATCCATCTAATTTTGCCATTTATTATATGCAAATTAGACTTTTAAAAAACCAGATTTTTAATTATTAAGCAAATTAGGGACAACAGGAACAACGGAAAATCTAGACCAAAGTAGGAGAAAGGAACAAAGCAGAAAAAAACCCCAGAAAATAAGTCCTTATTTTTAAGGGGGGAAAAAAGCAAGGGGGATGCTATGAGGAAATATAAGAGCTTTTCTGAACTCCACCTCATTATAAAAGTTCAGAAAAATAAATTCACATGAAACAAGCAACTTTCTAGGTACAAAAACTTGCACCGGGTGGTGGAATAATAAAAGGAAAATAAAAAACACCCAATCATACCAAATGAATAAGATGCTACATTTTTTTTGCTCATTAGTAGTTTAAGTTTAGCAAAATTGGTCCACGCAAGCCAATGACACAAGGACAATTAAAATGAAAAATAGCACAGTCAGATGGGATTATTGACAATGATAAAGTGCAAAGGAATTAGCAGGATGGATTTCCTGCAGAGGTGTGCTTTGAGCCAGATTTTGAAAGAAGTGATTGATTACATTGGCAGGAGCAATATTGCAGATGGGAAAGAATGTCATGAGCAAAGACCTGGAATCAGGAAAGAGTAAACAGGAGAAGATGTTACTGATTTTCTTATTACTACATATTTCTTAACATAGTCTTGAAATGGGCACCTGGGTGGCTCAGTCGTTAAGCGTCTGCCTTCGGCTCAGGTCATGATCCCAGGGTCCTGGGATCAAGCCCCGCATCGGGCTCCCTGCTCTGCGGGAGGCCTGCTTCTCTCTCTCCCACTCCCCCTGCTTGTGTTCCCTCTCTCGCTGTGTCTCTCTGTGTCAAATTAATAAATAAAATCTTTAAAAAAACAAAACAAAACATAGTCTTGAAATGACACTTAAAGCCTAACACAAACCACTATTCTTCCCTGAAAACTTCCCTGCCTGCTCATCCCAAATTTAATGTTCTAACTTTATGGAAATGTTTCAGTCTGTGGCTCATAAATTAGCATCCTGCTTTGATTCCCAACTGTTTAATGTGTTCAACTACTCTATTCCAGGGTATATGAACTATGCAGGTTTCCTTCTTCTGGCCCCAGTGTTCTAGTGCATTTCAGAGCATATAGTAAGCACCAAATGAAACAAAAATTTGATTTATTAATAAAATCTAAAACTTACCTTCAAAAGAAGTAAAACAAAGCAAAAACATTTCCTCTTCAAGTAAGTTATTTAATCCTATAGTAAGTCATCAGAACGGCATTGCTGTTGTACGTTTCCCCTTGAAAAATGATTCTTTCCTCTCCCTCTTCCTCACCCCTCCCCTGGACTAGAAATCCACGGAAGCAAGTTTGTTTGCTGAAGGCATTTCCTTACTACAAGCCTGGAATATAGGAATATCCCCTAAAAAGAGCACATTTGTACATATGGGTAGGGGGAAGGGTTTGGGGTAGATGCAAAAGTGAAAGGGTTTGACCTTTTTGTCCTTGTCCCCTCTGCTAATCTCCCTTGAAGGGAACAGATGTATCTGTGAAGTAGATCCAGCTGCACTCTAAGCCCTGTTGTGGTCCCCACAGGTGGTTGCAAAATAAACACCCTCTGTCCATGTTTAGTGATCACTGGTTGCTATCATGCAAACCTTGAAATCTATGGAGCAAAAACACGTCCAAATGAGTCTAATTACAGCTGACCTCATTACTTTTGATGTTTCTGTTTGATCTGATTTTTTATCATTATTTATTCCCATTTATTTGTTCCAAGTTTCCTAGGAGTTGCTGCGTTAAAAGGCCTATTGGAACAACTATGAATACTTTAATGACGCTGCTTTCTGGAGCCCTATCAACATACTGGCTTTTTCCTTTGGATTAGACCAACTAAGTTGCCATATAATAGGCTTATTCTTATATTTTCTTCTGTCTTAATCATTTCTATTATCAAAGAGTTTACCAGGGTTTGTTTGCCAGTCTTCATGGGAGTGCACAGGGGGAACACAGAGATTCTTTTTTTCAATAAGGGATTTTCTAAATTTTACATTTAGTTCAGGGCAATTTCATTCTTTGTTGTGTTCAGAGTTTAGCGATTCGTTATTACAACCAACTCCTGCAAGTACAATTAGTAAATGGTATTCTAAGGACTTCATAAAAATGCAAATCACAGGTTCAATCTGCCTTTGAGTTAAAAGCAAGATGTTTTTCTTCATTATCACCCACTCTTTGGTGACTTTGATACAAGACCTTTAGTCATTATTTGGGGGATATTTGGGGGACACGATATTATCCTTCTACCCAGAACATCCTTATTTTTTCTAAAGAGTTATTTATTTATTTGAGAGAGGGAGAGAGACAGAGAATGTGCATGGGGGGGACGAGCAGAGGTTAAGGGAGAAAATCTCATGCAGACTCCCCACTGAGCCCACCACAGGGCTCGGGGCTTGATCCCATGACCCTGAGATCATGACCTGAGCAGAAACCAAGACTCCTGCACTTAACCTACAGAGCTACCAAGGCACCCCCCAGAACATCTTTTAAAAATACCCAATACTGGAGTGTGTGGATGGCTCAGTTGGTTAAGCATCAGACTCTTGATTTCAGCTCAGGTCATGATCTCAGAGTCATGGGATTGAACCCCTACATCAGGCTCCTTGCTCAAAAGGAATTCTGCTGGAGATTCTCTCTCCCTCTCCTTCTGCCTCTCACCTCCCTGCTCTCTCTAATAAATAAATAAATCTTTTTAAAAATACCCAACATCAAATATCTAACATATGAAAATATCCCTTTGATAAACAATATTTTCAATCCTCCAAATGCATGGCACGATACAAACCCTACTTCACTTTTCCTAGAATAACGTGTGTGTTTCTTGAGAACACATGTGACATTACAAAGTCCTAATATGGTTGGATAAGAAAACTTCAGAATGGGTTTGGAGGATGATGTTTACTCTGCTGTTTTAGAAGCAAAGGAAATCGATTAACTGTCCCTAAATGTTCTCCACATAATTAATGCAGAATGATTTCAATGCTTCTGCATCCGTGCAACTAAAGATAGCATGGCAAAATCAGCAATACATACTGACAAAAAAATCTCATTCAAACATGTAGTTCAAAGCATTTTTTTGGCTTCTTCATGAAAATAGGAAGAAGTTCTACCCTGACTTCATAGAACAACAATTTTAGACAATTGTATGCCACGTCTTAAGATTCTCTCTGCTAAATTCATAATTTTTGAATGTCAATGTTAGAAGGAACTTAGAGATCCTTTCTCTTCTAATTCACTCTTCTCTTGTGTAGATGAAAACTGAGACCCAGGTAGGTTCAATCTCAAACAGTTACATAAAGGCAAAATCAAGGCTACAACTAGATTCTAACTCCTAATTCATTGCTCTTTTCTCTGACCCTCCCATTCAGCCAATCAGTGGAGAGTCAAGATTTAAACCCAGCTAGTCTGGGCCCACAAGCCTTGCATTTAACCACCACACTTGAACTGGAAATGTAATCAGAGATCAAACAAATAAGAAATCAGGCTAAAGCAGCTGAAAAAAAAATCACAATGAAACTTAAAGCATCTTGAAATGCCTAGAGTATTAAGCAAAGTAGGAGTAAAAGGATGTTCTATGAAGAGGAATAACATGAAGAAAGGATCAGAATTGGGGTGCTTGGGTGGCTCAGTCAGTTAAGCATCCAACTCTTGATTTCTGCTCAGGTCCTTATCTCAAGGTCATGAGATGGAGCCCAGTGTTGGGCTCCAGGCTGAGCATGGAGCCTGCTTAAGGTTCTCTGCCCCTCCCCCTCTTAAAAAAAGGATCACAATCAGAGTAAGGAGTCTTAATATTCTTCCATTAACGATGATAATATTTTCTTGAGCACTAATTATATGCCAGGAACTTTAAGTGCTTTATATTAATTAATTAATTTCATCCATACAATAACTTATATAGAGCTAGGTATTCTTATTTTTCCAATTGTTATGAGGAAATAAAAGTTCAGAGTGCTGAAGTAACTTCTTTAGGTCAGCAATGAGACACAGACTCTTAACCATTATGTCATATTCCAACAAAGTGGCCCCACTGGGGGCCATGAATATGGTATATTAGCCATAAAACAGGATAACCCTCAGAAAAAGATGATCGCAATCCCATCATCTTCACCTATTTTCATCTAGCACAAAAAGCAAGCTGGTGCCATAAAAACTTAGCCACAGAACATGCACAGACCTGGATTGTCTCCAGAGGTGGATAATTCCAAGAAAAATGCCAACTTAGAGAGTACTCACAAGGTATTAACTGGCCTGAAAAATATGTACTCAACCACTTATGTCACAACCTTGCATTTTTATAAGTGTGTTACTTCACTTTGGATCAGATTCAGTTGTCCATGACTTAACTAAGCAATAGTCTGCCAGAAAATGAAGTCTCTCAAAAGGGACCATATGTTCTCCTTGACACAACTCATAACTTCTGGAACACATGGGTGGCAGAAATGTTTAAAAGTTATTTTGCCAAGTGCACCGAGAAAAGTCTTCTAAAATCACCTCCTTCAAAGCACTCATTTTTTTTGCCCTTCAGCTCTTATTTACTCTGCAAATTCATTTAGCATTTATGAAAAAAATTTAATATGTAATTTCTCACAAAGTGCTTTGAGAATGTAGATTTGGTCTCAATAAACTCTAAGCTCCTTTAAGATAAAAACTGTAGATTCTAGTCATTTGAGCACAATTAGAACCCTTCAGAGCTCTCTACACAGTTAATCAATTAGACATTACCTGTATAAAATTGTCCATGTCTTTGGTCAGCTGCAAAATTAGTCCTTCACTAGATAGATATCTTTGAATTTTAATTTGAAGCTTAATCTTTGGGATTAAGCTATGTGACAGAGGTAGAAATAGTTCCAACTGGGCTATAAAAGTTCTCATTTAACTGATTGCTTTGAGTGTGAAAGCAGACAAAAATGGTTCTAAGTTTTGAAACTTCTTCAGTATTAGTGTGTATGTTCCACAACTATGTTGCACAATCATCTTAAACCTGTTTGCGAGCAAGAAAAGAAAAAAAAAATAGGAAACCCCTTTGTAGTTGACTTCTGTAAATAGTTATCCGCTCACCCATAACAACATAACAAAAGTGTGGGATAATATGCTGCAAAGGGATACACGAACTTTTAGATTAGGCAGGTGAGTGGAGGGAGAGAAAAATCAGAAAAAATTCTCCATAGAAAGAGATCCTTAAGATTTTCTTCTCTTTTCTCTGAAATGTTGGTTAAGTGCCTATTTACAGACTTAAAGTATGAGAAGATCTCTGTCTCCTCCAGGAATTAAACAACAGATTTCTTATCTTTCCCAAATGGAATTAAAATTCAACTTTATAGTTATAGTTAATGACATAGATAATTAAGTGCTTTAGATATACAGTTTGAGATTTTATTTTGCACTTACATGATGGTGTTTGTGTTTTCCATTTTTTAAATTGAAGTATAGTTGACACACAATGTTACATTAGTTTCAGATGTACAACATAGTGATTTGACAACTCTGTACATTATGCTATGCTCACCACAAATGCAGCTCCCATCTGTCACCACAAATTGCTATTACTATACCATTGACTATATTCCCTATGCTGTGTGTTTCATCCCCAGGACATTCATTCCATAACAGGAAGCCTATACCTCCCACTCCCCTTCTCCCATTTTGTGCACCCCCCACCTCCCCTCTGACACCCATCAGTTTGTTCTCTATATTTATAGGTATGATTCTCCTTTTTGTTTGTTTATTCATTTGTTTTTTTGGATTCCACAAATAAGTGAAATCATATGATATTTGTGACATTCTTTTTTACGGCATTATGTGTGTGTGTGTGTGTGTGTATCTATATATATATACAATGTATCTATCTATATATACCTATATATACATACACACATGATATATATATGTATATAATACAAAAACACCACATTTTCTTAATCTGTTCATCTATGGACAGACACTTGGGTTGTTTCCATATCTTGGCTCTTGTCAATAATGCTGCAATAAATATAAAAGTGCATATATCTTTTCAAGTTAGTGTGTTCATTTTCTTTAGGTAAACAGTTGTAGAATTAC
Organism: Phoca vitulina; assembly: GCF_004348235.1. NCBI lineage: Eukaryota > Metazoa > Chordata > Mammalia > Carnivora > Phocidae > Phoca > Phoca vitulina. The sequence continues at coordinate 9,656,309 of NW_022589726.1, read as the reverse complement.
TAGATCGTATATTTCTTTTTTTTTTTAGAAACTTCCATACTGTTTTCCATAGTGGCTGCACCAATTTACATTCCCACCAACAGTGCACAAGGGTTCCTTTTTCTCCATATCCTTGACAACACTTGTTATTTCTTGTCTTTTTGATTCTAGCCATTCTGACAGGTATAAGGTGATATCTCATTGTGGTTTGATTTACCTTTCCCTGGTGATTAGTGATGTTGAACATCTTTTCATGTGTCCGTTGGCCATGTGTATGTCTTTGGAGACATATCTGTTCATATCTTCTGCCCATTTTTAATTGGATTATTTGTTTTTGGGGTGTTGAGTTGTATAAGTTCTTTATTTATTTTGGGTACTAACCCTTCATTGGATATGTCATCTTCTCCCATTCTGTAGGTTGTCTTTTAGTTTTGTTGATTGTTTCCTTTGCTGTGCAGATGTTTTTTATTTTGATGTGGTCCCAATAGTTTATGTTTGCTTTTGTTTCCCTTGCCTCAGAAGACATATCTAGAAAAATGTTGCTATGGGCAAATATCAGAGAAATTACTGCCTATGCTCTTTTCTAGGATTTTTGTGGTTTCAGGTCTCATATTTAGGTATTTAATCCATTTTGAGTTTATTTTTGTGTATGGCATAAGAAAGTGGTTCAGTTTTATTTTCTGCATATAGCTGTCCAGTTTTTCCAGCACCATTTATTGAAGAGACTGTTTTTCCCCATTGCATATTTTTCCCTCCTTCGTTGAAGATGAATTGACCATATAAAAGAAGGAGTCGTACTAAGCTTATAATTTAAAATTACTCCCCTTACACCTCTCATTGTCTTTGTAGCCTACAACCATGTAGCAAAGCCTGATTTGCCAAGACAGCCTTGTAACCTGGAACTGCAGAGAGTGAAGGTCTTAGGGACAGAAAGGAAGAAGACCATCTACCATTCACTTCATGCCTGACGGAGGCCCTGTGGAGGCAGCAACACCATTTCCAGAGTGAATAGTGGCCCACGGTGGAGCTGGGGCAGTGAAGAAAAACACGTCATGCAGAAACGTGCCTGGCGGCTTGATGGCCTATTCTTCTCTCCTATCCCAGAGGAAGTTGAACTGGATACCTCTTAGAAGGTGGTATGAGACAGGGCAAGTCTGGTTATAGTGATACATAAATAGCAGGACAGATTTTCTAGGAGGTACTCAGTCTGTCCTTTTAGCTCATCCCCTTCCACTTCCTTGACAACTACTCTGTGAAGAAGTTGAATGAAGACTCTGAAGCCTCAAAATTCATGAAGCAAAAACTGATACAACTTAAGAAGGAAGGAGACAGATTCACAAATACAGTTGAATTATTACCAGCTCACTCATGCCCCAGTAACTGATAGAAAAAAAAGACCAAAAATCAGCCAGAATGCAGATAATCTGAACAATGGTATCATCAACTTGACTTTGTTGACATATATATAAAACACTACATCAAACAACTGCAAGATAACCTTTTTTTTTTTTTTTTTTAAGTGCACATGGAATGTTCACCAAGATAAGCCTATACTGGGCTGTAACATAAGTCTCAATAAATTTTTGAAGGTTAAAATCTTAAGAGTATGATCTCTTAGCAAAATGGAATTAAATTGGGGCGCCTGGGTGGCTCAGTCGTTAAGCGTCTGCCTTCGGCTCAGGTCATGATCCCAGGGTCCTGGGATTGAGCCCCCATCGGGCTCCCTGCTCAGTGGGAACCCTGCTTCTCCCTCTCCCACTCCCCCTGCTTGTGTTCCTGCTCTCGCTATCTCTCTCTCTGTCAAATTAATAAATAAAATCTTTAAAAAAATAATAATTAAAAAAAACCCCAAAAAACCAAAATGGAATTAAATTATAAATCCATAACAATAAAATATCTATAAAATCCTCCAAATATTTAGAGATTTTAAAACACATTTCTAAATATCCCATGAGTCAAAAAATAAATTGCAAGGGAAATTAGAAAAGACTTCAAACTGAATAATAATAAATATATAACATATCAAATTTGTGGAATGTATCTAGTGTTTGTTTATTTAAAAGATTAGTAAAATTGGTAAACTCTTAGCAAGACTATTCAAGATATAAAGAAAGGAAATATAAATTACCAATATTAAAGTATAGGAGAAATAAAAGACAGGATAGCAGACAATATGAGTTCTATATAAAAAAATCCCAAAGAACCTACCCAAAACTATTAGAATTAATAAGTGAATTTAGCAAAATCACAGGATCCATGGTTAATATACAAAAATTTGATTTTATTTTATATTTATTAAATAAGCAATTGGAAAGTAAAATGTTTCAAAACACTGTAATAGCACCCAATAACATAAGCTATTCAGAAATATATTTTATGAAGGATCGGCAAAACCACTAACGTGAAAACTACATACACCAAGGAAAATTAAAAGTTATTTAAATGAATAATAATAAAATTATGCCCTGCTCATTGCTTTTAAAACTGGATATTGGTAAAATATCATTCTCCACAAAATGACATATAGATTGAATCTAATAGACGTTTTTGTAGAAATTGATAAGGTAATTTTTTAAACTTTTATGAAAATGAAAAAGACCTAAAATAGCCAAATAACTTTGATAAAGAACAAATTTAGAGAACTTATACTACCTAATTTCAAGATTTACTCTAAACTCACAGTTATCAAGAAAATTTTGTATTAGCATAAAAAAATGTATGTAGAGCAGTTGAATGGAAACTCCAGAAATAAACCCACGCACATGGGGTGAAATGATTTTGATGAAGTCAGCAACATAATTCTATGGAGGAAACAAATAGTGCTGAAATGACTATATATCAATATGGAAAAAAATAAGCTATGTCATTTTCCTCACAGCAAATATAAAAATTAATTTGAAATAGATTATTGGTCTAAATATAAAAACTAAAACTATTAAACTTATGGAAGAATATATAAGAGAAAGTCTTCATTACTTTGTATTGCAGAGAATTTTCAGGCAGGAAGCAAAAGTATTACCCATGAAAGAAAAAAATTGATAAATTCAACTTCATCAAATTGAAATTTTCCACTCTTCAAAAGACACTAAGAAAATTAAAATACAAGATACATACTGAAGAAAATCATATATATCTTTTTCATCTATAATATAAAGAATACTTACAAGTTAATAATAAGACCCCAAAAAAATGTTTTTAATGGGCAAATGCCTTGATCAGAACCTTCTCCAAAAAGAAAAAAATAAACCAAAACTGGAGGATTAGTGAATGGCCAATAATCACATAAAAAGATGCATAGCATCATTGCTCATTAGAGAAATACAAATTAAAAGCACATGAGGTATCACTTCACACGTACAAGACGGCTAAAGTTAAAAAGACAATAAAACATATTGGTGAGGATGTGGAGCAACTAGAACTCTCATAGTTGCTGATGGGAGTATAAAATGAAGCAACCACTTTGGAGATTCAGTTAGCTTAGTCTTAGAGGATTAAACATATATTTACCTTATGACCCAGCAATTCCATTCCTAGGCATCTATCTAAGTAGAATGAAAATGCATTTCCACAGAACAACTCATACATAGCAACTATATTCATGGCTGTCAAAAACTAGAAAACAAACAATCAGAGGAGAATGAATAAGCAAACTTTGGTGTATATATACATAATAAAATAATGCACAGCAATAAAAAAGGATTAACTTCTGATGCACACAACATGGACCAATTTTAAGAACATTATATGGAGCAAAAGAAGATAGACATAAAAGAATACTTGTTGATATTCCATTTATATGAAATTTAAGAATATGCAAATCTAAGCTAAGATGACAGAAATCAGAATATTGGTTGCCTCTAAAAGAGTGGAGATTGACTTAAAGGGAGCCCAAGGGAATTTTTTAGAGTAATAGACATGCGGGTTTTTTTAAGATTTTATTTATTTATTTTAGAGAGAGAGAGAACGAGCAGAGGGAGAGAGAAGCAGACTCCCCGCTGAGCAGGGAGCCTAATATGGGGCTCAATCCCAGGACCCAGACACCATGACCTGAGCTGAAGGCAGACGCTTAACTGACTGAGCCACCCAGGCGCCCCAGTAATAGACATGTTCTAAATCTAATCTAGTAGACATGTTCTAAATCTAATCTAATAGACATGTTCTAAATCTAATAGGCATGAAATTTGCCAAAATTACCTATGAGTAGTACACTTAAGATTTGTGCATTTTATTTGATGTAAATTGTCCCTTAGTAAAATAGTGTGGGCATAAAAAAGAAGTAAAAATTATTTATGACAACACGTTTTCCATTTTAATTTATTTCTTGATCACCTATATACAAATCAACATTCCCCTATACTGCCACACAGTCTCAACTTGAGAACTTAACCAAAATGGCCAGGTCTGGTAACCTCACAGAGGAATAGAGATAGCTTTATTTATATCTTTAATGGAAAAAAATCCCCAAAATGTTCATTTTGTCAGGAGTGTTGCAAAATCCCCTCCTATGTGGAAATTCTCTCTGCTGTAGTGAATTATTTGCTTGGCAGTTTTATAGCTCTGGATTTCAGCTTTGTTGTTTTGGACAGAATGCAAAATAGTCTGGCACAGTGGTTCAGAGTTTGGGCTCTATGGTGAGATCACTCTGGGTTCCATCACTTACTAGCTGTGAGATCTTGAGAAAGGAAGTAACATTTCTAAGCTTTAACTTTCTAATCATTTGTTTCCACTTCCAAAAATTGATAGTTCTTTATGAGATTGTGTAGATGCTTCAGTGATATAATGCATATGAAGTGTTTAATAGCCTTTTGAAGGCTCAAAATATGGTAATCAGTAGCAACCATGGTAGAATATTTTATGTAAGTTGAATGACAGTCCTACAGTGTTCCAGGCATATAGACGTGAAGTCAATCTTTTGCCTTTCTAGGAGCTTCTGAGGCTGGTGGTCCTCTGTATTTAATGACCACTTCTTAATGAAAGAAGGCCCTCCAAGTAGCAGTTCTTAGACATCGTTCACTCACTGGATTTATTTTTCAGTTACTTTATATGAACCACTATCCTACTACATTAGAGAAGTAGATCTCAAAACCTTTTGTGCATGGGAAGAATTAGGAAAGTGCCTTTAAAATACAGATTTTCTGGCCCTATCCCTAAATATTCTGATTCACCAATTCTGGGTTAGTGCCTGAGAATCTGAATTTTTGTCCAGGTTTCAGACTATAAACAGTGACTTAGAGATTCTGTGGCAATTGTTATTTCATTCTATTTTATTATAAAACTGTATTAACTCAAAGGAATCTTATAATTCACATCAGTAGCCATTGTATTACAATTATTATGTAAATTATTCATTGCCACTGAATTTAAAATTGAAATTATAATTAATTTGTGAGATATATATATATACACATATGTATGTGTATATATATAAGCTTTTTGTAAATTCTGGTGATATGGTCGGAGGCTTTCTAAAGAGTGATCTGGAAACAGTGTGAGGATGTGTTTAATGGAAGAAGCTTGGAAGGCTGGAACTAGGAAGTTACTGAAATATAGGTAAGAGGTAATGAGAATGTGACCGTACCACTTCTCCATTAAAATAATAATAATAATAAAATTCAAACCGTCTTCAATGATTCTTTTGTCAAATGCACTCTCAGCCTTGTTTAGGGCATCTTGCAGCCATCCCACCTCTTTCCTAGTAAGAGTGCCTGATCGTCTTTTGAGAGACCACCCATCCCTTATTTTTAGTCCTCTGATTTGCTGAGATGCATTCCACTCCCAATTATAGAAGTGAACTCTGAATACCCTATTCCTCTGACACTCCCATTAGCTTGGGGCAAAACTGAAGAAAGTAAACCAGAAAACTAAATCTGGTCAAATCAAAGGGGAGCCTCAGGACTTTTGCTGCGTTTGCGGGACTGTCTTTTCTGCAGAGCTGGATGCTGCGAGGATACGAGGCTTGGGACCGCTGTGGCTCTGGAACTTTTATTCCAGTCAAAGCAGCCTACCTGTAGACAGCACACAGAGAAAGCAGCGCTGAAAGATTAGATCAGGGATTGTGCTTGAGTCCTAGATCAAGATGATCCAGAGGATCTCCCCCAGGGCCATTCAACCTATTAATTTCCATTTTGGTTTTATTTTTTTATTAACATATAATGTATTATTTGTTTCAGGGGTACAGGTCTGTGATTCATCAGTCTTACACAATTCACAGCGCTCACCATAGTACATACCCTCCCAATGTCGATCACCCAGCCCCCCATCCCTCCCAACCCCCACCACTCCAGCAACCCCCTGTTTGTTTCCTGAGATTAGGAGTCCCTTATGGTTTGTCTCCCTCTCTGGTTTTGTCTAGTTTCATTTTTCCCTCCCTTCTTTTTTGGTTTTAGTCAGTTGTCTTAGTTTCTTGAACACCTGTGAGATAATCATTTCTGACTGATAGAAGACTTCACTCATGAAGGCGTCGATTTTTCCATCCCTAATCATACCTATGCTCCAGGTACATATGGCTCCTCTTCATTCTTTGTTTTAGAACTAATAATAGGACTTAAGACGATAACACAGGTACAGCATTTAGCATTGCGCCTACCAAAACATTAAATAAATGTTTTATTATTGCTATTATTCAGCCAGAAGGGTTGGAACAGAAACCGCTCAGTGTGGGACATATGGCACGTCTCTGTCTTGGCATCACTTCACACATAGTTTGAGTCAGTACTTTTCTGTTGGCTTGAATTGTTGGATGATTATTAGAGTATATCAGGCAGTTTCTTCGATGGCACAGAAATGCTAATTTGGGGGGGAGAGAAGACACTCTAAGTGGAACATTTGATTACAGTGATAATGTTCTGAATATTTTTTAATGTTTTAAATGATTACAAAAGGCACTAGAGAATAATTGGCATACTTGTGCTCTATGAAAATAATCTCTGAACAATTCCAATCTTAACTATTAAAATTATTACAGTTAAAGATAAGTTATTTTTAGGGACGCCTGGGTGGCTCAGTCATTAAGCGTCTGCCTTCGGCTCAGGTCATGATCCCAGGGTCCTGGGATCAAGCCCCGCATCGGGCTCCCTGCTCAGCGGGAAGCCGGCTTCTCCCTCTGCCACTCCCCCTGCTTGTGTTCCCTCTCTAGCTGTGTCTCTCTCTGTCAAATACATAAATAAAATCTTTTTTTTAAAAAAAAAAGTTATTTTTAGAAGGCTAAATCCATTTTGAAGCATCATTTTATTTCGTTTAAACTCAAGTAGTGTTTCCTCTCAAATGAAAATAAGTTTTGAGAAGGCCCTGCATAAATTCAAAATTAAATTCCTTTAATGTCAGTAGATCTTTAGCAAACACTGAATATGGAATTAGATTTGAAAAATATAATGACTAGCAATAGTAAGAGCTTTAAAATTGTACTTTCCAAGAAAAATATATTGAGCCTGGGATTACACTGGAGCTGAAATACATGTTGAAATAATTCAAATATATGAACTCATAAATTCTATGGTTAAAATAGCACTATCATCTTTTAGACTACCAGGAGAAAAGCAGATTTCAAGATGGTCTCCCTTTCCTTTATGCTGGAGCCCTCAGTAATTAAGAAAACTCCATGATTCTCTCCAAACAAGTGACCTCCAGATTCATTAAACACTGTATCACAACCAATTAACGCCAGGTTATTTTCAGCATTTTGTAGATTAGAACCAAATAAAAAGGTATATGTAAAACAGAGGGTGAGGGAAATGACATTTTAAAACAACTATAAAACTATCTGTTCTGATTCCCTCGTGGTGAAATGATTAGTTTTCTCTAAAGATTTTCAAAGAAAAATATCAATATAAAACAGCTGTATTTCTTCTTGACTCAGTTTTGGAAAATTGTGTGCTTTTAGGAATTTGTCCATTTCTTCTAGGTTGTACAATTTGTTGGCATATAATTGTTTGTAGTATTCTCTTATAATCCTTTGTATTTCTGTGGTGTCAGTTGTCACTTCTCTCATTTCTGATTTTATGTCTTTGCGTTCTTTCTCTTTTTGTTCTTGATGCATTTGGCTAAGAGTTTGTCAGTTTTCTTTATTTTTTCGAAGTACCAGCTCTCAGTTTCACTGATTTTTTTTCTATTTTTTTAGTCTCTGTGTCATTTAATTCTGCTCTGATCTTTATTATTTCCTTCTACTCATCTTGGCCTTTATTCCCTTTTTAGTTCCTTTGGGTGTAAAGGTAGATTCTTTATTTGAGCTTTTTCTCATTTCCTGAGATAGACCTGTATTGCTATATATTTCCCTCTTAGAAGTGCTTTCTCTATGTCCCAAAGATTTTGGACTATTGTGTTTTCATTTTCATTTGTTTCCATATATTTTATTTCTTTGATTAATTTGCTGACACATTGGTTGTTTAGTATCATATTGTTTAGCCTTCCCGTGTTTGTGTTTTTTCCAGTTTTTTTTCTGGTGATTTATTTCCAGTTTCATATCGTCATGGTCAGTAAAGATGCATGGTATGATTTCAATATTTTTAAATTTACTGAGACTTGTTTTGTAGCCTAAAATGATCTATTCTGGAGAATGTTCCATGTGCACTTGAAAAGAATGTGTATTCTGTGCTCAGTTCAGCAGCACATATACTCAAATTGAAAGAACATGTATTCTGTTGTTTTGGGATGGAATGTTTTGTATATATCTGTTAGGTCCATCTGGTCATTCAAAGACACTGTCTCTTTGTTGATTTTCTGTTTGGATGATCTACCCTTTGATGTAATTGGGGTATTAAAGTCCCCTACTAGGGGGGAACTGGGTGGCTCAGTTGGTTAAGCAGCTGCCTTTGGCTCAGGTCATGATCTCGGGGTCCTGGGATCGAGTTCCACATTGGGCTCCCTGCTCGATGGGGAGTCTGCTTCTCCCTCTCCCTCTGCCACTCCCCCTGTTTGTGCACACGCACGCTCTCTCTCTCTCAAATAAATAAATAAATTCTTTTAAAAAATTCAAAAATAAATAAATAAATAAAGTCCCCTACTAATATTGTGTTACCATCATTTGCTCTCCTTATTTCCATTAATATTTGCTTTATGTATTTAGGTATTCCAGTGTTGGGTGTGTAGATATTTATGATTGTTATATTTTCTTGTTGAGTTGATCCCTTTGTCATTATGTAATGCTCTGCTTTGTCTCTTTTTACCATCTTTGTTTTAAAGTCTGTTTTGTCTGATATAAGTATTGCTACTCCAGCTTTTTTTCACTTTCATTTGCTGGTAACTGTTTTCCATCTCTTCACTTTCAGTCTGTAAGTGCCTTTAGGTCTGAGGTGTCTCCTGTAGGCAGCATATAGATGGATGGGTCTTGTTATTTTTGTCTTTTGTTTGCTTTTTTTTTATCCATTCTGCCACCCTTTGTCTTTTGATTGGAGCGTTTAGGCCATGTACATTTAAAGTAATTATTGATAGGTATGTACTTATTGTAATTTTGTTATTTGTTTTCTGGTTGTTTTTGTAGTTCTTCTCTGTTCCTTTTTCTCTTGCTCTTTTTTTTGTGATTGATGAGTTTCTGTAGTGTTTTGTTTGTCTTTTCTCTTTATTTTTTGTGTGTCTATTATAGGTTTTGGGTTTGTGGTTACTACTGGATTCTTATATAAAAACTGCCCTTTACTAATACAACAGAAGAGAGTCCTTTTAAACTAAGAAACCGAGGAAGCCCCCCTATGCCTTACTCACTCACTGCATGAGACTGCCTGCTCTTGATGGTACAGGAAAATCCAACACATATAATCATAAGTAAAAAAAAATCCTGCATTTAAAAAAAAAGGCCAAAAAACGAGAGTTAAAACTACTTATAAGAAGAAAACATTTTTTTTTTAAGCTAGAGAAGTCCACAATCATAATTGGAGAAAAAGTCAAAAACAAATCAGTAATGATTTTGAACACTGTGATTCAGCAAATTTGATCTAATAGGCATATATAGGCCATAATATCCAATGATTACTGAATATACATTCTTTACAAGGCATAGAGAACATTTATAAAAATGATCATGTACTGGGCCATAAAAAAAGTTTTTAAAAGGCCAGGAAACATAAAAATTACTGTGATACAATACTCCAACACAAATATAATTAATCAAGACCTAGTAGAAATGTAAGAACATAACAAATCAGAATTCAAAAATTCAAGATGAAGAAAAACAAATAAGGTGTGGAGCCTGGCTGCCTGCTGAGGTCCATGGGTAAAAGATCATCCAGAGCCTTACGCAGCAGATTGCAGATCTTTTGCTGCTCCTTTACTCAATTTCTTTGTGTGCACTGAGAAGACTATACCAAACCCCTTAGGCTTTCACCTTGTCTGAGTCTACCTTGATCTGGTACTTGCCCATCTTGGCAACACAATCCCACTAAGCCTGTATCCAGCGGCTGGTATGGTTCTGGTTCCCAGGCCAATACACTGATCTGTTGTGCTTTGTGTCTTCATTACATATGTTTATCGGGCAGGACATCCCAAAAAAAAAAAAAAAAAATGGCCCTGTTAAAACTGACACAGAGGCAGTTTATGCAATATCTACCTCAGAGAAACTAGACTATAGCAGTTGCAACTTTCTAGAAAGAATGAGCAGGGATGTTGTCAGACATCGTTCTGGGTATGTTTTAATTTCTGTGGAGTTACTAGAGCAGCCTCTTATGGCTTGCCATTCTCAAGACATCCAGCTATTTCTGGAAAGCTTTATTCATATAGTACAAAGCTGCAAGAATCAGTGAACCTCAAGTTTTTGACAAATATTAATGAAAAAAAACCCTCCTATTAATGGAAGGTAAAACTTTTTGATTCAATACCATATGCTGTTCTGGTTAGAGTGATCCAAGAATACAAACAAAAATCAAAAATGTTGGACTACAGAGCATTCAAAGTATCAAAGCATGGCTTGAAAAGTGGTTAATAGGGGCGCCTGGATGGCTCAGTTGGTTAAGCGGCTGCCTTCGGCTTGGGTCATGATCCCGAGATCCTGGGATCAAGCCCCACATCGGGCTCCCTGCTCAGCGGGGAGCCTGCTTCTCCCTCTCCCTCTGTCTGCCACTCTGCCTACTTGTGCTCTCTCTCTATTTCTCTGTCAAATAAATAAAATAAAATCTTAAAAAAAAAAAAAATGGGGCACCTGGATGGCTCAGTTGGTTGAATGTCCAACTCTTGATTTCAGCTCAGGTCATGAAAGAAATCTTGATGGAATCAAAATAATACCAAATGTGGCTGATCTGGTGATAAAAAGAAAGAATTTGTATCTAAGACATATGTTTCATGAAAAAAAAAAACAGGCAATAACAATACTGATATACTTGAGGATTCTAAGGAGGAAAATAAAATTCCAAAAGTATTCTATGACTGTTGATCTGATGAGTGAAGATGCAATTATTGATCTCATTCACTTAATAGGATAATTGTCATGATTAAGAAGGATAATTCACCAGTGTTTCATCAGTGTGGGATCATGTCATCTGTTGCAGCATACCTCAACTGTGTAAGTGAGAAGATGAATATTCTTGCATTTTGGCAGCATTTTAGCAAGGTCATTTAAATTTGAATGATAGAAACCCCTTATTTTCTACAAGAGCATATCTTCAGAGATAAGTGCATGTTTACAAAAACTCTGGAGTCTGAAGTGTGAAAAAAATCTATACTTTCTAACAGGACTTCATCTTTAGATGGAAATAAAGTAGAGATTGCCAGTACTATGTGTACCACAAATAATAGAGGAGGATGAATTTTCTAGAAGAAAATAATGTGGCACTCTATCCATCAGATAAATATTTTGCCCAACAGTATTTCTACTGATAATTTATGGTCAGCAACAGTGAAGAATCAACTTTGGTTTTTTCATTTGTTTTGCTTTTTTTTTTTTTTAAGATTTTATTTATTTATTTGACAGAGAGAAAGAGAGAGCACAAGCAGGGGGAGCACAGTGGGAGAGGGAGAAGCAGGCTCCCCGCTGAGCAGGGAGCCCAACATGGGGCTCAATCCCAGGACTGACCTGAGCCGAAGGCAGACACTTAGCCCACTGAGCCATCCAGGTGCCCTGATTTGTTTTGCTTTTTAAGTAGGCTCCATGCCCTACATGGGGCTCAAACTCACAACCCCAAGATCAAGAGTTGCATGCTCTACCAACTGAGCTAGCCAGGCACCCCCTGAAGAATCAACTTTGAAACACTGAAGAAAATGATTAAAACCAATGAAATCAAAGAACTGTAAAAATAAAGATTTGTGATGGAAAAGCTCCAAATAACATATTTTGAAGAATTAGCTGTACAGTATGAATCCAAAGCAAATTAGCTTCATGATCGACTTGGATATGTATTTAAAGTTACCAAATGTCCTCTTCTAAATCTATTTGGAAAATGATCATTATATCTGAGCATGTGCTGTACCAGTATTTTCCAGACTGTGAATTGAAGTTTCAGGATCTGTGTGGGAATTGGGTGCCTGGAGGTGTCTGCAGCACAGTATTTTAAAGCATAAATTAAGGCCTTGTGAAATTTTCAGCTAATTGCTTTTTTTCAGATTAATATACACTTCTTGAAAATATCATGGAGCTTAAGTTTAATCAAATACTTGACACTCCATGTTAGGACATTTTAGAACCATGTCATATATAGAATACTTATAAAAATAGATTTATGCCATGTTGCCTCATTTCTTTTGAAATTCCTCCTGTTTTATTTTTCTTGGCGTGGCTTGGCTTTATAATTTGGACATATATTATTCTTACACTCATCCTCTGTGACCCAATAGTTTAAAATTTTCACATATATATAATTTAAAAATTGCAGCCTTCAGAAAATTTAAGACCATTTATGGTATCCACTGTATTTTTTTAAAGATTTATTTATTTTAGAGAGAGAGAAGGGGGAGGGGCAGAGGGGGAGAGAGAGAGTCTCAAGCAGACTCCGGCTGAGCGAGGAGCCCGATGTGGGGCTTGATGTCACGACCCTGAGATCATGACCTGAGCAGAAACCAAGAGTTGGCACTTAACCCACTATGCCACCCAGGCACCCCCCACTGTATTTTTTTAATATGTATGGAACTGCTTTTGATATAATGGCTTTGTTTTTGGTTGCCTCTCAGTAGACTGCAAAATTTTCTATGCCTTCTTGTTCTGTGCTTTAGAAAGAGTTAGTGAATAGAGATTCCTCTACTCGTTTATGGTAATAAATACGACTGATTAGAAATCTATTAAATAGTGCCATGGAGTGAGTGTGATCTTAAACCCTGTACTTTAAAAAGGCTGGTCCTTATAATGGAATGCTTTCTTTTGGAAGAGTTTCTGTGCTGTTTGAGAGGTTCAGAGGTTACTGTGAAAGCCCTGAACCCACAATATATTTCACATCATACCATATATTAGCTTATAGCTCAGGCTTTAAATTTATAATAGTATCTTGCTATGTCTCTATTAAATATACATATACACACAATATACTAGATGTTTTTAAACAACTACAACCCCCAGTGAGAGTCTGTACATTGCTGTTAAAAACATACTACTTTTCTTTTGGCAGTAGTCCGTATATTGATTTTAAACAAATTTATGTGGTCAAAACATCCCCCTATTTAGACTTTTAATTTAATTTATGAAATTTGAACAAGACTTATATGTATCTGTCTTTATTAAATGTAAGTTGTTTTAGCACATAAGTATGCTAAGGGTCATAAACCTCTATTAATCAACTATGGAAATCATATGTACACTTCACAAGACCCTGGCAGATAGTAAGGTAAGATAGATTTTGACAAATTTCGTGATACTTTTAAAATATTAACAACTTAGTTTGCAACTTAGTTTAAAATTCTCTTAAGAAATTTTAGAAATCATGATCTTTCTACTTGGATAGAATTTTTCAGATTCAATTTATTTTAATATGAGACAACATACACAAATAAGGGGTTAAAAAGTCACTTATTCTGGTATATAATTGTGGCATTTCATATATTTTAAAATTCAGATAATTTTTACTTTACATAGAGACAAGCCTAATTGATCTAAAACAGGTTTTTTTTTCTCATTTGATTAAAGTATAGGTCCCTTTTAAAGAAAAAGTTTCTGAGACCTCTAGCATAGACAAAATTTTTTTATTATTATATTGAAATACTGTAAGCTTGTCATTTAAGGCTTAAAGATTGTATAGAGCTATAAATTAGATCACATTTATAAATACATAGAAAATGATATAACCAAAAAAATTCATATAGACAATATGTAACAGGATATTGAATTAAAATTTTTAATGGGTTATTAAAATAGGATGGTATCAAATACCACATATTTTAACCGGAGTCTTTAAAACTGGTGTTTTCCATTACCAGCCCCTTCATTCTCTTCAAGAGTAGAAGAGGGTCAGTTCAGAGAAGAGTCTATGGAACAACTTGAGTCTGGGGGAGTGGAGTTCCCAGTGATGTGTCGATACTGGTTACAGATAAACCACAAACTAATTCTGAAGTAACCATTCCAAAACTGACAACAGTTGAAATTACATTTAAGCTTATTGGTACGTCTCCCTGTGTTTACTGCCTGAATCCGGTAATGACTCTTTCAGTGCATGAAACATTAGGTAGAGCACTCACTGCCATGTGGCATCTCCCTTTGAGCTCCCTGTGGAATCATCCATTTAATCTGATTATCTTTTAAGCAGTGATTTGTTTATCAGCAAATAATGTCTTTGTTTTTCATGTGCTTCTAAGTACTTAAGCTTTTTATTTATTTTGCTTCCATTTTTGACATTTTTTTTTACTGTAAGGGGAATGTATGATTGTTATCTCTGTTGTTATCATTTGAAATTAGGTTAAAATCTTGTGTGTGATAGAATTTAATAGTGAGGGGCGCCTGGGTGGCTTAGTCGTTAAGCCTCTGCCTTCGGCTCAGGTCATGATCCCAGGGTCCTGGGATTGAGTAACACCCCCCCCCCCCCCCCCCCCCCCCCCCCGCATCGGGCTCCCTGCTCGGCAGGAAGCCTGCTTCTCCCTCTGCCACTCCCCCTGCTTGTGTTCCCTCTCTTGCTGTGTCTCTCTCTGTCAAATAAATAAAATCTTAAAAAAATATATATTTAATAGTGAATTATTGTTTGTTTTTAGAAAGAAAATGTTATTTAAAAAAACAATAATAATTAAATATGATTTAATTAAATCAATTTTAAGGGGAACCGAGTCTTTAGAGTTTCAAAGCGTTTACTTTTCAAATGTTTTTCATATATAAATAATATTTATATTTCATGAATTTTTCAGATTTCTTACTGAGTTAAATGACTTATAATATTTCAACACACCTATTCTAACTACCACACATATAGTATTTTACATTTGTGAGATTTTCTTAAAAAGCATTCTTTAAAAGTTAGACAAGCTAAAATGTATTTTTTTTGGAGCATTATCTTTTCCCCCCAGCTTTATTGAGATATAATTGACATGTAACATTTGTGTATGTTTAAGATGAAATGTGTTGAAATGACACACTTACATATTGCAAAATGATTACCACATAGTGTTTGCTAATACCTCCATCATGTTCCATAATACCCTTTCTGTTTTGCGGTCAGTTTGAAAAACACTCTTAGAAAGACATTGTGTGTTGGGGGAAAAAAAAACAACAAAAAACATTATAATCTAGAATCAGATCTGACAAATCACCTAACCCCTCTGTATCTCAGTTTTTCTATCTGTATAGTGGGTGGAATGATACACATCCTACTTTACTAAGATGAGATTATCAAGAAGACAGATGCCTTGAAATTAAATGACATAAAAATTCAAAGAAATGTTTTGTGAATTTAAATGTAAATAATTTAATAATGCAAGCTACACTGATGTCTGAGATTTTGTCAAGAATCACATTTTGGTTTTCTTTCTTTTTTTAAAGTTTACTTATTTATTTTAGAGAGAGAAAGAGAGAGCACGAGTGGGAGGGGTAGAGGGGAAGGGAGAGAGAATCTTAAGCAGACTCCATGCTCAGCGTGGAGCCCCACACAGGGCTTGATCTCAGGTCTCTGAGATCACAACCTTGAGATCACTACCTGAGCTGAAACCAAGAGTTGGACACTCAACCTACTGCACCACCTAGGCGCCCCTGGCTTTCTTTTATGTTCTGTCACATGGAGCAAGACACTTATTCAATTCAATCTAAAAATAGTCATTTGAAGAGAAGAAAAGTTTTACTTAGCTCATCATCTTGTTTAAAAGACATCTTGAATGGGTAGCAAATGTAACTTACTCAGGGAGATACTCTATTAGCCCACTACAACTTCCATGGATGAGAACTTTTTATTTCCTTCAATTGCTTAAAAACTGCCGAAGAGCTTCATCTCCAACTGGAAATTCAAGAAAATTTTCTCAAGGTAGCATGTCTTTTTCTGCATGTAAATCGAAAAGCCTCAGATCTAGTTATAACTCTATGTAAGGGCAAAGAGGTGATCTTTGTAGTTACTTCATGTCCTATAACTACTTGATTCTATCTGTCCAAAAGATCATCTCATGTTTTCTTGGTCATAATATTTGAGTTGCAAAGATAAAAGTTTGTTCATTATCTTAACTGTCCTGTCCACAGTAAGTCTTATGAACATTCACTCCAAAACATATTTCAATTCCCAAACTTCCAAAATGAAAAGAAATATGAAATTCACTCTAAAGCAAAAAGAAAAAAGTTTCCTATCTACTTTTAACTAATATATTAAAATTTATTTTAAGCAAAGAAGAAATTTTGTATTTTCATCACAATATAACAGGAAAGATAACTTGTCATTTTATTCATAACTCTTTCCTCCTGTTGAACATCAGTGATATTTTAAAATATAGACAGCAGAATATGAATTAAATATATCTGTGCCATATCAAAAGAGAGAAACATACCTTCTCTCAACAGCCTGGGGAAACTTTCATTGAGAGTGTGGTTGTAACAAAGAAATGCCAAGTTGTTTGATCTACTCACAGAGAACTCTGTTGGGCCTCTCTGAAGGCATTTGTAGCTAAGTGAAACAATATAGAAGAAACATTTGAAAGATGAACAAAAAACATTGAAGTTTTGAAAAATATGTCCTTCCTTCTTTTCCCACACCTTAGTTGAAGAAAACTTTCTTTTCCTCCAGGTCTCTTGAGCTAGATCATATAGCTATAAATTCCTAAGTTATTCTTTTGATAAGAACCTGAATCTCCCTTCTGAACTCTCTCATTTAATATATTAGGGTTTGGGCTCTGCTTTTCTAAAAAATCATAAAAATTTTTTAAATTTTTTAATTAACTCTAGATAATATGTACTGAAGAGGGAACATGAGATTTAATTCCCTTTGGCCACTAACCAGCTGGGTGACCTCAGACCCCAGTGTCCTTATCTGCCAAGTATAAATATTGATAACTTATCTTCATAAAGCCAAACAGCTGTGCTAAATCACCTCCCAAGTTCTAACTTTTTAACTCTAATTTATTTCTACCTCTAGTTTCTGGATTCTCTGATTCTAAGTCTAAACTATTTCCTGACCACATTAAATTGGTTATGCTAACTTTTGATAGGCACGTTTACCATGTTTTTGTGGGTAGGGGTAGGGGTTAATCCTTTTCTGGTATAAACCTTTCCAGAGTCTCCTTTTGCTTAGATATCTATGTGCATGCTTAATTTGGTTGTGCTTTGACTCTCTAAATCTTGAGCTTTCCTTGAAGGAATGTTCTATAAAAGATAATTGTTTGTATCATTAGGTATGAGGTTAAGACGCACGCAAAATAATAACTATAATTGGTGTTCATGGCTCCAAATTAAGAGGAATAGAATACCTCTCTGAACTAATCTGAAATTTTTATTAGTGCTAAAAGGGTGGTGGGGGGAACACGAACCAAAGAAATACATGCACTAAATAAGATGGTATAATCAGTTAAACCGTCATTAAATGCAACAGATTGAAGTGACTTACTCCCATACCTCTTATTCTTTATGTATATAGATTGGGGAAAATCACTTAGAAATTATATTAACCTAGGAAAATATTTTTGAGATGCATTTCAGCCACAATATTATTTTTCCATGAAGTGATCTCTTATAGAACTAGATGAGTTAGAGGATAAAGAAGATGTGGTATATATATACAATGGAATATTATGCAGCCATCAAAAGGAATAAGATCTTGCCATTTGCAACGACGTGGATGGAACTGGAGGGTATTATGCTGAGCGAAATAAGTCAAACAGAGAAAGACATGTATCATATGACCTTACTGATATGAGGAATTCTTTTTTTTTTTTTTTTTTTTTTTTTAAAGATTTTATGTATTTATTTGACAGAGAGACACAGCGAGAGAGGGAACACAAGCAGGGAGAGTGGGAGAGGGAGAAGCAGGCTTCCCGCCGAGCAGGGAGTCCGATGCGGGGCTCGATCCCAGGACCCTGGGATCATGACCTGAGCCGAAGGCAGACGCTTAACGACTGAGCCACCCAGGCGCCCCTGATATGAGGAATTCTTAATCTCAGGAAACAAACTGAGGGTTGCTGGAGTGGGGGGTGGGGTGGGAGGGATGGGGTGACTGGGTGATGGACACTGGGGAGGGTATGTGTTCTGGTAAGCGCTGTGAATTGTGCAGGACTGTTGAATCTCAGATCTGTACCTCTGAAACAAATAATGCAATATATGTTAAGAAAGAAAAAAAAAGAAGAAGAATGTAGCAGGAGGGGAAGAATGAAGGGGGGGAAATCGGAGGGGGAGAAGAACCATGAGAGACGATGGACTCTGAAAAACAAACTGAGGGTTCTAGAGGGGAGGGGGCTGGGAGGATGGGTTAGCCTGGTGATGGGTATTGAGGAGGGCACGTTCTGCATGGAGCACTGGGTGTTATGCACAAACAATGAATCATGGAACACTATATCTAAAACTAATGATGTAATGTATGGGGATTAACATAACAATAAAAAAATTAAAAAAAAAAAAAAAAAGAACTAGATGAGTTAGAAATAGAGAATGTCAAATGATCACTGTTTATTTTCTTGCTGGGCTGATACATCACCAAACACCCTGCAGTGCTTTTCATTTAGTCAAATGACCACCATGTCAATTCTGGTCTTCCATTCAGATAAATGCATTATTTCTGAAACTCATTTTGGGGCACCTGGGTGGCTCAGTTGGTTAAGCATCTGACTCTTGGTTTTGGCTCAGGTCATGATTTCAGGGTAGTGAGATCAAGCCCTGCACCCAGCTCCACGTTCAGCAGGGAGTCTGCTTGAGATTCTCTCTCTCCCCCTCTCCCTCTGCCCCTCCCCACCCTTGCATGCTTTCTCTCTCAAATAAAAAAAATAAAATCTTTTAAAAAGGAAGAAAAGACTCATTTTGTGTATATACCTGAGAATTTTCTGAGCTCCTGGGATTTTATCTGAGCTCTTTAAGCCTCTGTTAATGAGCTCTCCTCCCTCTCCCTCCCTTCTCCCCTCCTTCCTTTCCTCTGCACTCCCCTCATTTTTTTCTCCCTCTCATTCAGCCATTCACAGAACCCCTAGCCATTAGCATTATTGTGGTCCTTCCTTAGTACTACTTTATTTTGGTTTCTTATTTTCTATTCTATTGTGTCTTAGAAACCTCCAACTCAAATGTCTAAAAAGAATATATATTTTCTATCTTCACCTGCAGTGCCTATTTTGACTCTTCTTACCATCCTACTGCCTACTCCACACAGCATAGGATTTTCAGAACCAAGTTATCAGACAATCACCGTTGTTGCTTCCAGGATGCCCATTAAATTAATGAAGCTTCTGATCCCAGGCAGAACAAGGAAGAAGGTCACTCACATTTTTCCCAGTTCAGGGTCTAGGTCCATCTCTTCCAGCATCTTGAGCCACTTGCCTGGCAGAAACCCCATTAAGGGTCCACGTGTTCATGCTGCTCTGACTCCCCAGAGGCCCTCCTGTGTGGGGTATCCCCACATCTGTCCTCTCTGGAAGAATGCCAGGCTTTAAGGCTTTTTAATTCCTTTCATTCAGTTCTTCACCAGAGTGTACCCTTCTTTTTTTTTTTTTTAAAGATTTTATTTATTTATTTGAGAGCGAAGCAGGCTCCCCGCTGAGCAGGGAGCCCGATGCGGGACTCGATCCCGGGACTCCAGGATCATGACCTGAGCTGAAGGCAGTGGCTTAACCAACTGAGCCACCCAGGCGCCCCAGAGTGTACCCTTCTTAAATCCCGGTCCCTCAGGCTCCTCATTGCTTCCAGATTGGATCTGATAATGACTTGATTGTCTTTTGCATCTTAATACTGACACTATCAGCCCAGAAGGTGATTGCTCAGCAGTAAAGCTTCGGAAAGGGCAGTGAGATGAGATTGATCATGACATGAGCTCTTGCACATGCATGTGAGATGTTCGCAAAAGACTCCTTAAAATATTCTTTATGTGGGAGTCCCATCAGGGTGTACGAACTGCATTGTCCTGGTATGCAGAAGCTTTCTATACTATTGCTGCTGGTACTGTATACTTGCACAGAATGAGAAATATTATCAGTAAAATGTATCATTAGAAGAATATATAATAGACAACTAGTTAATACCAGATACCTAGATAAAACCTTGTCTTTATTACTAAGTATTACTAAGTTTTTTTAAGATTTTATTTATTTGTTTGAGAGAGAAAGAGAGCGAGCACAAGCAGGGGGAGGGGCAGAGGGAGAAGCAGGCTTCCCGCTGAGCAGGGAGCCCAATGCAGGACTCGATCCCAGGACCCTGGTATCACAACCTGAGCTGAAGGCAGACGCTTAACCAAGTGAGCCACCCATGTGCCCCTAAACTTTTTTAACAAAAAAGAAAACAGAGCACTTGAAGCAAATAATAAGTTTCTTCCTTATCTGGCTGGGCCATACAAGGAAATAAGGTAATGAGATATGATAAAACATCATCCCTAATTCATTTCTCCTCCTCCATCTGATATTATTGGCTTGGGGAACAGAGACCAGGAAGGAGTTTTTCTTGCTGTCACTGGAAAGTGATCACTAATAGTAGAAATTGTAGGCACTGTGATAGACAATGCAAGGAAAATGAAGGTCAGCAAAATACTTTAGGGACCCTAAAAGACAAGCTACTTAATCATCAGTGTGGCTGAAAGTGATTGTAGCAAGCCACGTTTCCCAGAGGGATGAGTTCGGAGGGACGAGGAGATGGTCGTTGCAACCTTGCCACAGGCAAACTGAGAAGAGGGGCAGTGTTGCCTGGAGCCCTCACGTGACAGACCTCAGCAGAGTGCAGCCCACTGGAGCGTGATGTTAGGAAAGTGTGAAGGACATTCTCTTCCTCAGTACCCCAGAGATGAACACTCCTGAACTTGCTATTCAGAGAAGAGAAGGAGTCAAAGGCTTTTGAAGAGCCCGTCAGACCGAGGCCCTGTTGGGTGGAAGGCAGGCCCTGTACTGAAAGAGGAGGTCTCAGCCCCAGGGTTTCTAGAAATAATCCACAGAGGCAGAAGGGGCTCTTTACCACTCTGCACACCAGGAGACGCTGCAAGCAGCATCTAGATGACATATTCTTTGGAATTTTCCATGCTTTCCTGGGGTGAAGATAGTAAGTTAGTTTAAAAATCATGGGGCTACTCATCATACAAATTTCCTAATTTTCAGGCATTGTTACTTATTCCAAAGACTTGATTGGCCATCCAGGGTTGTCTTCCTTCAAAAATTGTTGCTTTCTACCCTCTAGAATCCCTGTTGCTTATAAACAAACTCTCCTGAATCCTCAGTCTTTTAAGGATTCTGTGAAACATTATACAAGAAAAATCTGAAAGATGACTATATTAGTCAGAGTTCTCCAGAGAAAGAGAACCAGTGGGATGTGTGTCCATACAGAAAGAAATGTAGTATAAGAAATTGGCACATACGATTATAGAGACTAACGAGTTCAAACTCTGCAATGTGGGCTGGCAGGCTGGAGACCCAGAAGAACCAGTGGTACAGATGACGTCCAAAGGCAGTTTGCTAGAGAATTCACTCTTGCTTGGGGAGGCTGGTCTTTTTTGTTCTATTGAGGCCATTAACAGATTGAATGAGGCCAACTCACATCATGGAGGGCAATCTACTTACTCAAAGTTCACCGATTTAAATGTTCATGTCTAAAAACACCCTCCAAGTTGGCACATCAAATTCACCATCACAATGAAGAAAAACAAAAATAGTTGTTTTTGAAAAATATTTCCTTTCACTGTTTTCCCTTTCTCTCCCTTAAAGACCTGCCTTTCCACAATGAAACTGCTTGCCTTGTACCATCTTCCATGGAGGCAACCCATCCTCCCATACACCATGGCCCTGGGACTCAGAACAATGTTGGCCTTCTCTTAGCAGCCCAGGGTCCCTTCCAGACCATTTTTTTCTCCCCCTTTGTGCAAAAAAGCATCTTCCTTCAAGCTCGTGCTTGTAGGTTACGCTACCTATTACCTTTTCGTGTCGCTGTCAATTTCCTACTGGTCAGTCCCCCACATTCATTGAGGATTCTTGCGCCCAATTCACAACACTTCCTCTTCAGCTCAATTCTAACATTTCTAGGGGTGACCTCAGTCACCATGGTGCTGACTCATCCTTCAAGAGTTTCTTTACATCTTTTCTCCCAAGGATTGTTCTCCACCCCCTTCAGCTGCCCAGTCTGCATCCTCTGCCTGACCTTCCCTCTGAGCCCTTAAATGGAATTTGTTATCATCCTTCATCAACATTCCCTAACCCATAGAAACCACTTTCTTTTGTCAAGTCCTAAGTAAAAGAGGGAAAGACTCTTAACCAAACAGTCTGAAGCAAGGAGGACACTAGAACAGATCAAGAGTGGAGAACGTAAAATATTTCTGCAAATGGGGCTGGAGTTGCAACCCTGTCCAATTATCGATCAATCCTCCTCACTCCCTCCAAAACACTGCTCCAAAGCCAGTATTTCCCTACACGAGATACTTTAGTGGTTTAGTGGGTAAGTCCTAAATCCTTACCATGGCATACAAAGGTCCTCATGATCAAAATTCTTCTTAAATCTTCAACATTCAGTGTCTACATACATAGCCTGCTGCCTATTTAGTGAAAGACTTCCAGATTGCATAAACTATGCTTTCTCAGACCTCATTCCTGTGCACATTATTGCCTGTGTCTGGAAACTCTTCTATTTTTATACTTCTGTTCACATAGCACACTCCTAAGGCAACGTGCTCTTTCTTGGACAAGTCTTTCCTGAACCTCCGCAAGCAGAGATGAAAGCTCCTCCAGGTGCTTCATTTCCACCATAGTTCCTACCACTTTATATTGCAATTACTTGTTTGTCTATGTGTCAGTCCTCTTTCCATATTCTGAAATTTCTTGAGGGCGAGTTCTGTGTACTATTCAATCCTCAGCACCCTATATAGTGAATGAATATAAACCTACTTATTTAAGTCTACTTAGAGCAAGCTGACCACCAACATGGCCAGGAAATTCAGATGTTCCTGGACCATTGACAGATGTACTGAGCCCTCTTGCCCTGTTCCTTCTTGGCTCTGGTTCACTGTCTTTCTGGCTTCTAATCTCTTTGGTTCCATTTCTCATCTCCTACTTTGTGTTTTCCCCATGGACAGGACAACAGAACTCAGATTTCTAAGCTGCTTAGGGCAGCAATTCTAAACCTCTGTCCCAAATGTGTTGAGTCATAGAACAAAAAGAGAGGAAAAGGTAAAGTTACAGTGAGCTTGCTGGGGTTGCAAAAGTAATACCACACCCCACAATAGGCACGAATCTCAAAACCATAACACTAGGGCAAGCAGCCAGATACCCAAGAAATGTGCATACGTAAACTAATATATGTTGTTAGTAATAGGGATAGCAGTTCTTTAAGGGTAGAGTGAATTGAAAGAGCATGGGGAAGTGACAGGGGTGCCTGTAATTCTTTCTTTTCTTTTTTTTTTTTTTATTGTGTGTGTGCTCAGCAAATATTTATTGATGAATTAATTACCAAACTCTTTTTACCAGCCCAGTGCCCAGAGACTAACAATGGGATGTGAATTTGGAATACAATGCAATAAATAGATTGTCAGTCTTATAGTTGATATCTTAAGTAAGTTTAAATTCTATAGATCAACTGGTTGTGATTTTGTGTCTCATGATTTGCTTTATGCTTATCTCTAATTTGTATATCCCCGAAGAGGGATCTAGAATTGGAATATGGAAACATGGAGCGCAAACTGGCCCTGCCCCCTGCTAACTGTGTGTCTTTGGGCAAGTCATTTATTGCTAAGACTTTGTCAGCTGCAGAGACTCTAATCCATGCCCTGTGTGCTCTACAGGGTTGCTCGATGGACCAAATAAACCACGGGTGACTACATGTCAGTTTTACCCCAAAATCCACAGTTATCATATTAAAAACACCTATTGTTTTTAAGTGTTTTGTTGTTTTTATCGATGGCTTAGTCGAGAATGTTTCTGGACATTCCAATCCCAGAGGGTAATGGCTTTGGGAATGTCCCGATAGTGTATACATCACTCAGTGATAATGAATAGCCAAAAACATACCAACAATGAATTTATTTTCAGTGAAAATTCCAAGGCTCGTTCATAAGATATAAAAACAGGAATTGCAATTCTTGCATAATATATGTACCTTGATATATAGTGATTTATTCTCAAGGGTGCTTATTTTAACTTAGGTAATATAATTTGGTCCAGTATTTTCAACTTTCCAACAGCGGGGTAATTGCTTTAGGCTGAAAAGGAATCAGAGTCATTCTCCCACAATCTAAACTTTGCCTTTGCTCCAACCAGTTCAGCTTCTTAATGGCTCAAGGCATGCAGTCGAATGCAGAACTTTTCCTGCTGTAAAGACCTATTCTTTCTATTTGTTTGATCTGAGAAATTTTCAGACTCAAAACTATAAGAAGTTGACTTTTTTATGTATCTGCATGCTTATTTTCAATACTCTCCCTCTTGATCCATGTGTTCATTTTACGAAGATTTATCTAGCTATATACTTATGAGATGTGTACATCTCAGTACTATATAATACATAATGCGGAGTGAAAAGTTAAAAAAATTAAATGCAATGATGGGAAACTATTTTATACCCAGAAGAATAGGAAAAATTTTGAAGTAAAAGAAAAAAAAAGAATGTGAGAAAATGGGAACTCATGATTTTTAGAAGTGTAAATTGGCAGAAAATCTTTGGAAAACAGTTTGGCATTATCTTGTAAGGCTGAATTGTGCATATCCTACAACTCGGTAATTTCATTCCTAAACCAGAGAAATTCTTGCATATCTATATCAGAAACCATATAGAAGAATGTTCATAGAAGCACTGTTCATGTATCTAAAAATAAAGATAAGAGAGAAAAAGACAGCAGTGAAAATAAAAGAACACAACTACTCACAACAACAGAGGTGATTTTAAAAAACAAAATGTTAAATTAAAAAAGGGAAGTTACAAGAGATTACATATGATTCAATGTTTATAAAACCTATAAACCATAAAAGGAAGTATAAGTACAGCAACACACAGTCTAGGAAAGTGGTTGCCTCTGGGGGAAGGAGGAAGGAACAAATGGAGAGGGGTATCAGGGAGCTTCATGGGAACGGTCCATGTTCTAATTCATGGGTCAGAGGATGGGTTACCACTGTGCTTTATAACTTGCATATGTATGTCTGTATTCATTTGTATGCACAGATATTAACCAATGAAAAACTTACATAATTCTTGTTCAGTCTGAGGATGCTTTCACCTGATCTCCTTTCTAAAATAAAATGAAAATACTGATAAAAATGAATGAATTTTATTAAATGAAAAATACTGATGACAATAACAACAACAGTTTAAAAAAGACACAAGTGAAAAAGAAGTCATTAGCTAACAAAAGCTTCATCAGGGTGTTGCTGATAAAGCATGGCATGGCAAAATATGTGAAGGAAGGCCTAACGTTGAGGAGAGACAGCTCCATAGAGACCTGGCCCCGGGGGTAAAGGTCAGTGGTTCAGGCAAGAATGAGAAGGGGGGCTGAAATACAGGGGTTCTTTGGATATCTCCATATAAATTTCTGAGCCACTACATGCCCCTCCCCCCACCCAGCTTGGAAAAGTCACACACTCTTGGTGAAGGCCTCTGAGCTCCAGCCTTGGTGAAGCGAGTGGGGGCTGACTTTCAGCACTTTCAGGGGCAGCTGGGACCTCCACTTCCGGAGTCTTTCTGAGATTCTGTGGCTGGAAACATTCGACTTCTGTGCTTTTCCCAGGGAAAGGCTTTAGCTAAATTTGTTATCACTTGCCCATCTACGGTCCAGCTTTTTAAATGCTGTTGCTATTTTCTCCTCTTAGCCTTTGTGGTTTTACCCTTTTATTTAAATTCCTTTATCATTTTGGAGGGGTAGGGGTAAGCAAGGTTGCAGGGGAATTCGGGCAAACTTGATTATTCAATCCTGCATCTAACAAAAAGTCTCTGTAACTGTTACAACAAGAAAAATAAATATTCTTAAATTGAACTGGGTTGAAGAGATAAAATATATGTGTGCATGTTTAGTAGATTGTTAAAAAATGAAACAACTGAAAACAGTAGGGTGTATCTTCTATAGCAAGGGTAAGTATCGTTGCCCAAATGTGTGTATTATAAAAATGTGCGTGTTATTTAAATATGGTTCTTATTATGGGTTGTGATTTTTTTTTAAGTTTGAAGAACACCCCAACATTGACTAGCTCCCAAAGGCCAGAATGGGACTTCCAGGCACAGAGACTCTGACAGAGTTTCCTGGATCATGGAGCTTGAAAACAGCAAGACACACACTAGTTCTAAATAAACTGCTGGGTGCTGGCCTAGGAATAGCCCTGTGCGAGGGGAATGGGTGGTCAGGGGACCAGGATGAGGGTCCATTGTTATAGTATATCCTTTTGTTAAAAAAAAAAAAAAGTACCTATTCATAAATAAATAAATAAACACATTTATAAAAGGGCAAACCAAATTTTTTTAAGTTTACTTATTTCCTACAGTGTGCCTTAGGGTTTCACTGAGAGAACCAACAACCTTCCCTAAGAAAGAAAATACTGGGGGCACCTGGGTGGCTCAGTCGGTCAAGTGTCTGCCTTCCTTCAGCTCAGGTCATGATCCCAAGGTCCTGGGATCAAGGCCTATGTCAGGCTCCCTGCTCAGGGGGAGTCTGCTTCTCCCTCTTCCTCTGCCACTCCCCCTGCTTGTGTGTTCTCTCTCTCTCTCTGTGTCAAATAAATACATTTTTTTTAAATCTTAAAAAAAAAAAAAGAAAATGCACATCATTAAAAATTAAGGTAGTGGGATGGTGAAAAAGCAGTACTGTGGTGGTGGTGTTCTACTGATACCCAAAATCCACAAGGACCTTATTTATTTATTTATATATCCATTTTAATTTTGTTGAGACAAATTCAAGTGAGAATCAAACTGAAGCAGGAGAGTGTTTCTTGTCTCAGGGAGTCGAAGAATGAATCTCACAGATAAAGGAGAATGAGCAAAGCGATAGAACTTTACTAAGCAAGGACACAGAAAAAGCTCTTGAGTGAGAGGGGTCCCAACCAGGTGCCAATGTGGGCCTCTACCAACAGTCTTTTATTTAGAACTGACCAGGGAGCTTGTGGCCTTAACATTCTTATGACATCTTGGTTAGAGTAAGGACTGGTGATAACATCTTTAATGTCTTACTTTTTCTTTGGGGTCTGCTTATTCTTTGTTGGTCGCAATGTGACTGCCATAAAAAGACCCCATCTCTGATGCCCAGGGCAGGGTGGTCTGGTTTGTTTCCTTATTTCTAGTTTCTTACACCTCAGCATTTCCAGCATTTTTGGCAAGCCTGGTCACGTAGGCCCCTACCTATCTCTCCCTACCTAGCCCCACCTGTCCCTTACTCAGTGAGACCCTTCAGATTTATATCGGTGGGTCATATACTTGGCGGATGATTGCCAACATGTATGGGGGGGGGTGGTTGAGATAAAGGAAGTTTCCAGTGGAATTTTTATATGTTAAAGTAGACTTACAGGGTCCTGGGGTCAGACTTGTCAATGGGCTGTAAGTAGTAAGGAAATTTAATAATTTTTCTTCTGCCTTTGTTTCCCACATCAAAATGATATCATGCAGAGGCAAGTATTTTGAAACGAGGAAAAGCAATACAATTTTAATGTAAAGTAAAGCCTCAGAGATCTGTAGTCCATTAGGGTGTGGGGAAAATGAGGATTTTTTTCTATCACAGAATGAGTTAGGGCATTTACAGGGTTATATTTATTCTTTCATGTTTGGGAATGGGATTCTAAACCTCAAAGGTTGAAATACTTCCCAAATGTCAGACATGCTGGAGGTCAGCTCAGCAAGCCACAGAATTTGTCACTAAGCCTAAAAAAGCTCTCTGTTTATCACATCATCACAGTGTTCACTTTATCATTGTCTTTCTAGCTAGGTGCCCTTAAATGACTCTTTCTTACCTCAGTTTCTTCATTTGTAGTTACAGACATATAGAATTATAGACATTGAACCAGATGTAGAGGATTCCTTCCAGTGCTAACACTCTGTGGAATACCTCCACCAGCCTAGGTACCTGTGCCCATTTTCCCCTTGAAATTATTAATCAAGTCATTTCCATGAACCCATTCTCAGCTCAGTTTTTTTTTTTAATTTTTTTTTTTTTACGATTTTATTTATTCATTTGAGACACAGAGATACAGAGAGAGAGAGAGAAAGCATGAGCAGGGAGAGAGGCAGAGGGAGAGGGAGAGGCAGGCTCCTCGCTGAGCCAGGAGCCCGATGTGGGGCTCGATCCCAGGACCCTGGGATCATGACCTGAGCCGAAGGCAGACGCTTAACCATCTGAGCCACCCAGGAGCCCCTCAGCTCAGTTTAATGGTCATAGCTGCCCTGAGACATGATCCTTCCCACGGCTCCCAGATCAAAAGAGAGCAATTTCTACTGGAAAGTATTTCTGGCTACTTCCAGAAAGCAATCATTGGCACACTGTAATGTTCAAATAACGTGAGAAAAACCAGTCCACATGCTGCTGTATTTTGCTTGCTGATTTTAGAAAAGCTACAATCTGTGCCTCCGGCAGAACAGAAATTCTCCGCGTGCATGGAAGTTGAGATCCTCAGCACCACCGCGTACTCCTAAATGCTGACGTCAGGAAGGGAATGCTTTCTAACACACTCTAAGACTACAAGAGACTGCTCTTGACCTCACTAAAAACAAAACAAAACAAAAACCCTCCAGGTGTAAATGGGAAAAGAAACTGAATCATAATATTGGAAGAAAATATTGGAATTCTAGAAAATAACTTATGGTATAAATGTTCTTCTAAGCAACAAACAACCCCAACATTTTAAAAGAAAAGATTGATGGTGGAACACCTGGGCAGCTCAGTTAAGCGTCTGACTTCAGCTCAGGTCGTGATCCCAGCGTCCTGGGATCGAGCCCCTCATCGGGCTCCCTGCTCAGCAGGAAGCCTGCTTCTCCCTCTGCTGCTGTTCCCCCTGCTTGTGCTCTCTCTCTCTCTCTGACAAATAAATAAATAAAATCTTTAAAAATAAAAAAAAAATAGATTGATGGATTTGACCCTCTAAAGACTTCTGGACAAAAAAATAGGAAAATGTGTCTTTATGTATACACAAATTTAAAACGCACTTTAAATATCTTACAATTTTAGTTGACATTTATACCCCAATAAAGCTAAAAAAAATTAAAAGACCAGCAACTGGATGGGGAGAAATATTGGCAACACTTTAGTAAATGCACATTTAATATCTAGAAAATATAAAGCCTTCTATAAATAAGAGTAAACAAACAAACAAACAAAAAATGGCCTGAAGATACAAAGAAAAGATGGAAAGATAGAAAAAGAAACAGCACCTGGGTGGCTCAGTCCTTTAAGCGTCAGACTCCTGATTTCAGCTCAGGTCATGATCTCAGGGTCATGAGATAGAGCCCCACCTCGGGTTCCATGCTGGGTGTAGAGTCTGCTTAAGATTCTCTCTCGCCCTCTCCTTCTGCCCCCCCCACCGCAAAAACAAAGAACCAATAATATCTGAAAAAATATTCAGCTTGATAAAAATCATGTAGAAATTATATATTATTGGTGATCAGATGAGCAAAATTAAAAAACAGATACTATCAAGTGTTGGCATATACAGAAATAAACATTCAGACATGATCGGTGTACATTAAGTTGCTACTACCTGTTTGGTGGGTAGTGATTGGAATCAAAATTTATAATTGCATTCATAGATTCAGCAAGTTCTCTTAAGTACCTATTCAAAAGAACTATTCATATACACACTCACAAGAGTTATACATTTATTTCAGCATTCTCTGAAATTTAAAAAAAAGCATATAATCTAAAAATAATATATATAGGACATATGTTGAATAAAGAAATCTATTTTAATAAATATATATAATTTTTATAAATATATAAATAAAATATCTTTATATAGTTTAATAAATTATGGTACATCTATATTTGGATATGAACAGTAGTCAAAAGGAATGAGGAAGATGAAAAAATAACCACAAGGAGAGAGCCCCAAGGTAGGCCAGGCCTCTCACAAGAAGCAAGTCGCATTATGTGTACATGATATGATTACATTTCTGTTACCACAAGCACACTGAAAGAAAAACCAAAGTGTATATTTGAATAAGTGCATACGTGTAGTCCTAGAATTGGATTTAAATGCTACTCTACCTTACCAGATATGTGATCTTAGTCCAGCTACTAGACCTCTCTGTACTTCTATGTCCTCATATGAAAAAGAGGGGAAATGTTAATACCTACTTTACAAAGTTCTTGAGAAGATTAAATACATAAATCATGGGGACAAAATGGACACATGGTAGACACTCAAGAAATGTTGATTCATACTAATAGTACTAATAGGCATCATCTGTATGACCTGGATGACACTAACATGAGAGGGCACTGCTCTTTCTCCTTAAGAATACAGTGAGGGGCACCTGGGTGACTCAATGATGCATCTGTCTTCAGCTCGGGTCATGATCCCGGAGTCCTGGGATCAAGCCCCAGGTCAGGCTCGCTGCTCAGTAGGGAGTCTGCTTCTCCCTCTGCCCCTCACCCTGCTTGTGCTCTCTCTTGCTCACTCACTCTCTCTCTCAAATAAATAAATAAAATCTTTTTTAAAAAGTTAAGAAATAGAGCTACCCTACAGCCCAGCAATTGCACTACTAGGTATTTATCCAAAGGATACAAACATAGTGATTCGAAGGGGCACCTGCACCCCAATGTTTATAGCAGTAATGTCCACAATTGCCAAAATATGGAAAGAGCCCAGATGTCCATCAACAGATGAATGGATAAAGAAGATGTGGTATATATACACACACATACATACATACAATGGAATATTACTCAGCCATCAAAAGAATGAAATCTTGCTATTTGCAACAACTAGCGAATGGAACTTGTGTATTACGCTAAGCGAAATAAGTCAGTCAGAGAAAGACAAACACCATATGATCTCACTCCATGTGGAATTTAAGAAACAAAACAGATGAACGTAGTGGAGGAAAATAAAATAAGATGAAAACAGAGAGAGAGGCAAACCATAAGAGATTCTTAACTGTAAGAAACAAACTGAGGGTTGCTGGAGGGGAGGTGGATGGGGGGCTGGGGTAACTGGGTGATGGCCATTAAGGAGGGCACTTGAAGTAATGAGCACTGGGTGTTGTATGCAACTGATGAATCACTGAATTCTACCTCTGAAACTAATAATACAGTATGTGTTAATTAAATTGAATTTAAATTAAAAAATTTTTTAAAGAAAAAAATACATATTAATCATCCAAACATCATGAATAAACATTATTTGTTCACAAAGAATTGTTAATGCATTACTCAATTCAATTTTTTTTTTATTTTATTCAATATACTTGCTATGCTTATAGGTGAGGCAGACATATAATCCACTCTTAAACAATTTTTACCTGACTTTGTTTCAAGGTTATATCCATCTCATAAGTTGGGTGGTTTCTCTTCTTTTACTCTTTCCAAAATGTTTTTATAAGGTATAAATTACATATTCATTGGAGATTTGACAGAATTAGCCTATAAAACTGTCTGAAGCATGGGTTGGGGTAAGATATTTAACTAATGCATTTATTTAATGGTTATTAGTCTACTCAGATTTAAATTTTAAAATTTTAAACAATTTAAAATTTTCTCTTAATTTTCAAATTTATTTCCACAAAGCTCTTAAAAGATTTCATCTATTTTATCTGTGTCCTGTCTTGTTTTTCATTACTACCTTGCACCATCACCTTTGATCTAAACCCTCAAACTAGAAACCCAAAAGTCATCATGTGTTCCTCTCTTTTTATCACTCCCTACATTTAACAAGCCCCTTGTTGTTGTTGTTGTTGTTGTTGTTTTAATCCCAAAGTACATATTGAATTCTTTTACTTTCCTCCAGCTCTGTAGCCACCATTGTGGTCATCATTCTCCTGTTTTACTATAGCAGTCTCTCTCTTTTTTTTTTTTTTAGTTAATTTATTTTTTATTTGAATTTTGTTTGTTGACATATAGTGCAATATTGGTTTCTGGATTAGAATTCAGTGACTCATCACTTACATACAACACCCAGTGTTCATCATCATAAGTGCCCTCCTTAATACCCATCCCCCATCTAGCCCAACCCCCACCCATCTCCCCTCCAGCAACCCTCAGTTTGTTCTCTATCATTAAGAGGCTCTTATGGATTGTTTCCCTCCTTTTTTTTTTTCCTTTTCCCCCTTCCCAGATATTCATCATTGCAACAATCTCTTAACTGGTCTTCTTATTGCTGTTCTTGCACACAACCTCCTAACTACTCCAGCCTCCCCTCGCTCCTCTCTCCCCACCACTACTGAACTTCAGCCATGTTTGTTCCCTTTCAGTTTTTAGAATATGCCACTCTCATTCCTGTCTTTGAGTTTTTGCCAAAGGTGTTCCTCCCATCCTGGAAACTCTTCCCTCACTTTGGAACTGATGAACTCCAACTTGTCTTTTTTTTTTTAAGATTTTATTTATTTATTTGACAGAGAGAGACACAGCAAGAGAGGGAACACAAGCAGGGGGAGTGGGAGAGGGAGAAGCAGGCTTCCCGCCGAGCAGGGAGCCCGATGCGGGGCTCGATCCCAGGACCCTGGGATCATGACCCGAGCCGAAGGCAGATGCTCAACAACTGAGCCACCCAGGTGCCCCTCCAACTTGTCTTTTATATCTCCCTTTATGTTGTGATCTCCTCAGGGAGGCCCCCTCTAACCACATGATCTCCAGTGCTTCTCCCCCATCCATTCCTGAACAGTCTCTGGCTCCATTACTTGTCCTCTCCACTGCATTTACCATGACTGCAGTAACTATTCCATTGACTTATGTGATTACTCATTTTCTGTTTGTTTTCCTCACCAGGACAGAAACCTCATGAGGGCAGGGTCGGTATATGTTGTTTCTCCACTGCCTAGCATAATGCCTGACACATATAATATGCTCAAAAAACATCTCTTTAATGATTGAATAAAAAAATCGGGGTGTCTGGGTGGCTCAGTCGTTAAGCATCTCCCTTCGGTTCAGGTCATGATCCTGGAGTCCCGGGATCGAGCCCCGCATCAGGCTCCCTGCTCAGTGGGAAGCCTGCTTCTCCCTCTCCCACTCCCCCTGCTTGTGCTCTCTCTCTTGCTGTGTCTCTCTCTGTCAAATAAATAAATAAAATCTTTAAAAAAAAAAACTTTGAATAAAAAAGTAAATGAGTTCCAATTAAAGGAATCAGCGTGAGCACAGGCAAGGTTTAGGATAGCTCAACATATAAATCAGGGAACTGCAAAATATTTGATGTGGTTAAAGTACGTAAAAACAGGGGTTATGGGAGAAAAAGTGAAAAGGTCATTTAGTGGCCAAATATGATAGATGAGGATCTGGAATTACATTAATTTGCCAATGAGGATCTGTTAAAATTTTGAACTCTCTATTCTGACCATATCTGGTGGTGAGCCTTTAGAAAAAAATACAGAAATGACATATTGGATGCAGTGTTGTTTAAGCAGACTTTTAATAAGCCTCTCCCCCCCAAAAAAGTTTATGAAATTTGCAACTGATTAATTAACAACTTTTCAGTAACACATCTTACTTAACCCATCAGCAAGTTTTCCAGTTTTCTGGAAAGACTCAAGACCTAAATCTAATAACAAGAAAATGATTGTAAATGAATTCCACTCTTTTATTCTGAGCAGTTCAGAGTACTATGTATAGAGAATCACACTTATTCTCACAACTTGTAAGACAGGGTAGATTTTGTTCCTGTAGTTAGAGTTTATTTTCTCTGATGTGTCATCACTAGTAGACTCCAGCATACAGTTGACTCCCAATGAACACTAATAAAAATTATATAACTATAGCAGTATTTCTAAATGTCCAGTGGATCCTTTGTGGTTAACTGTTGTAAACATGATTTTTAAGCCTGAATATTAAATTAAACGCAAGCTTAAAAAAGCAAAGGGAAATAGCACTTTAGAAAAGTGGAGGGAAAATAAGGAAGCATATTATAAATGTGTTTCCAGAACATATTTTTAATTAAAATTATAATCATAATCTTGAGGTTCTTCTCATGTTATTTCAAATTAAAATTAAGAAAACAAATCTTATAAATAATTTCAAAATTAACTGTGGCTCATAGACAAAGCTTCAGATTTGCATTTCTTTCATTAAACCTAGGAAAGAAAACTTATTGGATGAAAAGGGAATGAAAGTCAAACAGTCAAAATAAATACACTGGACAATATCCTGGTTATCATTTCCACTAAAAAAAATTTCTGCTAATAATATCGGCCATGCAGTAGGTTAGAAATACAAATAACCAAAAATCAATTCTTTCAAAGCATTTTGGGAATACAAGGAAGTTTGTCCATTCTTTTTATTCACTTATTCAGCAAAAGTTTACTGCTTATGTCATGTCAGAAACACTACCAACATTGCAAATGTAAAGATGAGCAAATAATAGCCTCTGCCCTTAAGGAGTTCATTAATTAGCAAGATATATATTAAATGTATAATTTTTAATTGAGTAAAATTCAAATACACAGAGATGGATGAAAGGACGACCTAGAAAAAGGAAATAGCTAGAACAAAGACTTGAAAAAGCATGAAATTCACCTAGGCTAACCTATGAAAATTGCAAAGTAGAGGAAAAAGAAAGCAAATCCAAGAAATACACTGCTGTCTTTAATACCAGGCAAAGTAGCTTGAGCTACATCCTCAGCTAATATGAAATAATGAAAGACTATATTGGACTATATTTATCCTGAACATGGAGAAACAAAGGGCAGGCGGTCCAGTTAGAAAACTATTAATACAGGGCAAGAAATAGCAGGGCCAGATTTAAGTAGAGGATTAGAAAAAGGGAAAAGAAATTTTTTGAACTCTTTCTTTGTTCTAAGCAATGTACTACGTATTATACATGTATCACTAACTCCTCCTAAGAAGGTAATTAAATGGGATAGTTAGTATTATCATCCTGTTTTTACAGATTAGGAATCTGAAGCCCAAAGAGGTTAAATGATTTATCCAAGGTCACACAGCTCAAAAAAATGGAGCCCTAATGGAGGTAGAACAAAAAGTCTTGGGAACTGGTTGGATCAGGGTGAGAGAGAGAGTAAAAGACGAGGCTCAGGTTGTCAGCCTGATTCTTTTTGGTGGTAAGGTTAGCAGGAGTGGACAAATCAGGAAAAGGGCTGGTTTGGGCAGCTGATGAGGAATTCAGTATTGGACTTGATGAGCTTATGCTACTGGTGAGAGATCTTGATGGACAAGTCAATAGTCCATTAAAAATAGAAATCTGGATCTTAGCAGAATGGTCGGGGCTGCTGATGGAAACTTGGAAGTTCTCGGCTAAAACTAAACAGTGAGAACAAATGAAATACAGAATGAATATGCTAAGAACAAATTATAGTTATCCCATGGAGGTGAT
The DNA here is from genome assembly GCF_004348235.1 of Phoca vitulina. Taxonomy (NCBI): domain Eukaryota; kingdom Metazoa; phylum Chordata; class Mammalia; order Carnivora; family Phocidae; genus Phoca; species Phoca vitulina. The sequence continues at coordinate 9,620,441 of NW_022589726.1, read as the reverse complement.
GGAAAAAAAGAACAGTGTAAATATAAATAATGTACTTTTAGCTTGGCAAAAAAGAAAAAGTAAGACATTTTCTTTATACTTTCTCTTCCTGAAATAAGCCAGCAATTGAACCTCCGACAATGATCATCATATAGTATAGAGAGTTCATTGCTGTTTCCTGAGGCTGTATATAGATGTTTCCTAAGGGCTGCATTCCCCAACAGCCTGATTTCCTTGTTAGAGGCGTAGGGAAACATTTACTTCACTCAAATCCATTCCTCTAGTCTCAAAAGACTGCTTTTAGGCAAGCCTATTTCAGCTGGGGAATGGCTGGAGATTGATCGAAATCTGTCCCCATGTCTCCTCTACCTCCTCTAGCCTTCTTTATACTTCCAGAACAACTTGAGGACGTTTTAAGAAGCACAAAACAGTATTACTTTTAACTTACTCTTTATGTACTTAGATTTCTCCAAGTGTCAGTGGGTGTGGCAGTTAGTATCAGCAACAGTTTTGTGGAGAATCTGGGTGACAGGTGCTGTGTGTCGGATGGGGGAAGGGGGACAGAAGGCATGGTTTCTTCGAAGCAGAGTCAGCTCCACCACACCCTTATTCAGATGGAGCTTAGTCAGAGAGGACAGCAGTATCTCCAAGCAGGGCAAAACTCAGAGGAGTGCTAGATTGGTTTTACTGTTTGGGGCCATTCAGGCACCATTTTATTTTGTCCTAGAATTTTGTAGTCTCCTTCTTCCTAGTAATTTCTATAAAAAACCTGAATATTTGGTAGGATAGAGTTACTGCTTTGTTTGAATAGTCAAAACCAGATCCTAGTTATCCACCACTTTTTTTGTTTTTCTTCTATTTGCTTGCCATCTGATAAAATATAACTTTGAGGGCATCAACTGGCAAACCAGATGTTTTGTTTTGTTTTGTTTTAAAGATTTTATTTATTTATTTGACACAGAGAGACACAGCAGGAGAGGGAACACAAGCAGGGGGAGTGGGAGAGGGAGAAGCAGGCTTCCTGCTGAGCAGGGAGCCCGATGCAGGGCTTGATCCCAGGACCCTGGGATCGTGACCTGAGCCGAAGGCAGACGCTTAATGACTGAGCCACCCAGGCACCCCGGCAAACCAGATGTTTTGTTGGCAATAGTGGCAAAACAGACTTACAACCAGTAACTTCTAAAAGTATTCTATGGTTCTCAAAGACAAGTCAACAGAGGTAGTCTTAGGGAATATAATTCCAGGGAAACACTGTTCAAAAATAGTACTGCCCCATGGCAATTTATATCAACTGAAGAATAAAATAATAATATCTGACTATTGTGACATTATTTGCAGTGTACACTCATAGAAAAATGGAATTCTGCATCCAAAAGACACCACAGAGGAGGACGTGCTTAAGTAAGAGGCCACGTGCCAGGAGGATGAGCCGCAGGACCAGACAGACTGAGGTGAGAATCCAACTCTGAATTTACTATGTGACCCTGTACAAGTTATTTCAATTACCTGCAATTATACCCCCAGATTGTTGTGAATATTAAATACTGAAATGTATTAAAATGCCCAGCAGATTTTTTTCAACAAGTAATTATTGAGCGTCTACTACTCCTACTATGCTGGATGGGGGAAAAGGGAGAGACAAATAAGAATGAATGAGAAAAATATGCTTTCTATCCTCAAGGAGCTACATTGAACAAGTAATTTAAAAAGTACTGGACATAGGGGCACCTGGGTGGCTTAGTCGTTAAACGTCTGCCTTCGGCTCAGGTCATGATCCCTGGTCCTGGGATCGAGCCCCGCATTGGGCTCCCTGCTCGGCAGGAGGCCCACTTCTCCCTCTGCCACTCCCCGTGCTTGTGTTCCCTCTCTCGCTGTCTCTCTCTCTGTCAAAAAAATAAATAAAATCTTAAAAAAAAAAGTACTTCATATAACAAAACAGGTACAGGATACTATACAATAAGAACTCAATAAATAATAGCTTTTATTATTAGCTGACAGCATTATCGTGTGAGTTATTTTATGAATTATTTTAACTTAAAAAACCTTGTAAGGAGTTACTATATCAGAAAAGAGGGGAAATAATTTTTAAGAGAAGAACAGGTATTAAAATTTCAGTCTGTTTATGCATAGAAATGAATTGGTTGGAGTAACAAGTTTAGGATACTTGCATGATGAACTTTTAAATCCACATTGCCAATTTCAAATTGTACCAATCCCCATCATCTGTTTGCACCCAGGCTCATCCTTAATTAAGAACATAGTCTTTGGACCCAGTAATACTTGGTTACTTCCGACAGGACTAGCTGTATGGCCTTTGGCAAACTTTGGACCCTTCCTAAGCTTCACTTTCCTTATCTGTAAATTGAGAATTATGATATATCTTCTTTCCAAATGGTTACGGATAGAGCATTTAGCAACTGGTGCTTAATAAATGATAGCTTTCACTATCGTTATCTTGTAGTATGTACTATGCAAGAGTGAGGAGTCTGCCCTTAAGAGTTGGGGAATCATAAAGTAGCAATTAATGACCCCAATAGGAAGAGCACATGATGCTGCACAGGAATACATTGCAATGCCCCAGGCTAGGATAGAGAGGTAAGTAAGGAAGAGTCTCTGCCTCTGTGAGCTATGCTAAATTAGAAGACATGAGAGAAGCAAAACATGTACCTAATAACCACACTAAAAAGCACAAGGTGTATCAAGTGGTAAATACCCAAAGGAAGACCAATATGTTGTAGAGATTTCTTGTAATGGAAGACTATCTCACCTTGTACATATGGTTTGTGAGCCAATCTGTACTTCTAGGGAACAGTGTCTATGAAACCTCAAAACTAATGGAAATTTTATTGACACAAACCTTCCACTCTGCACAGTATACAAAGTTTGCCACCTCTAATAAGAGACAGCTGGGGGGCCTGGCTTGTTTAGTTGGTAAAGCATGCAACTCTTGATCTCAGGGTCATGAGTTTGAGCCCCATGTTGGACATAGAACCTACTTTTAAAAAAAAGAGGTAGGTGGCCCCTATTATGCATTTATTGTCCAACCGGTTGTACCCACACATACAAACCTCCATTGGAAAGATACTTGAAGCTAGCACATAATGATTAGATCCTGATTTTCAGTGTCCTATTTTTTTGTTTTGTTTTGTTTTGAATCATTGGGTGTTCTTAGTATAGTTGAAACACAATGTTTCATTAGCTCCAGGTGTACAGCTTAGTGATTTGACAAGTTTACACATTGCGTTATATTCACCACAAGTGTAGCTACCATCTGTCCCGTCATTGACTATCCTCCTTATGATGTGCTGTTTATCTGATTTTCAGTGTTCTCTTCTGAGAAACTCAGAGGGCAGGAAAAATTCAGTCATAGGAAGTTAATTTCCATATCGTAATGACATACTCATCTCCTTTCATCTTAACATTACAAAAAATCCTGGCATGGGGTTCCAGCCATCAGGGCTCCTGAAATAGTCAGAATCCCTTGAACGGTGGCATTTTGTTTTACTGTTGCTGCTGGTTTCTCACCCTTGCAACTATGCACATCAAGTAAGAAGAGATCTCTCAGTGTATCAGGACTGCAACAGCCTGTGCTAAGGCAAAAACATTCAATACTCGGAGGTGTGTTAATGTATTAAAATAATTATTTTTTTCCCCATAGACTAGGAATGAGCTCAAAATTCATGTTTCACTTAAAGAGAAAAAAAAAAACTAAATGAAGACCTTATGTGTATTTAAAACTTAGTCTTTCAAGTTTATTCGTTATTGTTGACATAGGCGATAGGTAAGTTTTATTATATTGCACACTTTTGAGCAGAGAACTGCCGTACAACCGAGGAACAGAAAATGAATATGTATTTTGAGGGGTTTTGACTTGAGTCAGTTAACTTCAAGAAGCCTGTCTGTTTCCTAGACATAAATTTAGTTTTTCACAGCCAACTGGGAAGATAGAAGGCTATTTTCAACTGCAACCAAATTTGGGGGGAACTTACTAATCGTTTTAATAAGTTCAGTAAAACCAAAAGGTAAACCACTGACTAAACAGACTAAAAAGAAGCTCCTAAAGGCCTGTTGTTAGAGGCTGAACTGTGTCCCCTCAAATTCATACGTTGAAGCCCTACCGCCCCGTACCTCAGCATGTGACTGCATTTGGAGATAAGGACTTTAAAGAAGTGATTTAGTGCAAACAAAGTCCTACAGGTGGACCCTAATCCAATCTGACTTCCTTGTATGAAGAAGAAATGTGGACACAGACACCTAGAGAGGAAAGACCATGTGAGGACCCTGGGAGAAGAAGGTCACCTGCATGCCAGGGAGAGAGGTCTCAAAAGAAACTGAACCTGTTGACACCTTGATCTTGGACTTCTGGTCTCCAGAACTGTGAGAAAATTAATTTCTGTTGTTCAAGCCAACCCCATTGGTAGTGTTTTGTTATGACAGCCCAAGCACACTAATACAGCTGTGGGTTTCGAACATCATATGGTTCTCGCCCTAAATCTCTCCTTACTGTGCATAATTGACAGCTGCCTGGGTTCTTTTTAAAAAGACACCTAGGGATGCCTGGGTGGCTCAGTCATTAAGCGTCTGCCTTCGGCTCAGGTCATGATCCCAGGGTCCTGGGATCGAGTCCTGCATCGGGCTCCCTGCTCCACGGGGAGCCTGCTTCTCCCTCTGCCTCTGCCTCTCTCTCTCTCTGTCTCTCATGAATAAATAAATAAAATCTTTTAAAATACATAAATAAATAAATAAACAAACAAACAAACAAATAAATAAATAAACAAAAAGACACCTAGACAATAGCAATCATGGATTTGGAGATGCTGGTGTTCCGTGGTCTGTTGACTGGCCCAGAGACGGATCACATGACTGAGGCATCACAGTGAACAATCCTCCTTCCCTTTGAATGGAGTCAAAAGAGGCTCACAGGACAAGGTCAAGACTTTTGTCCATAACCGAAGAGACAAATAATCAAGAGACCTTTTGATATAAAAATAATAGATTACCTATAGCTGGATTGAGATCTGTACTCATTTCTAGCAGTTCCTCATATAATAAATATTGGGATTAAATCAGAATACATGATTCTCATAAATCCTATATTCCATGGCTACCCACATCCACCTAGTCCCTAGAATTCTAGAATTCTAGCCCTCTCCAAACACCTCCCCCTTCTCTGAATGAGGAATAAGAAGTGTGTGTTCATCTAGGATCATGATACCTCTCCTTTCCTTATGTCCAATGTCGTCAGAATGATATCTAATGGCTCTAAGTGACTGAATGCAAGGTTCTTATATGAGGACCCAATGGCTCTGAATTTTGTGAACACCCCAGGGCTGGTGCACCACAGATCCAGCTTCTGTCTCTTGTGCAAGGACTGTTTAAACTGAGCGGTGAGATTGAGCCATTCCTCAAAGCAGAACCTATTCGCAGGAAGCTCAACAATGGTATTTTGTACATTTCAAAACTGTTTATTTGTCTCTCCATAAAACATAGCAGAACTCCAAATATCAGCATGTGTCTATTTAAATTCCAAGAACTTCCAGATTTTACTTTTGGTGGTTTCTTCTGACTTCACAAATTTCTCACTCTTAACATTGTTTATGCTTCTATCTTTGCACTAACAAGCATAAAAGTCCAGTAATCTCAGTAGTCTGCATCATTGAAAATGGCACCTTAGCTTTAGGATTCCATCGGGCCCTAGGTTTAGACATTTTTAGGAGAGTTGTTAACTCCTGCTGCTAGGTTATTGTCAGGATATTGTTGCATTTGCTTTGAGGGAGCGTTTCATGCCAGGGGCTGTCAGGGTGCTAAAAAGGTGAGAGAGCTGCAAGTACACCACACCAGCTGCACAACGGATACCCGTTTGGCGTCTGCTTGCTAACAAGTCCTAGTCTGCATGGTGACATTCTGAGACTTCATTTCGCCATAACGTACCACCTGGTGGGGAGGTGGTTGCTGGGAGACCTAGAGCCCTCATCTTCCTGCAACCATCGAAGGGTACCTTTAGTAAAGGAAAAAAGGGGGAGGGAGACAGAGAGAAAGGGGGGGAGGGAGAGAGAGGGGGTGGGGGGGACAGGAACCAAGGAAAGAAGGAAATGAAGGGAAGGAGGAAAAGAGGGTGAAAGGGGGAAATGGAGGGTGGTTGAATCATTCGGTTTCCCTGTAACAGTCAAAATCCTTCGCAAACTCAAATGAAGGCTGTGGGTCGGCCTGTGCTATCAAAGAGGGAGGGAAGATACTGGAGCGTTCATTTCCTTCCACAGGTGGTGAACCTGCAGAAAAAAGCAGGATGGGAAGTTACAAAGGAAATGGCAGGCTAGAGCTTAGGAAAAAGTAGATTCCTTAAGTTTTTCTTCCCTGGTCCTGTACCACAGAGGAAAGAGGTAGAAAAGAGACTGGCCTGGGCTTGAGCAGCACCCCTAGGGACTCCAGTTAGTGGGGCGCCAGCGTCCTCCTATGCCTTAGCTCCTCCCACCTGCCCCGTCCACCAGCTCTTCCTTTCTTCCATCAAAACCTAGCCTATCTTCCTGAATATTTTAGTCTGACAAACCTATTTTCATTCCAGATTATTTGATATCCTCAGTTTCCTAAACAAATATTAAACTATAATCATCGTTACTATTCACAGTATTCTGGGATTTGAGCAAATTTTTCCAAAAACTGCAGAACTTGATATATATACAGTGCGATTTATTATACCTGCTCCTTTGCGTTTCCTGCCTGCCCGTGGTACAAATGTGTTCTGTAAACAGTGGGGCTTCATAAATACCCCTGCGTGGCTCTTCAGTGAGGCTTTTTTTATACTGCATATTTTTTATGCAGTCACTCACAGAGTAAGAATAATAACAAACACCTCCATTCTGAGAACACCCATCAAGTGATAGAATACAGAACCTGCCACCTAGGTGGCCAGGGATGTGTTTAGACTTAAAGAGGAGCCTGAGGTCTGGAAGAAGCAGTCACGTTTTCTTTCCATTTAGAGTCAAAAGTGGGAACTCATCAATCTTTGGTTGCATTACCAGAAAATCCGGTAAAACATGGTTTGTGTGGTTTTCAGGCTCTCTGGAATGCATTGAATATGAACATCTTTGGAAAACAGAACTATGAGAAATTCTTATACCCTTCACACTCCCTGGTAATATTTTCATCTCTCTGACTTCTCCTTAAACAACTAGCAAATATCTGTTGGGGTAGATCTAGCTAGCAAAAAAAGAACATAAGATTTTGAAATTTACCATTTGCCGATCAATTTCTTTTCTGGGTTAAGTTTACTGAGACTGACCCCTAAGAAAAATTTTAGAAGAAAGGAACCAGGTAGAATCTTCGCGTAGATCTCAGCAACAAGAGCTGAATTTCCATGTTTTGTTTCTGGGTTTTGTTTTTTCTCATTCATACATGCAAAAATAGAGCTCAGTTATTATGCTAGTAAGAGGAATAAAAATTACGTATGTATTTACTGAGAATTGAACTTTAAAATAGAATAGCAAAGGCTATTGGGAAAAGTGTTAAATCTAACAGATGGAACATTTTCACATTTTAATTCCAACATAAGGTTTTTAATTATTGTCAGTAAGTGGTGAGAATCCTTCCCATTGTTTGTTTATCTGGCCTTACATAATATTCATCTTAAAAAAATATTCATCTAACTAGGACCAATATCCAGAGATTTACATTTGTATTTTAAAGGAAGACTGGGGGTGCCTGGGTGGCTTAGTCGGTTAAATGTCTGTCTTCCTCTCAGGTTATGATCTCTGGGTCCTGGGATTGAGGCCACACTACGGGCCTCAGGCTCCCTGCTTAGCAGAGAATCTGCTTCTCTCTCTCCCTCGGGCCCCTTCCTCTCCCTTTGTCCCTTCCCCCCTTTGTGATCTCTCTCTCTCAAATAAATAAAATCTTTTAAAAAAAAATAAAGGAAGACTGTATCACAAGTGAGATTATTGTACTTCAAAATAGCAGTTTTTATATACACACATGCATATACACACAATATAAAAACAAAAGCCTTTTCATCCATGTTTATGGTGACTGTCTAATTATTACTTCAATTAGGAGAGTGCTGTTAAATTTTCTATTTCATCTTGAGTCAGTAAGTTAGTTTTCAAGTAATTTGTCTATTCATCCAAGTTACCAAATTTGTTGGCAAAAAACTATAATAGAATATATAAAATAATAAAATAGTATAAACTATAATATTTCTTTTCTATTCTTTTAGTATCAGTTAGACCTATAGTGAGTACCACTCTTTCATTCCTGTTAATGGTAATTTCTATTTTCTTTTTCCTTGATCAATTTAGTTAGGGGTTTATCAATTTTGTTGCTCATTAAAAGAACCTATTTTTGACTGTTAATTTTCTCTATTGCTTGTCAGTTGTCTATTCCATTTATTTTCGTTCTTATCTTTACTATTACCTTCCTTCCACTACCTTTGAATTTACTCTTTTTCCAGATTCTTAAGGCAAAATCTTCAATAATTACTTTTAAAACTTTCTTCTTTTCTAGTACAAACATTTAAGGTTATAAATTTTCTTCTAAACATTGTTTTAAGCTGCATCATACAAATTTTGATATGTTGTATTTTCTTTACCATTCAGTTAAAAATATTTTCTGATGCCCTGTGTAATTTTTCTTTGACCCATGAGTTGTTTAGAAATATGTTAGGGTGCCTGGGTGGCTCAGTCGTTAAGCATCTGCCTTCGGCTCAGGTCATGATCCCAGGGTCCTGGGATCGAGCCCCGCATCGGGCTCCCTGCTCGGTGGGAAGCCTGCTTCTCCCTCTCCCTCTCCCCCTGCTTGTGTTCCCTCTCTCGCTGTCTCTCTCTCTGTCAAAAAATAAGTTAAAAAATCTTAAAAAAAAAAAAAAAGAAATATTTATTTTCCAAATGTTTGGCATTTTCTCTTGATATCTTTTTGGTTTTGATTTCTAATATAAATCCATTGTGGCCAGGAAACAATCTATATGATTTTAGTATTTTTAATTTTATTGAGACTTATTTTATGGCCTACTATATAGTCTGTCTTGGTTTATATAATATCTATACTTGAAAATAATGTATATTGTGCCATTATTGGCTGTAATTAATTAGGTCAAAGTAGTTGATAGTGTGTTCAGAAACCCTATGCCTTTACTGATTGCCTGTGAAATTGTTCTATCATTCATAAAAGAGAGATTTTGAAATCTCCAAGTATGATTGTGGATTTGTGGATCTATGTCTCTTTAATTGTGTCCATTTTTGTTCCATGTATTTTGAATGCTGCCATCAGGTACTTACACCTTTGTGATTTTTATGTCTTCCTGATGAATTGACTCTAATATGCCTTTTTATCTGTTAATATTCTTTGTCTAAAGGTTTACTTTATCTGATATTAGTATAGTCACAAGCTTTCCTATGCTGACTGTTTGCATGGTATATCTTTCTTTATCCACTCAATTTTCTTTCAGCCTGTGTTGTATATTACAAGCACATTGCTCGTAGACAATATGGTTGGGTCTTACTCTTTTAATCAGTGCTCAATAAGCTTTCTTTTCCTTTCATCATTATTTTGGCTTCACTCCTATTTCGTAGTCTTTCTTGGTGCTATAGACTCTATAGTTGACCATAGAGTCAACTCTATAGACCAAAGACCCTAATATTTAAAGTCAGTCGTCATTTTACAGTCCCTTTATGCACATGGTCTTGAGTCAGAGAGATCATTGTAGTTTCACTTTCTCAACTCTTCCCAGCAATCTTACAACTTTCTTGAGACGGAGAGATCAAGATGACCCAAGGAATTCCTAATAATAGTCATTAAACCTAAGTTCAACTCCTTGTAGTGCTTGTTATAACCTACCAGGGCCCTAACCTAAGAAGAGGCTTTGGCTTTATGTCAAAACATTAGGGAATAAATGTTCATGTGTAAGTTTAAAGTGACATAAAATATTTATGATGCCCAAAACAAACAAACAAACAAAGCACAATAAAGTTTGAGAAGCACTGCTCAAATAAATAAATAAATAAATAAAAGGATTTTTTAAATTATTTAGCGTTTGACTAGGGCAAAGCCTGTACACACTCTATTCTAGTTCTGATCAGGGCTAGAGTTGTGTTCCCATTCGCAGACAATTCAGCTGAGGACAGAGTTTCTGATCACTCAGAATCCCGTTCCCGGTAGTAACGGAGGAACTGAGGCCTCTTTTCTTCAAATATAGTCACAGTTGCTTTTCCCTAAATGTCCTTCCTTTCTTTCTGTCCTTGACACACGTCTAACACTTTTTAGTCCATCCCATTCTCTTGGAATATTGTTGTCATTTAAATGTTCCCTTTTCAGAAAGAGCTTTGTACTCTCTACACCCATGGAAATCACACTGTGTCTGCCTCTGAAGTAAAACCACTACCAAAGGAAACTGACATCATACTGAAATCCATCGAGGTGGTTGATTAATTTCTTACCCTCTTTGCTCTTTCTAAACCATTCTACCCATGTCTAAATAAAGTGTCCCCCAGATCCTATAGATTTATTCAAAAAATACTGAATGAATGTGGCTGTGTGCTAGACACTGTTCTAGGAGCTGGGAATACAGAGGTGAATGGGACAGGAAGTGTCACTCTCAGGGATTTTAGTTTGTAGTGATCAGAGACTGATAATAAGTCAACACAAAAATAAACAAGATACTTTCCAATGAATGCCTAGAATGTTGCTGAATCTGATGAGAAGGGAAAGGATTAGAGAGGAAACAAAATTTAGAAAATGACGGAGTCCTTACTCCTTTCCCAGATGAAGCCATGGTAGAGGATGGGAGGTCATAGGACCCTAGAGAGATCCGAAGACTTAGGAGAATAAAAAGAGACCCATGCCCGTTTTTTGGTTAGGGCACAGGAAAGAGGCAAGACTTCAGTATTTCCCCCAGGCTCAGCATGCTTTAGGAGCAAAAGAAATATTGACTTGTGATATCTACACAGATGGTCTGAGACATCCCCACAGAGTACTATGTTCCCCAAGATATTTCAGAAAAATGTCAAAATGCAGAGACAGTCATGATTATAGCACAGATTATTGACTGGCCAAAGAGGCCTTATAATTGAAGCATGAACATTGACCTTGAGAGATGTCTTTTTCCACTTTAGAATCTTAGTTTTAACCCCAGCTGGCATGTCTAGAAAACAACTCCAATGTCCGTTTAAAAAAAAAAAATCACTCCTACATTTGTGCATAGCATTGAAATAGAATGCAAAAAAAAAAAAAGAAAAGAAAAGAATAAAAGCACTGAAGAATTAAAAGTAACCCTACAGATGATTCAAAGCCAGAGTTGCCCAATTAAACTAAAGCTCACACAGAAGTGCATGTGAAATGTACCTTTATACAGCCAGCCCCCTTCGCACGTTCCATGACTTCTATGCAGAAAAATCCTTAGGTTTTCTTTTTTTTCAGTTCCCTTTCAATTTGCACAAAGCTTTAAATGTGTGAACATTGCAACCACCTCACACTCTTACCTAGATAACCACTGCTTATATGTGTTTGATTAAGTCAGCCATGTCCAAGGGTGGATAATTGCTTGTGATTTCACAGATAAACTTGAGTTTCTTTGGTGCTAAAGCTAAAATCCGCTTCCTGGAGCAAGGTCAATGGCAGAGGTCTGGGAGAACCCAGTCTACCCATGTTCTGGCAGCACCAAATCGTTTTACACACTCTCTCTCTGTTGTCTTGATTCCCCAGTCTAGGAAATTTAATTTTCTTTGAAATTGGATTAATTTTTTTGATGAAGTTAAAAATTCTCAGAAAAACCATCTCAAAAAACCATCAAAATATACTTATGTGTTCCATACACTTAAATATATATATGCATTTTTGTTCACCGATCTTCAGAACCAAGAAAGGCTTTTGAAAAATATTGTCTTTTTTTACTTGTAAGTTTATTATTTTTATGGCTGTTTTCCTAAATTCACAAATTTTATTACCATTTTTCAATATTACCTCTGGAAATACCCAAAGATATCAGTTTCTATACATGCTTTTTTTAGTAAAAAAAGAAAAAACTCCAACCCAGGCTTTAACCACTTTGAAAGCTAAGTGTGGGGGCGCCTGGGTGGCTCAGTCATTAAGCATCTGCCTTCGGCTCAGGTCATGATCCCAGGGTCCTGGGATCGAGCCCCGCATCGTGCTCCCTGCTCTGCGGGAAGCCGGCTTCTCCCTCTCCCACTCCCCCTGCTTGTGTTCCCTCTCCCTCTGTGTCTCTCTGTGTCAAATAAATAAATAAAATCTTTAAAAAAAAAAAAAAAGAAAGCCAAGTGTGACCGGCTCATAAGAACACTGGCCTCCCAATAGGGACAGGCAACAGATCGTGTCATTGTGGAAACAGACACCTGCCTGCAAGCTTAGACCGTGGCAGAATTCATGATTAAACATTAAGCAGTCTGTGGACCTGGTGTTAGAATCAGCATAGGAGAAATATCAATAAAACTTAGGTATGATTTCAGACCCTTCACCTCTAGGTGCTGGAAGTATTACATGTTTTAGGTTTCCACAAATTCCATGATCTGGCAACATCTGAACCTTCTCTCTATATTTCGTTAGCTTTCCAGAGACTTATTTTCTCACGGCTTCTGCCTCCCAGTCCTGGCATGCTCTGTGTACCCAGATGTCTTCACTGTTATCTGCACTGAAACCATTTCCAGCGAACATTTTACAAATACAAGATGGATATATGTAGATCACAAAAAGATGAGCAGTCATATGGACCAGTTAGCCTCCCATCTTTTCTTCCTGACCTTCTCTCCCTTCATTTTCTTCTTACTTTCTAACATGTAGAAGATGTTGTTCAGTGCTATCAATAAGGCATGCCTGGGTCTGGGGATGGGGCACATGTGTGATTATTAATATGCAATCTAGAGCATATCCTAACTTAATATTTGTTTCCCAGCCTGGCCAGGGGGCTTGCTTTCCTGGGTTTTTTTATGAAAATAATAGATTAGTTGAGGATGACTGAGTTCATGCTGTGAAATGAGTAATATATACACTTTTCCTAAATAGCTACTTAGTTTAATACATGGACTACCCTGAAGATTATAGAGTAGAGTGAGTCACAGATAAAAGCTCAGTCTCTGTTCTGATGCACTCTGTATTCTCTTTCTTCTTGTATAATCCACATCCTGCTGATTCCTCTGGTCTGTGTCTCATGTTGTTTCTGCATGGTGACAGTAGGGTCCTTGCTTTCTGTCTCCAGTGATGTACGTGCTCAACTTCCACATTAAGATCAATCTTCTTCCGTTGTTTTTAAGGGTGCTTATTTTCTCTCACTCTTGTCAAAATTCCTCCTACCGAAGACTTATTCTTCTGCATGCACTTTATTGGTAAGTAAAGTTATAGTTTTCTACTTTTAGTAGAAAAGCAATATCTCTTTGGGTACCTTATAGGAAAATGGAATTGCAATGTGAATGGAAACACTGACTCTTTTTTTTTTTAACTTGGTAACTTTATTGTATGTAAATTATATCTTCATAAATTAGATTTTTTAAAAAGTGACATGCCATTTTCTGATGACACTTTACCATCCTCCTGGGCTGCCCGGCTTCAGGCTTCTACTGTTTAACCCCTTCCTGCCTCTTTAATGTAACTAGTCACATGAAATACATTGAAAGGCTTTGTACTGAACTGAAGATCACACAGGCATGAATGCATGCATGCACACACACAAATAGAGACAGAGAGAGTTCCAGTTTCAATTTAGAGAGCTCCTAAAGAAAAAAGAGAAATGCCCACTGAATATGAATAAACTGGGTTTCCATTGAAAAAGCTGTGGTTACAGAGTGACATAATGTTGCCAACAAATGTCTAAAAAAACTCTCAGCTGTGAACTGACACATGCTGGACCCAAAAACTATAACTCTGGTGTGAAAATGTGATGTGACTAACCCATTGAAAATATCACTGGAAAAAATATATCACTGACAGCAAAACAGGCTGTGGATTTTTTTTTACTTCAGTATCCATAAATATCTCATCGCTGTTTGGACAATTGCATTTATTTCGGAATATGGGTTTACTGTTCTTGGAGCAGTTTGCAGACATTCTGTTATTCCATTTTACAAGTTCTTGACAGTGAAATGATGTGCTCTGTGTTCTCTAACATCGGGTCTTCATCCCATTTTCCAACAACATGTGCAGAAGTGCCTTTCCCGGTAGTGGTACGTGTCTTAAGCAACTGAGACCCCTCATGGTGTTTTCTCCGCACAGAGTTCTGTGTGGACACCCTCCAGAGACTCAGGATATATTACGTGTTCTACCTCTTCCCTTCCATCATGGACCTTCTTGTTCTTATCTTCTGTGTTCAATCTCTATCCCACTCCTCACGTGTGGGTTCTGTCTCCCTGCCCAGCATCCTCACATTAACACAATATGAAGACTATATTCCTGGCTTTATACTCCAAGTTCTGTTCCTGGGATCACCCTGCATCTTGAGGTATCATTGAGGCTCCCTATGATCTAAGTCAGGTCAACCACTCCAAGTTCACTCTTGCCTGAAAAGGAGTTTAAAAATCACATTTGCAACGATTTGAGGGGGAGAACCTTCTCTTCCTCTCAAATACTTTCCCCACCTATTTACTAGTACCTTTAATTAATTTATCCCATAAACATTATATTATATCATAATGTCATGACATTTTCTTGTCCTTCTAGAATCTTTTTTTTTTTTTTTGGCTGGGTACGGTATATTTTATTGATGGTACATGAGAAGGTAGGGCTCCCCAAGCCACTCCCTTTGTTCAGGGGGTCTGGGATGGAAATTGTGAAGGTTGGGAGATCTCAGTGTGTTAGAGGATGAGTTGGGCAAGGACTTCCCAACAGCTGAGGGCCTATCTCTTCCTCTTGCTCTCACTGGGGCTGGTGGTCCAGGGGCTCTTACTCCTTGGAGGTCATGTGGCCCATAATGTCCACCACCCAGTTGTTATAGCCAAATTCATTGTGATACTAGGAAATGAGGATGACAGAGTGGAGATGTGCTTTCCATTGATGACAAGTTTCCCATTCTCAGCCTTGACCATGCTGTTGAATTTTCCATGGGTGGAATCATATTGGAATATGTAAATCATGTAATGGAGGTCAATGAAGGGGTCATTGATAGTGACTATACCCACTTTGCCAGAGTTAAAAGCAGCCCTGGTGACCAGGTACCCCAATATGGCCAAATCCATTTACTCTGACCTTGACCATTGTGTCTCAGGGATATGGCTGGTACTGCACCAGAAGATGCAGCTGTCTGTCGAGCAGGGAGGAACAGAGAGCCCATTCTAGAATTTCCAATACTTGCTAAATTTGAATCATCCAGGGCCTGGCATTTTTTCAAATCTGGGAACAAGTTTTAATACGGAGACAGAAGCTTGGGACTGAGTTACAGGGGGGACATCTAGGACACCAGATGAGTGCATGTGCACGTGCATGTGTGGTGCTTACATGTGCTCAGAATAAGGCTGCTGTTTCTGTCTCCAAATCACAGAGTCACCCTTTATTTTGCTGCAATTTTTTATTCTTAAAAGAAGTACAGAGGTAAATAAGTCTAATTTTTCTGTAGAAATAATTTGTACAACAAAGAAGCTGAGGATGGCTTAATTTAATTCCTAATCATACAAACTATGTAATTTCTCAGGAAGGAACCTGCATTGATTAGGCACCTGGACAAGTCAGAGGCATCACCAACATTATCTCAATTCTCCCAGCAACCATAGAAGGCAGCTATTATTGTTCCCAATTTCGTGAGAAAGAAACTAGGCAAGGTCACAGACCTATTACTAACACAGGCAGGATTCAAATCTAACTCCCTGCCACCTCATCTTATGTATTTTTTACATTCCATATACAAGAGGGGATCTAGTATAGTTAGAGCTCAGATTTTGAAATCAGAAGACCTGGGCTCAAATCTTGCCTCTGCCCTTACTATGTCTGAGATGCAACAATTTACCTCTCACTCTTGACTACTTCCAGTTTTATATTCTTTAACATTCATCCTAACTTTCATTTCTGTTGATTAGTGTCTATTACTCTTTCCATTGCTCATTGTCCATATGTCATCATAAGCCTTATGTTCCCCCCTCCATCTGTAATTTCCATCACCGTGTCAAATTCAGATTTAGTTGCTGGCATCTCTTGACACTTCTGAAATTAAAAGGCTGGACATTTTGGCATTACCTCAACTGTCAATTTCATTCATACTAAAGAATACTTAGTCAATGTTATTTCTTCAAAGAAATTATCATGTTTACAGTGTTTCTATACACAACAGATGGTTATGCAGTTTCTGTATCTCATCCATGTCAAAATGTGGTTCCTTTATCTCAAATGAGGAGGGCAAGTTTAAAGTGGCTGGCTCTTGAAGGGACCAGCTCTTAGTTGGACTAATATATCATGAAAGTATGTACTGACCATAAAATTGTATGCTTTTTTATCTAAAGATTCCTATTCCAAAGAATAGGATTGTTGACATGACATAAAACAATAATGGCCATAAAATACATAACACTAACCATATGCCAGGTATTATTCCAAGTGATAGATATATAATTCATTACTACAATAACTCTGTGAGGAGAGTATTATTATTATTATTCCCATTTTATGGAGACATCAAGTAACTTGCCCAAATCACACAGCTAGAAAAGTGTAAGAACAGCATTACAAATCAGAGACAAAAGGTAGACTCTTCAATATATGATACTGGGAATGATAATTTTCTACATGGAAAAAATAAAATTAGATCTCTATCTTGATAAACCCAAGCTAGATTAAGATCTACGTGTGTACTGGGTGATGGGCATTGAGGAAGGCATGTGATGTGATGAGCACTGGGTGTTATACGCAACTAATGAATCATTGAACATTACATCAAAAAATTTTGAAAAAAAATAAAAATTTAAAGATCTATATGTGAAGTATACAAGTTTAAACATTGGAAGAAAATATGGAAATAAATTTGTAATACTGATGATAAGGAAGATTGTCTTATACAAAAAAAAATGGCAAAAAAACACATTTGATAAGTGTTACATCAAAATTAAAATGTATGTTCAACAAAGACGTATAATCAAAGCCAAAAGTAAGAGATATAGAAGACAGAGATAACCAAATTCATATACAGATTATTTTTTTAAAACTTCAAAAATGAATTAGAAAAAGAAAAATAACACCACAGAAAATGGACAAGATATGAACAGGTAATAATCATAAGAGGAAACCCAAAGAGCCAGACAAAATTCAAACAACAAGATATCATTTCTCATCATCAAATTATCAAGAACATTGAAGTGTTGGCAAGGATGCAGGGAAATGGGAACACTATATGTTACTATAGAAATAGGAATTGGGCGGCGCCTGGGTAGCTCATTTGGTTAAGCATCTGACTCTTGATTTTGGCTCAGGTCATGATCTCAGAGTTGTGAGACTGAGCCCTGAGTCCAGGCTCCATGCTCAGTGGGGAGTCTGCTCCTTTCCCTCTCCCTTTGCCCTCCCCCACCCCCACCCCCCCTCTCAAATAAATAAATACATTTTTAAAATTTTTTTAAAGATTTTATTTATTCATTCGAGAGACAGAGAGAGCACAAGCAGAGGGAGAGGCAGATGGAGAGGGAGAAGCAGACTCCCCGCTGAGCTGGGAGACTGACGTGGGGCTTGATCATGACCTGAGCTGAAGGCAGACGCCTAACCGACTGAGCCACCCAGATGCCCCAATAAATACATATTTTTTTAAAAATTTTTAAAGAAATAGAAATTGGAACAACCATTTTGGAGAGTAATTTGGAGAGTAATTAAAATGTAATTCTAAGTAAAAGCATATATCCTAGAGGGATTCTTGCATTTATGCTCAAGGAAACTAAAGAAAGATATTCATTGCAGCAGATTTCATAACAGCAAAATAGAAGGAAAAAAGAGAAAGCAACCTAAATGCTCATCAGAAGTGAATAAATAGTATGACTTTTAGTCATAAAACAGAATTTTATATAGCAGTTAAGAAAAATGATCTATTTTTAGTTAGATAAATATATAATATATATTGTATTATGTATAGTATTATAAATACATTCATATATCAACATGAAAAAATCCTAAAAACCTACTCTTCCGTGGAAAAATAATTCACAGATCAGTGTTCACATTATATTTTTCATATATAGTTTCTCTGAAGTGACACAGATAAGAACTATCTTTTTTTTTAAGATTTTATTTTTAAGTAATCTCTATATCCAACATGGGGCTTACAACCCCAAGATCAAGAGTTGCATGCTCTAGCAAATACGCCAGCCAGGTGCCCCTAAAAACTATCTTATTGACAAATAACTACAAAAAATAAAAACTGTACTATTAAGGTAATTCAATAGAAAGTTAATTAGAAAAATACTTGGATTAATTAAAGTACTTAGGGTAAAATACCTACAGAAAATTAAATATTGGATTAGCATAATTAACTAAGGAAATATAGGTATAAAATAGGATTAAAGTAGTTAATTAGAGCAATATATCTACAAAAATAAAGTATGAAATTAATTAGTCATTAGGTAATAGATTCAAATAATTAGCATATTATAACAAAATAATTCTAAAATTGCAGTGGCTTAACCTAATAATTTATTTCTTCCTCATATAACAATGTAGTGTAAATTTTCCTCATCATCACATATTATTCCTTCTTGAAGTGATTCAGGGATTCAGATCCCTTCAGTCTTTCAACTGTAATGTCCAAAACAAAATTAAACTCTAACAATCTTCTACAACCTTGTCCTCTGCATTCAGCCAACAAAAGGGAAAAGGGATGTAGAGGAAACACATCTGCTTCTTAAAAGCTTTGGCAGGAAGTGACTTTCGACCATTCCATTGGTAAGAAATAGTCATGAGACCATAGCTGACTAGAAGACATGCGGCCACTGGCTGGACAGTGATTTCCCAGTGACACCTCTGAACTCTGAAAAGGAGAGCAGGAATTTTAGCAAACAACTGGCCATCTGTCGCTCACCAAATTTAATCTTTTTCTATAAATGGAATTGGATGAGGGAGTGGGATAGTGGAAGAGAAACAGATCTGTACTATTTGGTAGGAAAAAATGACGTACATCAAATACATTAGTTAATACCTGCTAGTTCTGTGAGCCTATGAGTGTTGTTACAATGTGCATGATACTTTTCTCAATTTTAAAATTTTCTTTAAGAAAAAAGAAAAGATATTCTGTAACTGCCAGTGTAACCACGTTACTACTTAGGAACAGCCCATCACTCTGTCTTTGGATTCAATTTAGGGGCACCACGTCATAGGAGAGATGTTCGTATAATGAGGTTATTCTGGAAGGCAGCACAGTGAGATGAACAGATAAAATTTGAGGTCAGATTTGGGCTTCAATTAATCCTGGCTGTGCCACTGTACCATGTGACCTTGGACACATTATTTGAGCACCCTCAGCAATGACAATAATAATATGTATCTCATAAATTGTTGGGAGGAGACAATGAGATATTTTAAGTAAACTGCCTGCCACAGAGTAGGGAATTTAAAATGCCAATACCTTCAGGGCGCCTGGGTGGCTCAGTCGGGTAAGTGTCCAACTCTTGATTTTGTCTTAGGTCATGATCTCAGGGTTGTGAGACCGAGTGCTGGGCGTGGAACCTGCTTCAGATTCTCTCTCCTTCTGCCCCTCCCCCACTTCTCTCCCCCTCTAAAAAAAATAAATAAAATGTCAATCCCTCCTTTTTTGGTTTGTCTAGTAATTATTTTAAGAGAGTAGCAGGAAGTGGGAGAGGTGGGTAATAACATTTCTGGATTTCTTTTTATATATCACAGTGCTGGGTTACAAAGCTCATTTACACAAACTTGCTCTTGTTAAATTGCTCTTGTTTTACCACTTCTGGAAATTCAATTTTCTTTAATATTGATTTGTAGTGTTTATTTTAATTCCTCTTAAATTTCCTTCATGTGGTTTGTCTTTATGCATTTTAGTTTCATAATACTGAGTTGTCCTCAGTTGTATGGTCTGATATCTCCAGTGCTATTTTCATGATGATGGCTTTATAGCTTTTCCCTTGACACATTTTTCTTTCTTCATTGTTTAAAATTGTCCTGGGTCCCATGGCCCAAGATCCTCTTTTGCATGTTTCTGTTGGCCAGGCAGGAAAACACTTCAGTGCCTGTCTAGGCAAAACAAAACAAAACAAAAAAATATATCCTGGAGGTTTTTAGACCCTAGTTACTTGAAGGGCATGTGGGGCATTCAACCCAGGTAAGCTGTGCCCTTTATAATTGGCTTCCCAGCAACTAAGTCAATCAGCTGGAAAATGTAATAAAATGTACAGTAAGGTCAACCCCGGAAGGTTATCCCAACTTCCTGAGTCATCCAAGTAATCACTTCGAAACAAAGGTCAAAATATTCCTGTGTAACCCACAACACTGGTGCTGTCCAACCTTGCTGATGATCCCAAGAGGTTCACTGAACAACTTAGCCCAGTGGGAGACTTCACACAGGAAATGTTAGGGAGAGATGAAATACTTCTCAATTCTCTTTTCTTCTTTCAACTTCAAATGCCTTTAAATACGTGTTTTTCAATCATTCATTGTTTTGTGCTGGTCTTAGCTAATCCATAACCAATGCTGTAGCTGGACAGCCCTTGTGGTTCTTATTATGATTGCAAGAGGCCCTCAGCAATAACCATCAAGAAGCTTTGAAAGGACAGGTGTCATTACTTACAAGTCCTGGGAATTACAAGCCCCGCATTAGGCTCCCTGCTCGGTGGGGAGTCTGCTTCTCCCTCTACCCCTCCCCCCCCCACTCATGCTCTCTCTCTCTCTCAAATAAATAAAACCATTTAAAAAAAGACTCAGGATTGAGCTAGAAATAAGAGATAATATGATTATTATAACTATAGCTGTTATTTATTGAGTACTATGTACAATTATTGTGCTTTACATGGATTATCTCATTCAATTATCATAAAATAATATTATAGTATGTTAGATCTTGTGATTATCCATATTTTACCATTGAGGAAACTGAGATTAAATAATTTTTTAATAAGTAGCTACAGTATGATTAAAACATAGATCTGTCTAACCCAAAGTCAGTGTTTTTAACCAGTATTATGTAAAGCGCCTATTGCCTGGCACATAATACATGCTCAGTAAATGTATAGTAATGGGATGACTGGATGGCTCAGTTGGTTAAGCACCTGCCTTCAGCTTGGGTCATGAGATCGAGTCCCGCATCGGTCTCCGTGCTCAGTGGGGAACCTGCTTCTCCCTCTGCCTGCTGCTCCACCTGCTTGTGCTCTCTCTGACAAATAAATAAATAATAAAATCTTTTAAAAATAGAAATAATAGTACTAGTAGCAATAGCTAGTAGTAGTAATTATAGTATGTCAGTAGGCAAAGAAAAACTAGTGGTGAAAATTGTAGTAATGGAAGTAGTACCGGTATTCTATAGAAAATGAGAAGTGAATGGGTTCCTTGGTTATTTATTTGTTTACATGGAAAAACGATGGGATTATATTTGAGTTCTAAAACACAACTCTAGAGAAAATGTATTTTTAAAATGCACTTTGGGAGGAAGTTCCTAGAGCTTCAAAGGCCTTTTATTTAGGAGGTTGTTTCATAACCTGATAAGAGATTAGGAGCACCAAACATGATAGAGCACATTTAAGAAATATTTCAGAATTTAATTTATAAGACTTAGTGAATTATAAGACTTAGTAAATTGTTGAATATTGGAGTGAGATCAAGAAAAGTTGATGCCACAAATCCAAGAATGGAAATACAAGAGGAGAAGCACACAGAAACTGATGCTTTTATTTAGGAATGTGTTGATAGTGGGACATTCAGGTGACTGTCCAATGGACAGTAAACCCTAGGCCAACAGGCTCCTGTCTTTCTGTGGAGATAAATAAGAGCTTGAGGAATGGAAAGTGAGGAGAGAAGGAGGCATAGAACCAGACACTGAGAGGTTCATCCTTTGTGACATGTAGGAGAATTCACATAGAAAACCAAGAGAGGAGGAACAGAAAGGGAAACTGGAGAAGGTGAGGATGGATTTTACCCCCTTCCAGCTTTGTAGGAACTGACACCAAACTCATGTGAGTACCCAGATTTTTCTTGTTACTGGTATCTGCTCTCATATACCCCATTGCAGGATCCCTATGTAACTGCCCACAAATGGAAACTGAATTTTTACATTTATTTAATTTTTGTTAATGCAAATTTAAATTTAAGTGGACCCATGTTCCTAGTGGCTACTGTGTTGCACAGTACAGCTTTAGAATGACCACTAAAAAAAAAGTAATACAAAGAGCTACAGCTGAAAAGGTAACGGAGAAATCAAAGTAGAATGAGGAAAAGATGTTGATTATTGCAAAAGAAGGAAGAAAAAAAAGGAATAAAAGAACAAAGAGTAGATGGGGCAAATATAAACAAATAGCAAATTAGTTAACTTAAATCCATATCAGTAATCACAGAAAATCTATATAAATAGATTAAATACTGTAATTAAAAGAGGTCTCATTAGATTGGATTTTTTTAAAGACCCAATTATTTGCCATTTGAAGAGACAGATTTTAAACATAAAGATATATAGATGAGGGCACCTGGGTGGCTCAGTTGGTTAAGCAACTGCCTTCGGCTCAGGTCATGATCCTGGAGTCCCTGGATCGAGTCCCGCATCGGGCTCCCTGCTCGGCAGGGAGTCTGCTTCTCCCTCTGACCCTCCCCCCTCTCATGTGCTTGCTCTCTCTCATTCTCTCTCTCTCAAATAAATAAATAAAAAATCTTAAAAAAAAAAAAAAAAAAAAAAAAGATATATAGATGAAAGTAAAAGATTGGGACAAGCTACATCATCCAAACACTAACCATAAAAAGACTGATGAAGAAATGCTAATATCAATCAAATTAGACATGGGATCAAAGAATTTTATCAGAGATTAATACAGGCATTTCATATACATAAATGGTCTAAGTAACCAGAAAGACATAAAAATCCTGTGTATTACATAAAAATATGAATTAAAATATATGAAGCAAACTTTGACAGAACCAGAGGGAGAAAGAGAAATCTACAATTATAGTTGGAGATTTTAATACAAGTTATTCTGTAATTTATAGAAAAAGCCAACAAAAAAATCAAAAAAGATATTAACAATTGAACAATGCTATTTACCAACTGGACCTAATTGATAGTTATACACCATTATATCTAAGAACTTCAGAATATATGCTATTTTCAAGTAAACATGGGACGTTAACAAAAATAAACTATATGCTGAGACATAAAGCATTTTCAATAAATTTCAAAGGACTAAAATCATAGAGTATGTTCTCTGATCATAAAGAAATTAAACTAGAAAATAATAACAAAAAGAGAATTAGAAAATCCCCAAATATTTTAAAACTAAGTAACACATTCTAAGTAATCCATGAATCAAATTAAAAATCACAATGGAAATTAGAAAATATTTTGAACTAAAGGATAAAAATATAGCATATCAAAATCTGTGAGACACAGCTAAAACAGCAATTTAGAGGAACGTTCTACTTTTAAATGCACATATTAGAAAGAAGAAATGTGTGTAATCAGTGATAGAAGCTTTGATCTCAAGAAGGTAAAAAAACAAACACAAAGAAGGATGAGTGAAGAAAATATTAAAGAGCAGAAATTAATGACAGAGAAAAATGTCCATCAAGAGAAGGAATAAACTAATTGTGGTATATTCAGGCAATTGATACTATGCAGCATTAAGAACTACAGATAAGTCTCAAAAATCTTATTGGAGTGAAATACACAAGGAGTTACATGTTGTATGACTCTATTTATATGATCTTCGAAACCAGGCTAACCTATCATGAGAGAAGTCACAATAGAGGTTACATGTGGGAGTATTGACAGGAAATAAGGTTTGAGGGAACTTTCTGGGTTGATAACAATGTTCTGCATCTTGTACTAGAGGAAGTTTACCAAGATCTATGTGTAGGTAGACATCAAACTATACAATGAATATATTTGTAAATGTTACTATCTATAAATCATACCTCAATTTAAAATAAAAATTCAAAGCAGCACTGAAGGAACATGTTTCCCCTGAGGGAAATAGAGAGATATATTTGGATGTGTTAACTTTGAGCTACTATTAGCTGAACAAGTGGAAATGTTTACCGGGTAGTCAGTAATCATTTCAGTGGAATGGTGAGGATGAAATCCAAATGGGATTGGGTTGAGAAGAAAATAGGAAGCCACCAAAAAGGCAACAAAGGCAGACTACGTTTTGAGAAGTTTTGCTTAAAAGGAGAGTGGAGATATGGGGAAAGACATGAGAATGGGAGAGAAGAGAGGGAGACTTTTATGAAGGGAGAGCATGTATTTCATACAGGTGAGAGAGATGAGAACCAAGTGTAGGGTGAGAGCTTAGATAAGAGTGGGGACAATTTTTCACTGTAGGTTCATATATTTGCCATTGGAAAGATGATGTAATTTCTCATCTGATTACTTCTTTCTCAGAGATGAACTCATCAGCTGAGAGAGAGGAAAACATGCAAGAGATTTGAGGAGAGAGGAAAAAATGTAAAACAATCATGTGAGAATTCAAAAGTCAATTTATTAGAGGGTTGTCAGCCTTTTTGACCCATTTGAAATTAGTGATCATAAATTTTAAATAATGTGCAGTTGTGTAGTTTTTTTTCCAACCATGTTCAGCTGTCCCAGACCACATACTGTTTTAGGTAAAAGTTGGGTGTTGTCACACAGAATAATTTTATCTTGGGGTACCGGGTTGGCTCAGTCGGTAGAGCATGTGACTCTTAATCTCAGGGTTGTAAGTTCAAGCCCCACATTGGGTGTAGAGATTACTTAAAAATGAAATCTTTAAAAAAAAAAAAGAATAGGGCACCTGGGTGGCTCAGTCATTAAGCGTCTGCCTTCGGCTCAGGTCATGATCCCAGGGTCCTGGGATCGAGCCCTGCATCAGGCTCCCTGCTCCATGGGAAGCCTGCTTCTCCCTCTCTCACTCCCCCTGCTTGTGTTCCCTCTCTCGCTGTGTCTCTCTCTGTCAAATAAATAAATAAAATCTTTAACTAAAGGGCGCCTGGGTGGCTCAGTTGGTTAAGCGACTGCCTTCGGCTCAGGTCATGATCCTGGAGTCCTGGGATCGAGTCCCACATCGGGCTCCCTGCTCAGCGGGGAGTCTGCTTCTCCCTCTGACCCTCTTCCCTCTCGTGCTCTCTGTCTCTCATTCTCTCTCTCAAATAAATAAATAAAATCTTTTAAAAAAAAAATCTTTAACTAAAAAAATAAATAAAAATAAATTTAAAAAAAATTTCATCTTAGTGGATTACTCAATTACATGGTAAGACACAAATTTCAGGACTAATTTTACCATCGTATTTAAACTGTATTAAATTCATTAACTTAATTTCAGTCATCCTCACTCCAGTTTTTAAAATTGTTAATTCTATTTTTAATGAGGAAATATTACTCTGAGGTATCCTAAAACTGTGAATTCCTCTATTATAACAATGGAAATTTTACATTATATTTTATAATTTGAGTAAAAAGAGACTAAAATGGAATTTTAAAGGATAAATCTATTCATTAGTGCGTTTTAATTTTATATATAGTTACCTAGTTTATTTTAGATTTTCGTATTTGCAGGTCTTCAGTGTGGTGGAAGACTGTCTGTAAACTCAGCCCATGCCACAAGTATCAGAAGTAGAAAATGAAAACAAAATCATCTCAGAAGAGACCATAAGGTGTTAATGAAACAGCAAAATTTTCAGCCTCAATTGCATATGGATGTTATGAAGAAAAAATGTACTTTAGTGATAATTTAACTTAAATGACTGTGACCTCAAACAATCCCAAACCAAAGAAAACTATGTGATTCAGTTCTCAAAAAGCAGGAGAAAACGGGCAATGGGAAAACACTAACATTTAGCAAGCCCCTACTTTGTTCCAG
The DNA here is from genome assembly GCF_004348235.1 of Phoca vitulina. Classification (NCBI taxonomy): domain Eukaryota; kingdom Metazoa; phylum Chordata; class Mammalia; order Carnivora; family Phocidae; genus Phoca; species Phoca vitulina. The sequence goes on along the minus strand of NW_022589726.1, from coordinate 9,594,531 downwards.
GCACCATGTAGGGACTTTCTGAAGGTTATTATTCAAGATGCCTCTCACCAAAGCACAAAAAACGGAGTTTGCTCCTAAAGATTGTTAACATTTATACTAAAGCATAACCTGATCTGCATTTTCTTATATTATGGAGATGTATAAATCAACTCATTTAATTAACTACTGTCAGAAGACTACAGATACTTTAAGCCACTGAAGCAAGTAGAAAGATCCAAAATGTCTAACTTACTTGAACCATTATTCCCCACATGCAAAATTCAGCTCAGTGTGCTTTGTTATGTAAGGAACTTAAGTTGTTTGGGGTAGTCCACACATAAGTTCTCCTCCACATTGCATACCATACTCTATGTTTCACTTTAATATCTGTGCAGCTATTATAATTTTAAGTGGCAACAAAATGGAGAAATGAGGATATTATGTGGCTTGGTCACTCTGAATAAAACACTTTGCTCCTTCTGCAAGAAACCACAGTGGTAAACATGCCCTTCATCAAACAGCAATGCCTGTTTACTGTGAGAAATACTTGCTTCAAAATCTTTTGAATGAGGCCTGGAGGAGTTTAGATATAAACTTCATGCTGGTTTCAGAGATTTATAAAATCCGTCAGGAATGTCAGACATAATGTTTTTCTCAGTGAGTGTGGATTAACAACCCAAATCAATGCTTGGTGCCATAGAAGACCTCTGTATTTGACATAAAGATCTATTTCATCAATTCTCTTAAGAGGATTTAGATTCAGTGTGTAAACCCACCTGTTCTTCATAAGACTTCTAAATTCTGAAAATGATTAACACAGCTTTCAGTCAATTTGACAAGCTATTAGTGACAAGATAACATGATTCATGGATTCAGCAAAGTGAAATGGTGTAACAATGAAATGCTTAGAATATATTTCATATACTGTATTATGACCAGTGACCTCTGGCCACCATATTTTCTAAACTAAAAATTATCCCCACTCTAACTTGTGAGAATGCCTTCAGTAGATGTAGATGCTAACAATCCCCCAATTGAAGAAACAGTTAAGAAAAGTATCACATGGCCCATTGCAGTTATTCATTGTAGGAGCTAAATTTTAAAATAGTCAGATGAGCCAGAATCCACGGCAGTGTGCTTTTCTAGCAGCGGTTATGAACAACTTTATTGTTCAATGCAACATATTCTGCATGCACTTTATAAAATAGACATAGGTACTGGAATTATTGATATTTAATGCTATACAGCTTGCAAAGCATTTTTTCATAATTAATTCATCCACCTCTCACAACCACTTTATGGAGTAGATGTTATCATCCCAGTTTTTCAGGTTAACAACATAATTAGAAAGTTGTAGAACTGGGATTCAAACACATGTCCTCTACTTTCTTACTCCCAAACGGAATTTTTCTCCACTGACCCATCCTGAATCCCTGTAGATATGATATGATCCATCTGTACTCATAGATGAACAGATCTGCATGTGACCTGGATTCCAACATCACTGGGAAACCTATACAGTGAGAACAGGAAACCTCAAAGGTGCTATCACGTTGTGTGATGTGGAGAACCCACCATAATGTGCAAGGGGCAAATTGCAGTTGAAGACATTCTTCATAAAGAATGAACATGTGAGGGCGCCTGGGTGGCTCAGTCGTTAAGCGTCTGCCTTCGGCTCAGGTCATGATCCCAGGGTCCTGGGATCGAGCCCCGCATCTGGCTCCCTGCTCGGCGGGGAGCCTGCTTCTCCCTCTCCCACTCCCCCTGCTTGTGCTCCCTCTCTCGCTGTCTCTCTCTGTCATGTAAATAAATAAAATCTTAAAAAAAAAAAAAAAAGAATGAACGTGTGATTTTTATAACTAGCATATAAAGCCTTTTTTATTTCTACGCTTACAGAGATGGTGACAGAGAATAATCTGTCAGAGAACTGCTATATAATAGATCTTAACCAGATGAACATCAAACATGCTGCAGTAATAATCAGATCCTCAAAATGTTTCTTTTTATTTATTTAACAAGTATATCTTGAGTGCACTCTTGGCCAAATATTGTGCTTCATGCTAAGGTAGAGTAGTAAATAAGAAAGATAAGGTCTCACCTTCATGAATTACAGTCCAGTGAGGGTGGTAAATATTATTTTAGAAATAAAAATCCATCATATAATTACTAATAGGGACAGGGTATAAAGGAAAGGGGCTGATTTCTATGTGAGAGAATCTAACAAGAGGTACCTAATATAATTTGGAGGGCCGGGGAGGGTCCCTTTGAAGAAGTGATATTTAAGCTGAAATTTAAAGAATGAGTTATCAATTGCTTTTCTCCTCTATTATCTTTTATTTTGTAATGCTTATTCAATATTAATGATAAGTTGGAATGGATTTTAAAATATTGAGAAGAAGCCGCTAGATGTTAGGAACAGATTATATATGGTGATTAATGGTATAACTCTTCAAAAATGGAGAAAAAAAGATGGACAGGAAATGAAACTATTTGCATACAACCAAATGCGGAATGAGGACAATGATACAGCACAGACCTCTCAGAGCTTTGAACCTGTCTTCAGTTCTGGTTCAAGTTCCACCACTAATTAATTATGTAAACTTGGGAGAGTTAGGTAACCCTTCTGAATCTGGAATACTGATATCTAGGTCACCTGGTTGTTGAGAGAGTTGATAGGACAATATACACAAAGTTCAGGGCCCATACTGGACAACTGTGATACCCTGGCTCCTAATGAAATGTGCTTTCTCTAGTTAGCTTACTTCTGTGTGGCATGGACCTTTCTTGGATCCTTAAGGTATGAGGGTAACCTAGAAGGTAGCGTAAGAGAAAGAATGTGGCAACACCTTCTATGTGATCTACATAGCAGAGAAAATCCTTAGTTCCAGAGTTCAAGAGAATTGTGTCTCCTAAGTCTCCCGACCTATTTAGAAACTAAATATGCAAAGGATTTTCCCAAAAGGCAGTAAAAGTAGGCATTTATATTTGAAATCATCATAAAGAGCTAATAGTACTTAGACTGATTTAATGGAACCCCATTTCATTACAGAGTAGAGAAACTCATTGAAAGGGTATGAGTCATAAATTAGAGCTTATAATTATAAAAGAACTCGGGCAAGAATTGCCTTTTTGCCCCTTTATCTCTGCTCTAACCATTGAATTTTATAGCTAAACATGATTAAAATGTATTTAGGAAAATGTAAAAATCAATTTCATAATAATTCTTAGTGTAAAAGTAGAGACGATATGAATTCATTCAGTGTCTCAGATCTGATATCTTTTTAGATTATGTGGAGACAAGAAAGAAAATGACAAAAATGCAAATAGCATGGGCAAGAATGGTACCCTGTATCTGCTGACTAATCATTGTAGCCCAGATTCATGGCCATAATGTAATCTAGTGACCTGAGCCTATATGACTTTATTATCTCATGGGATTACATATATATATATATATGGTTATTGGCTGGGAACAATGGGGTTTCAGAATTAGAAGTGGCCGTAGAAGCCAAGAGGTCTAGTAGTGCCCTTCATCTGACAGGTCAAATTCAAGTCACATGGAAACACAGAAACTGTGACCAGGACAGAGATAACCAGATGTCTGATCCCATGTCCATTTCAATATTAAGAAAACATCTTCTAAAAAAAGCTGAAAAAGTGGAAAGAACACTCCATAGAACTGGAATCAGAAGATATACATACTAGGGACACCTGGGTGGATCAGTCGGTTAAGCATCTGCCTTTGGCTCAGGTCATGACCCCAGGGTCCTGGGTTTGAGCCCCAAGTGGGGCTCCCTGCTGAGTGGGGAGCCTGTTTCTCCCTCTGCCCCTCCCCCCGCTTGTGCTCTCTCTCTCTCTCTCTCTCTCTCTCTCTCTCTGTCAAATAAATAAATAAAATCTTAAAAAAAAAAAAGATATACATACTAATGCTCTGACTTTGGGCAAATTACTTGAATGTGCTCAGTCTCATTACCCATAATTATGAAATAGCAATTTTAAAAAGTACTTCACAGCATTCTTATTAGGATTCAATGAGATAATAGATGTAAAATTGTCTCTCAGCTATTTCAGTCATAAACTGGTAGTCCCACGGTGTTTTTTTAGCCTGGAGAGTTTTTGTAAGTCTTTAAAAATAGCTTAAAATTATAAAAATCTGGAGATTTTACATAAAAATCTAGGGTTTTGGTTTCTCTTTAGCAGGAAGAAAGCCTGACAGTACAGGTTTTACATTTCCCTGTAGCTACGCCGGCGAGACACGAGCAGGCTTTTATGGTATTTGCCGCGGCTCCCACCCAGCTCCTGTCAGCCGTCACTCTGCATGCCTGGCTCTCGGCGTACAAGATACCCATCCTTCATTTAAGGCTTGATTCAAATATCAGATTTTGTCATGATTTAGACAGAAGGATCTTTCTGCTTAACATAGCCTGATACACACTCTCTGTGGCACCAAGCAGAATAAAATAAGCATGAAATAGATCTAAAAATCACATGGCTAGGAGTATTTGTGAAAAAAATAAACTATTCTTGAGACATAATTCCTGAACATAATGGTCCAGCTATATTTCTTTTCGATCTATTATAATCTATTTGTGAAGAGAATGAGACATTGGCATAAACTTCTTTTCTCCTTGCAAGTTTGCAAATTCAATGCTACTTCTTAAATGGTGGGAAGAGTTTGCTCAGAAACACCCAGAGAAACGGGGTGCTAGAATGTCTTAAGCTGCAGGGCTCCATCTCCTGGTTTCACATAGCTCGAGGACAAACATGAAACTCACCAGAAGGAAATGTAAAAAGTAGAAAGAAAAATTGCTATCTTCTCTGTCCTGCAAATTCATTCCTTTTTCTCTTGCCGCTTAAACTTAGTGTTTGAGAAATCTTTTCCTGAAGAATAGATAACATGAATTTTTACAGTTAAAAAAAATAATGTTTTTCTTGACTCTAGGATGCATGATAGTCACATTTGATTAGCCACATCACAAAATAATCTTCATTTTAAAGTCTGAGGAGTTTTCTCCCCCATTTTTATTAAGATATGATTAACATATTACGTTGTCTCAGTTTGAGGCATAAAATGTGAAGATCGGATACACATATATTGTGAAATGATTGCTGCAGTTAAGTTAGTTAACACTTCCACCAAAAGCAATCTATTGCCTATTAACCTCTTTGTCCCAATGTGATTCTGGGGATTAGAATTCACTTTAGAATGGATGTTGTAATATTACTGGGCATGTGTGGGAAACATTACTAACTTTTTAGCAACATGGCATTCCTCTCTCCTTTGGTCTCACAAGAGAATTACACTTCCCTGACACCATGGCAATATGACTTGCTTTGGCCAATGAATTTGAACAAAGTGGCATACATCATTATGTGTGGAAGTATGTCATTGCTGGTGCTCAGTACTTTATTTCTCCCCATGCCCTGGTGGAGTGGAAGCCCCCAGCAACCCGGGGGTCTAAATGACGAATGAGGAGGTCACTTCTGCTGATCCTCATCAGACATGTAGCAGGGGCAAAATAAATGAACTTCTATGACTTTAAGTCATTGAGTTTTTGGAGGATGTTTATTACTACTGCATAACATGATTTATCCTAACTGATGTAGATAGATGAGAGAGCACTTTATTTAGATATTTATTTTTTCATAATAGCCAATTTAAAGACTGTGAGGATGGAGAGTATATATTTTTTTCCTTTGTTTATTATGTGTTGATATCAATCTCAAAGATGATAAATATACTGTGATAGAAGAAAGTACCCATCTTGACACACATGTGAGCAAGTGTGGACATTGTTCTTTTTTTAAATTTTTTATTTAAATTCAATTTAAGTAACATACACTGTATTATTAGTTTCAGGGGTAGAATTTATCAATTGCATATTCATGAGTTGCATATAACACCCAGTGCTCATTACATCAAGTGCCCTCCTTAATGCCCATCACCCAGTTATCCCATCCCCCCACTTACCTCCCCTCCAGCAACCCTCAGTTTCTTTCCTACAGTTAAAGGTCTCTTATGATCTGCCTCCCTCTCTGTTTTCATCTTATTTTATTTTCCTTCCCTTCCCCAATGTTCATCTGTTTTGTTTCTTAAATTCCTCATATGAGTGAAATCATCTGATATTTGTCTTTCTCTGACTTATTTTGCTTATCTTAATACCCTCTACTTCCATCCATGTCATTGCAAATGGCAAGATTTCATTCTTTTTGATGGCTGAGTAATATTCCATTATAGATAGATAGATAGAAAGATAGATAGATAGATATAGATATATCTCTTTTTTTTTAAAGATTTTATTTATTTATTTGACAGAGAGAGACACAGCGAGAGAGGGAACACAAGCAGGGGGAATGGGAGAGGGAGTAGCAGGCTTCCCACGGAGCAGGGAGCCCGATGCGGGGCTCGATCCCAGGACCCTGGGATCATGACCTGAGCCGAAGGCAGATGCTTAACGACTGAGCCACCCAGGTGCCCCTAGATATAGATATATCTTAAATTGATGAAAAGAAGCAACCTAGGAAAATGCCTTTATTCTTTCAAAAAGTTCTTCAGTGGTACCTAGCTGGCTAAGTCAGTAGAGCATTTGACTCTTTATCCCTGGGTCATGAGTTCAAGCCCCACTTTGGGTGTGGAGCCTACTTAAAAATATATATATATATTTCAGTTACAGTATACTTGATATCATTGGAGGAACTAATTTTTTTTAGAAAAGACTATAAATACCATGCAATGGTATGCCTATGGATCATCAGGGGTTAATTGACTAAATCCAGAAGTGTGCCCTACCTGTGTGCATACTCACATGGTGTATTTTTCTCATTGTCCACATTTGTATTTTGATAGAAACTCCTAAATTGCCCTACTAAGTAGGCAAAATATTCATCAAATTCTATTCTAAAGAACCAACAAAAAAATAGGTAAATCATTACATTTGAATAGGTTAAATGACATTCTATAAAATTAATGTAACTAAAATTTAAAAAGCTTAGATTTTACCTTTACTTTTAGAACTTTTAGATGAACTTTTCTTTTCTTTTAAAGATTTTGTTTTTAAATAATCTCTACACCCTATGAGGGGCTCAAAACTACAACCCCCAGATCAAGAGTTGCATGCTCTTCTGCCTGAGCCAGCCAGGAGCCCCTTAGATGCAATTTTCTAGAGTCTAACTCAACATATTCCATTTAATACGATATGGACACATTCCCTAAAAGTTTCTTAAAAGCACTTTTTTCAGGCTGTGAAATTACTATGGGTGCATTTTTTTAAAAATAAGAATATAAAAAATATAGATAATTAGATAAAGTCCACTAAGATTCCACCACACCTTTAATATTTCCTCCGTGTGTGTGTGTGTGTCACAGTTTTGTGTCTGGATTTTTCCACTTAATGTTTTATCATGGCTCTCTCTCAATGGTATTAAAATTATCCAAGAACATGTTTTCATCTACATGTAATAGTAAGTACCATTTCTTGAACTCTGGTACTGGGGAATTTTAAGTGTTGTACAAATCATTTTAGATATATTGTCAGTTAATCCTTAGAGCAGCCTTTCAAAGTAAGCTTTTTTGCATCCCTCTTTCAGATCAGCACCAGTCTCCGATAAGTTAAGTACCTTGCTCAAGGACACAGTGCTTTTAAGGACTGAGATTCAAACCAGGTGTGTGTCCTCCAAGGCTGGCAGTTTTAAGCACAATATCTCTGAAATAATAATGGATCTTTTAGGGAATAGTCAGGTTTTAACAATAAAAACCTCTGTACATAAATTTTATGTATATTTTAAAATATATTCTTAGGATGGATTGCTTGAAGTAGAACTAACAAATCGGGAGATTTGAACATGTATTCAATTCTTGATATAAATTGCCAAATTGACCTTCAGAAAGATTATACCAATTTACTCTGCCATCATCAATGAAAGGAATTTCCCATTTTACTTCACCTTCACCAAGAATAGCTTTTTCAAAAATCTTTAATATTATTCTGTTGTACTTTAAGACTGTCTTATTTTTTCATTTATTTTATAATTACCAAAGTATACATGTATTCTCATGAACTTTGGCTATCTGTATCACCTCTTTTTCAAATGTGCTCTTCACTTCTTTGCCTATTTTTCTATTAATGAATGAATCTTCTAATAATTTGTAAGAATTTTTGTTATACGGGAAACAATGAATCATGGAACACTACATCAAAAACTAATGATGTACTGTATGGTGACTAACATAACATAATAAAAAAATTATTAAAAAAAATTTTTTAGGGGCGCCTGGGTGGCTCAGTCGTTAAGCGTCTGCCTTCGGCTCAGGTCATGATCCCAGAGTCCTGGGATCGAGCCCCACATCGGGCTCCCTGCTCCGCGGGAGGCCTGCTTCTCCCTCTCCCACTCCCCCTGCTTGTGTTCCCTCTCTCGCTGTCTTTCTCTCTGTCAAATAAATAAAACCTTAAAAAAAAAAAAAAAATTTTTAAGAATTTTTGTTATATTAAGTATATTAAGCTTTTTCAGTCACATATGTTGCAAATACTCCCCCAGTTGGTTTGCCTTTTAATTTTGAAATTTTATTATGTAGTAAAAAATCTATCAATATTTCACCTTAGTTTTTTCTTTTTGTTTTTAGGCTTGGAAAATATTTTATACTTTTATATTTATAGTTTCTTAATTTTGCTCCATTTACTTCTTAAACTTAACTACATTACTTCATTTTCCAAATGACGATACTGTATCCACTGTTTTCTTCATCAAGTGATCTCCCCTTTCACACCACCTTGAAACGCCACGTTTATTTCAGTATCAATCCCTATATATATATGAGTCTATTCCTTGCCTTTCTATTCTACAACTTATTCTTTTGTCACTAGCATACATTAATTGCTGAAGTTTGATAATCTTTTAACATTTAGTAGTAAAAATTTCCACACAAAATTTTTCTTTCTCAAATGTTTTTGGACATTTTCATCCATTTATTCTTCCAGATGATTTTAGAAGTGATTTTCAAACCTCAAAAGAGAAGTCTATTGAGATTTGTATTCAAATTATTTGAAACATACAAATTACTTTGCAGAGAATTATACTTTTAAAACAGTTGCTCGTTTGAGCATCCTTGCTAGTATTAAACCCTAAATCATCTTACTCGGATTCAGGACTATTTTTATTAATTTACATTGATTTTTTATTAAATTTTTATTAAGCCTAATTTGAAACTTGCCAGGACCTATTCCACACTTTTGTCTCTAGCCATAATAAACATGGCTATTACAAAGTACTTCCCATTAGAGCTATGAAAATAATAAATAATGATAATAATTTGGTTTTTTTTATTTTCATTTAATACCCAGGTTGGCTTCCGTATCCTATATCTTATATTAGCCTACAGAAACCTTACTCTTTTTTGGTGATACCGAATCTAATATGTAAATGATATATATCAAGTAGCTAAAAATCTAAAGTCAAGTCAATAAGCATTTCTCAGTTTGGGGAATTTGGAGAGAAACTAGTGATCTTTTATTTTCTTTCTATATACGAAACTGGTGTCTTTTCTTTACAATACTTAATTATATCTTCTAATTACTGTAATGTCCTATCTCATAGTCTTACAAACACACGTATAATTATATGACTTTCCCAACAAGTAACCTTAAACATATTTGCCTTGTCCCGAGGCCGAGAAGTCTAAAAAGTTAGTCATCCTGAATGGGATCTACAGCAGACACAACGTTCCTGAGGAGTAGCTGTTATTGCCAAATCCATAAAAAGAACTTCCCAAGAACTGGGGTCCATAAAAGTCTAAGAGTGAATGAGTTGTCTACTTCCCACATACCTCAAATCCCCAAGCATCTTTGTGCGTATACGATTTTACCGTTGAAGAAACCGGCTAAGCCACGGTTTCTAAGACGCTTTCAAGTTTCAGACCACCATTATATATCTCTAGCAGAAATGAACTGTCTGGTAGTAAGGCAGGACTTCTAAAGAGGATTCTGCCTTAATATATGCATAAAAAGGGAGTTCTGTAGTGAATGAATTTAAGCACATCAGAGTTGAAATTTAAAAGGCCTCCTTATGGGGCACCTGGGTGGCTAATTAGGTTAAGTGGCCGACTCTTGATTTCAGCTCAGGTCATGATCTCAGGGTCTTGAAATCAAACCCTGTGTTAGGCTGCATGCTCACCACTGAGTCTGCTTGAGGATTTCTCTCCCTCTGCCCACCCCCCACTCGTGTGCTCTCTCGCTCTCTCAAATAAAAATAAAATCTTTTTTTTAAAAAAAGAGTAAATATTGGGGCGCCTGGGTGGCTCAGCTGGTTAAACGACTGCCTTCGGCTCAGGTCATGATCCTGGAGTCCTGGGATCGAGTCCCGCATCGGGCTCCCTGCTCAGCGGGGAGTCTGCGTCTCCCTCTGGCCCTCCTCCCTCTCATGCTCTCTCTCATTCTCTCTCTCTCAAATAAATAAAATCTTTAAAAAAAAAAAGATTTAAAAAAAAGAGTAAATATCAATACAAAAAGTAATCAGCATCTATAACCTCAGCCTAGAAAAGAATCAAGTACGCTTTTACTTTTCTCTATACTGCCATTTCATGTTTTGCTGCAATAATCCAGATATTTTTGTCTTAAATGTTCTCTCTTTTTCTTTAACACTGTATTTTTGCTTTTTTAGGAATTTTCTTAATTTCTGTCAGCTTAAAGGGGAAACTTTGGTACCAGTTCAAGAGTAAATGTTTATACTTAGCTATATATTTTATTGGGGTTTGGTTTTTTGGTTTGTTTGTGACTAGACTGATTTTTTTTTAAAGATTTTATTCATTTATTTGACAGAGAGAGACACAGCGAGAGAGGGAACACAAGTAGGGGGGGTGGGAGAGAGAGAAGCAGGCCCCCCACCAAGCAGGGAGCCCGATGCGGGGCCCGATCCCAGGACCCCGGGATCACGACCCAAGCCGAAGGCAGACGCCCAACCAACTGAGCCACCCAGGTGCCCTGATTTTTTTTTTTTTATTAAGTAAGTTGCTTTTCCTTTCTTGAAACTCGAGATTTTCTCTTTGGCTTTGGCTTCCAGACATTTCACCATACATCTTCTAGGCATGGATAGGTTATTTTCCCACCCCTACTTTCTACCCAGAAAGTATTCAGAAGATCCCTTCCATCTGAAGAGCAGAGTCATTATTCTATTTCTTCAATTATTTGTTCACTTTCTCCACACTGTTCTTTCTCATCATCTCCTCATACAAGCGTAAGATCTCTGGGTCTATCCTCCAGGACACTTCATTCCTTGGCTTTTTGCATTCAGCTCTGGATGTAGCCTTCTGAACCATCACCCAGTTTACTAATTCAGTCTTCAGTGGTCCACTTTCTTTAGCTAGTCTATTCTTTTCTTTTTATCAAAAAGTTTGTAATTAAGTTTCTTCTTTCTCATAACAGCCTTTTATGGTAGACAAAATATGCTTCAAATCTTTAAAGATGCTTATTTTTTTTCTGTTAGGGTTTGTTTTTTTGTTGTTTTGTTGTTGTTGTTGTTTTTTACCCTGTGTTAACTGTGTTTCCTATGGGCATTTTTTTTTCTATTTATTGAGTCTGAGCTTCTCTTTTCTTAAGTAACTACTATTTTTAAATTGCCTATTCACATTTGTGTATTTGTAGATAGACATTTAAATGGTATAATATGGCTCAAGTACTTTTTCTGGAATCTCTGGAATTAGAACTCCCACTTTAGAGAAATTTACTAGTGGACTTTGACCTGAGGATAAGAGGTAAACACAACTGTTCCCCATTCTTCAGTTAAAATGCTGGGTGCCTGTGGCCCAGACCTTTGTACACACTCAGCTGGGGCTGGAAGTATTCTGGGTTTCATCTGGGAAAATTCACATTTTCTTTTCATTCGTGTGGGTGGGGAAGTATATTTCTCATCCGTTCTATAGCTTCCAGAAATTCATTATTATTGTATTCTATTGACACTCTTTTTTCCTACTCTTTTAACAGTTGGAATAGGTCTGATCCAATCAGGCAGAACCATGCTTATGTGGTTGATAAAGTAATCAAATAAAAGCAACATTCATTAAGCATTTTTTATGTGGCCCTTAGTAAGCTAGGTATTTTAGATGGTTTTCTTTTTAATTCTCATGATAATTTAATGAAATAGTACATTATTATGCCCACTTTATGAAGGAGGAAACTAAGGACCAGAAAGTTTAAGGAAATAGCCTTAGACCACACAATCTAAATGTCAGAGTTGAATATTTGTTTTTTGTTCACCTCTATTCAACTATTTCATTACTTGATATTGGTTCCGGAGAGCAGATTCTTGACAACTTTCACCCACCATTCAGAATAGTGTTAGAGAAGCTGTATGATATTAGGCAACATTATTGGGAAACTTGAAGTGGCCTACAGTCCACTAAGTTCAGGGCAGCTGACCTTTGTTTATAAATCTAGGAAAAATATGGGGTGGCCTGGGTGGTTCATTTGGTTAAGCATCAGACTCTTGATTTCTTTTTTTTTTTTTTTTTAAGATTTTATTTATTTATTTGACAGAGAGAGACACAGTGAGAGAGGGAATACAAGCAAGGGGGGGTTGGAGAGGGAGAAGCAGGCTTCCCGCGGAGCAGAGAGCCCGATGTGGGACTCGATCCCAGGACCCCGGGACCACGACCTGAGCCGAAGGCAGTTGCTTAACGACTGAGCCACCCAGGCGCCCCAGACTCTTGATTTCAGCTCAGGTCATGATCTCAGGGTTGTGAGATCGAGCCCCATGTGGGGCTCCACTCTGCATTGTCCATGGAGCTTGCTTGGGATTCTCTCTCTTCCTCTCCCTCTACCCCTCCCCGCCACACTCACACATTCTCTCTCCCTCTCTTTCCAAAAAATAAAAATTAAAAATATATTGCTGGAAAAAATATATATATATATATTGCTGGAGTGGTGGGGGGTGGGAGGGATGGGGTGGCTGGGTGATAGACATTGGGGAGGGTATGTGCTATGGTGGGGGCTGTGAATTGTGTAAGACTGATGAATCACAGACCTGTACCTCTGAAACAAATAATACATTACATGTTAAAAAAAAAAAAAGAAGAAGATAGTAGGAAGGGAAAAATGAAGGGGGGGAGATCGGAGAGGGAGATGAACCATGAGAGACTATGGACTCTGAGAAACAAACTGAGTTCTAGAGGGGAGGGGTGTGGGGGGATGGGTTAGCCTGGTGATGGGTATTAAAGAGGGCACACATTGCATGGAGCACTGGGTGTTATACGCAAACAATGAATCATGGAATACTACATCAAAAACTAATGATGTAATGTACGGTGATTAACATAACATAATTTAAAATATATATATATATATATAAATAAATGAATAAATCTAGGAAAAATAAATATCCCAAATGTCCACCAGGATATGAACTTACTCACGTAACACACAGAAAATATGTGTAGGTTTTTTTCCAGGACTTGAACTAAAACTGGATAGACTATATTTATAGTTTGAAAAAAATCAAGAATTTCTTTCTAGTGGCTCTTAAATATCTATGAATTTGTTTATTTGTTTATTTGTTTTAAATGGGAGTTCTGAGATGGTCACTTATGCCATACTTGTGATTAAGCCAAAAATGTACAGGAAATCGATGGTCAGCCTTCTCATGAGAAATTTCAAGGATATTTTTTGTAATGAGGGGACTTCAAAATTAATACATTCAAACAAATGCAAACATTAACAAACCTCTAATGTTTTTCAGTATCATTTTTCATATATGCATATATTTTGTGCTCTTCCTACCACGCACAGTTTTATATTCTCTATACTCTCATGTATTCTTGTCAAGTGGAAATAGTTATAGTTCTGTCTATTTATGTTATCTATTTAATTAATATTACTTACTGTAATGATTGCATAATGTTTTTAATATGGAAATGGTACAATTAGCTACAAACATAGCACCCAAAGATAATCACTTTTAACATTTATTAAATATTCTTCCAAATGTTTTTTAGTACACGGATGGATGATAAACAGTTAGATGAAGCTTAGACAGGCAAAATGACTAGACTTTTTTTAAACAATACAGAATAGCACTATACATACTGTTTTTGGCAACCATTTTTCAGCTTACAGCTTATTTTTAGCATTTTTCTATGGTATAAATAACAATCCACACTTAGTGGTGGTTGTATACTATTCCATTTTATAGTTGTATACTACAATTTAATTAAAATATGCTCTCCTAATAATCACTTAGAATGGTTCTAACTTTTTATAATTTTTTTTTTTAAAGATTTTATTTATTTATTTGACAGAGAGAGACACAGTGAGAGAGGGAACACAAGCTGGGGGAGGGGGAGAGGGAGAAGCAGGCTTCCCGCCGAGCAGGGAGCCCGATGCGGGGCTCGATCCCAGGACCCTGGGATCATGACCTGAGCCGAAGGCAGACGCTTAACGACTGAGCCACCCAGGTGCCCCTAACTTTTTATAATTTTTAAAAGCACTGCACAACCTTACATATTTATCATAGTTTTTTCTGATATATACTTAGAATAAATGCCTAGCTTGAGGAGGGTGCTCTATTTCAATTAGCTTAAATACTAGAAAAGCTATTCCAATTTTTTTTTTTTTTTTTGATAAAAATACTTTTTTTTTTTTTTTTTTAAAGCTATTCCAATTTAAACTCCCAGAAGATATAGAGGACTCTATTTCCCTTCCCATTGTACCAAAACAAATGTCATTATTCTTTTTATCCTTTTCTACTTAATATTATTTCTTTTAAATGAATCTCTTTGTTATACAATTTCTGGCGAGGTTGAGCATCTCTTTATTTGTTCACTGAATCTATATCTTTTTACATAAAATTCCTCTATTGCCCTATTTTTACATTTTTATGTTCTCATTTTATTTGCTGGATACCAAAATTTCCTTTTTATTAAGATTATCAGCCATCTAGGGCGCCTGGGTGGCTCAGTTGGTTAAGCAACTGCCTTCGGCTCAGGTCATGATTCTGGAGTCCCGGGATCGAGTCCCACATCGGGCTCCCTGCTCAGCAGGGGGTCTGCTTCTCCCGCTGACCCTTCCCCTCTCATGCTCTCTGTCTCCCATTCTCTCTCAGATAAATAAATAAAATCTTTAAAAAAAAAAAAAAGATTATCAGCCATCTATCTATTGCATATTTAACAAAATTTATTTCTCCATCATCTGACTTTTAATGCTTTTTATGAAATTTGTATCTAATAAAAGGTTTTAAGTTTTACCTAGGCTATCTCATCAACCTTTTCTCTTACAGTAACTGCCTTTGGTGTCATGTTTGGAAAAATTATCTCCTATTTTTTTCTAACACTTTTAGGGTACCAGTATTAATACTTAACTCTTGACTCTGCATAGAATTTGTTTAAGCCTAATTGTAAGGAAGGGATTCAAGCTTAATTTTATTTTGTTTTCTTTCAAATGGCAAGCCATTTCACTCATTTGTTTGACAAATATTTATGAAGTATCTACTACGTGCCAATCAAGATGGGATATGATCATGAATTAGACAGGCATAGTCTTGACCCCTGTGGTACCTATTCTTTGACTTTTTGCCCCACCCTTTCCCATGCAGTGTAATTCCCTCTTTCAAATCCACTCCTGCTTGAAAGACCTAAAGATGTTTCTGTTTTTCTGACCAAACAATGACTTATACAATGCTGTATTTCATAATTTTTAAAAAGTAAATTAAAAAAATAAAATTTTTAAAAAGTAAATTAAAAATGAGGAAAATTAAAATTTTTCCCAGAGGAGGGAAAAAAAGTAAATAAAAAATGAGTTTCCATGGTCTAGTTTAACCTACCAATTATTTAAAGTGGAGAAATTCAGTTTCTGTAAATATCTTCATATATAATAACTTACTTTTGCATAATAATTGACAATTTTCAAGATGCTTTCTTATTCATTACTGTATTTAATGCCAGATTTCTTGTTTTTCACAATTTTATTCCTAAAAATACTAAAATAATATTTTTTAAAACTTTGCAGTTAACAGTTTTCTTTTCTCAGTCAACTCTAGCAATATCACTCTATGGCAAGTTTTATTACTTTCCCCATTTTTAGCTGAAAAACTGAAACCCATTTAATCACAATTTATTCTATTTGAGTAAGCAAATAAATCATGTCTCATGGCATTTCTACATTTTGGCAATGTGAGTATGTGTGTGTTTTAATCTATCTTAACTTTGAGTTAGTCCTCCTGGTATTTTATATTGTCAAATATATTTGACAGAGATATTAAAAAATTGTGAATATTTTAAACAAAAGAATTTTTAAAACTTATTTTGGCTTATTGAATCTAAGCTAATAGAGTCTTATCCCTACAAAGTAGAGAGGTAGGACAAAATTACATCTAAGTTTTCTTTTAGTTCTATACACTATTTAGGCTCTGAGTGAAAATGACTTAAATTCAGAGAACACAAAATCCTCTAAGGGTCAAACATATAAGAACTTTTCAAAGGAAGTGAAATAAATATGAGAGAAATGTAAGAGGAGGATGAAAATTCAAAAGACATGTCTCTCAAGAATGGGCCCTAATTCTGGTTGGAGAGAGTGACACTAATATTTTGGGGTATAGAGTAAGTGTAGGACAGTTTCATACATTAGCTACTGTATGATTTTAGCCAATGTATTTAATAATTTAATATCAGCTGATTAAATAAAACTGTAGATAGTTATTATCTTCATTTTTACAGATCAGGGAACCAAGCCAATAAGTTTTCCATCTATGTATGAAGGCCCTCTGAGCAATCCCTATTTGAAGCCTAGATGTTCTGTAAATTTTATGACAATTGGAGGGTTATATCCTTCCCATTTTGAGAGGTCAAGTTGTTTTCCAAAGGCGTTGGGAGACAATTCTCCAGGTATTTCTCACAGTTCTTCATGTCTTCTGAACAGAGGCATTGACAACATTTGTTTCAGACTTTCTTCTTGAAGATATTTATGTAGCCAAAAGCTTTGGAAGTTAGACATGGTATCTCCCCTTGGGGCAAAGGGTAGATTTGTTTGCTGTCCAGCACAATAAAAATATCTTTCTGTAAGGCAGAAGTTGGACAGGTTTTCTGGCAGCCCCCTTATGAAAGATTTTAAGCTAAGGATTCCTCAGCCGTGACACAAACCTTTTCATTGCCCTCTGGCACTTGGGAGCAAGGAGAACTTTTACTAACATGAAGCTCATGCTGTCTACTGTGCCGTGAGTAACAAAGTTCTTTGTCTCTGATCCAAGAGCCTCGTGTCTTACGTCAATCTCTACAAAATGGAGGCAGGTTAAATTGTGAGCTTGAAAAATCTCAAACCCTCCACAGTTTTTGACACAAGGTTGCTTAAGTGGTGGAATTTGTATTGAACTTGGATTTAAACTAGGCTTCTCTAACCCAAAATCTGCGCACTTAAACAGTACATGATGCTATTCAAAGATACAGTAAGTAGATAATCTTGACCTAAGTAAACTGACCAGTATATAAATATGAGCAGTAAACTAGACCTGGAAAATGATGAAGCCACTTAAAAATGTTTTTCTTCTCCATGAGAGTCAAGTGTATGCTCTTACAAGCAGCTGATACTATTGGCTCCATCAGTCAGGAAGGATTTCTGGCAAATATTATCTTGACTAACCCCCAGGTTCACTTTCCTTGTCACCTATGGAGGAGTACAAGTAATCCTTTATTTGAATGTCCTTGCACTGCTGTTTTGTTGTTGACTTACTTCCTGGGTAAGCTTTATCTCTCATTGGGGCACCTGGGTGGCTCAGTCGGTTAAGCATCGGACTCTTGATTTTGGCTCGGGTCATGATCTCAGGGTCCTGAGATAGAGCTCCGCGTGGAGCGCTGCATCAGGCTCCAACGGGGGGGTCTGTTTGGGGATTTCTCTCCCTCTCCTTCTGCCCCTCCCCCTGCTCATGTGCATGTGCTCTTGCTCTCTCTCTCAAATAAATAAATCTTTTTTAAAAAAGCTTTATCTCTCATTTAGACTCTAATATCTTTAAGGGAAAGTCCTTTTTTCTATTTTCCTTAATGCCTAACACAGTATCCATATCAAATAGCTAGCAGATAACTGCTAACTGATAAGCCTCCAACAAAGACCATTTGAACATGCTCTTTGTTTGTCTAGTTTAATGAACCCTCTATCTTCTCTGTTATTTACCCTTGAGCATCTAAAAATAAGAACAAATATGCATCTGGGCAAACTGTTTTCATTTCACATTACTCAACTCAAATCTCATATGGCCTCTCAAATTTATAAGAGATCTTAGTATATTTCTCACGTATGTTTGCTCTCTGACTCTCCTCACACCACTAAGCTTTCTGCTCTTCTCCTTATTCTCAACTAATAACTTTGCCTCTACTCTACATCATTATGGCAACTCCTTCATCTTGCAACCACCAATGCTACAAACTTAACCTGAAACCAAGCTCACCTTCTCCATCTTTCTATCCATTACATATAACAAGGATTAGTCCTTATATTTTATAGGACCCATCACCTGTATCCTTTTTAAGGATGTTAAACCTTGCGTCAATCTCCTTTCTACCTTTCATGCATAGTTTTTTCTCTCTCTCTGGTGGACCATTCCCATCAACATGCACATATGTTTAAAAATCTTCATTATTGGGATGCCTGGGTGGCTCAGTCGGTGGGGTGTCTGCCTTTGGCTCAGGTCATGATCCCAGGGTTCTGGGATCGAGTCCCACATCAGGCTCCTTGCTCAGTGGGGAGCCTGCTTCTCCTTTGGCATGCCACTCCCCCTGCTTGTGCTTAGTCTCTCTCTCTCTCTCTCACAAATAAATAAAATCTTTAAAAAAAAAAACTTCATTATTCATTTTTGATGGGTTGTTGGCTTTCTTAGTCATTTATAGAAGTACTTTATATTTTATGGACAGTCATTTTCTCAGAAAAGTGACAGATACATTCTCTGTTGTTTGCTTTTAACTTTGTTTATTAAGTCTTTGACATAAATTTTCAAAAATTTTTAATAACCAGAGTTTTTAATTTACCTCCTTTGTTGTTTCAGGGATTTGTACATTGCTTCGTAGAAACTTTTTCTAATCCAAAATCTTGTAAATATTTTTCTGCTTTCCTTCAGGATTCTTTTTTTTTAGTTTTGTTATATATATACTGTCTAGAATTCATCTTTGTGTATGATATGTTAATAATCAATCTATTTTTGCATTTCTTTTCAGATCTATAGCTAAGTGTTTTGATGCCATTTCCTAGATAGTTCACCACTATGAGCCAACTGTGTCACATACCTAATCTCCATATACATACATGTGTTTCTGTACACTCTTATTTTTTTCTCAATTCATCTTTGTCTATACATAGTCAAATTTCTGGCTTTGTGGTACATTTTAACATCTAATAGGGCCAGTTCCTCCTCATTCTTTTTCATTTTTCAGAATTTTCGTGATAGTTCTTGAACATATAAAGATGACCTTTAGCATTAGCTTTTTAAATTCCATTTTAAAATCTTATCAAGTTTTTACTGTGGTTGCATTGAATATGATTTTGAAGACTTGACATTTACAGTAGTGAGTCTTCCCATCCAGAAACATAAATTCATTACAGCTCCACATTCAGGTAGACATTTATGTGCTTTAGTAAAGTTTTTACAGATTATAGGAAGAACATAGGAGGAACAAGTTTTTATAGCACTTTTACTTCTGCTGCCATTATTCATTAATTTAAATTACTCAAATTTAATTCAGAATTAGGTTGCAGTATAATTTCCAAAATGATGAAAAATTGCTGAGAAACCCATCCTTTGAAAGAGCATTTTCCTGAGCAGAGAATAAAATTAGGAGAATAACATTGGCTTTCAGGCAGCGGTCCCTCTTCAGGACACCTAAACCAGGTCCCCTCTGGAGGGTCAGAGTTCAGCTGGATTCTCTTCCTTTGCATACTTTGCTCTTGCATCTGTTCCCAGGTTTCCTTTGAGCTGCATCCAGTTTTTGAAGGGGACTACTTTAAATTTTGTTTATTCCAAATTCATTATTCTAGGCCAGTGACTTAGCATTTGCAAAAGTATGACTCATCTTAATTAACACTCATTAAGTCCATCCTTTAGCTTTTTGATTTAGCTGAACACAACAGTTTCATTAACAAGGAGAAATGGAAAAGGGTATTCCAGCAAAGAGGAGGATGCTCTGGTAGTCATTTTGATAGATTATTTGCACATGGTTCTCTGGCTCTACTCTGTGCTACTATTTTTTTAGCAACTTGAGAGTGAGAAGCAAAGTGTCAATTTCTGTGCACGAGTCAGATTTTCAGCACTAGCTTGCTGTAAATATCAATGATAACAATGACAAAAGACATTTATTGAACACTTACTCAATTCTAGATGCTGTTCTAAGGATTGTTAAGTCAATAACTTACTATAACCACATAGAGAGATTTTACTAGGCCCATTTTTACAAACAAGGACATTGAAACTCATGGAGTTTAAGTACACTTTTCTCTAGAAAATGGCGGGGCCAGAAGACAAAAGGTGTGCTGGCTCTATAGCTGGAAGCTGTTTCTCTGCTACCCCACAGTCTGCCCATTACCATTAAGTGATTTACCTATTGTATTAGTTACCTACGGCTGCTGTGACAAACCCCGCCCCCCTCCCCTCTGGTAACCAATAGTTTGTTCTCTATAGTTAAGAGTCTCTTTCTTGCTTTGCCTCCCCTTCTTTTTTTTTCCACCTTGTTCATTTGTTTTGTTTCTTAAATTCCACAAATGAGGGAATCATGGTATTTGTCTTTCTCTGACTGACTTATTTCACTTAGCATTATACTCTCTAGCTCCATCCATATTGTTTATTTGCACTACTTACTGATGGAAACATTAATTTTTAAAAAAAGGAAAACAATACTAAGAAATAGTTTAGCTAAGTAATAACAAAGGATTAGGAATTTAATGATAAAAAATTATAAGCATGTTAAGGTGTCCTCAGCAAAAAATATATATATATATATGGTTTGTTTTTAATAAACAAATTATTTTTTTAATGTTTGAATAATAAAAGGCAATAGAATTTTTCTTCTGCAGTGAACACTCAGTAGAGAAACCTCTATATGTCTAATTAAAAAGAGTGTCTTTAAATACTTTATTAATTTGTTTAAACTGACATATATAATAGCATAGCTATGTGCAAATAAAATACAAAACCAAGGGGTGCCTGGTGGCTCAGTCATTAAGCATCTGCCTTCGGCTCAGGTCATGGTCCCAGGGTCCTGGGATCAAGCCCTGCATCAGGCTCCCTGCTCTGCAGGAAGCCTGCTTCTCCCTCTCCCACTCCCCCTGCTTGTGTTCCCTCTCTCGCTGTCTCTCTCTCTGTCAAATAAATAAATAAAATCTTTAAAAAAAAAAAATACAAAGCCAAATAAATGGGAAAGTATCTGACAAGAATGTAGATTAGATTATAAGGGTTACTAAAATGAGAAAATATTTATTTTCCTTTCATTTGTCATTAGTGATCTCTAAGGAAAATTTAAAAGCATATTAATTATAAAAACAATAACAAAGGGCCACAAAGAAACTTTGGTAGGTGTTGGGTATGTCTACCATGATTGTGGTGATAGTATCACCAATGTTATATCCAAACTCATCACATCATACATATTAAATGTGTAGTTTTGTTTATATCAATGATACCTCAATAAAGTTGTTAGAATTTTTAAAATAATTTTTAAAAGCATATTAATTATGTTGATAGGAGAGTCTGTCTTGGGAGATGATGCTTTGTATTAATTAAAGCAAAAGGTAACACCACTATTCTGTCTTATTTTTTATTATTATGTTAGGTTAGTCACCATGCAGTACATCATTAGTTTTTGATGTAGTGTTCCATGATTCATTATTTGCATATAACACCCAGTGCTCCATGCAATACATGCCCTCCTTAATACCCATCACCAGGCTAACCCATCCCTCCACCCCTCTCCTCTAAAACCCTCAGTTCATTTCTCGCAGTCCATAGTCTCTCATGGTTTGTCTCCCCCGCTGATTTCCCCCCCTTCATTTTTCCCTTCCTTCTCCTAATGTGCTCCATGCTATTCCTCATGTTCCACAAATAAGTGAAACCATATGATAATTGACTTTCTCTACTTGATTTATTTCACTTAACATAATCTCCTCTAGTTCTGTCCATGTTGATGCAAAAGTTGGGTATTCATCCTTTCTGACTTAAGAAAACAATAAATATGGATGGTAATTCAAATAAGGAATGTATGTTAATATATAATCTCTATTAACCTGGGAGCAAGATAATAGTAGCTAAATAATGTAAAAATGTTAAAAATCATGTTTTCAGAATAGATTCAGATAGTAAGAGTAACTACTTCATGGACTGTGAAAATTAGATTTGATTATGCCCAAAAAACACTATGTTCATTGTCTAAACATCAGAGTGGCAATAAATGTTAACTGTTGTGGTAAAGATATTTTGCCTCCTCATTCCTCCTCATTTCCAGGAACTTGATATTCTTGAAAGAGTTCTGCTCTACCAGAAAGCTATGAACATGCAGTCTTGCTCATTAGCTTCTGACTTTGGTTGGGTAAGTCTGTCGCTCTCTTGGGGCTTGAATGGGAGTTGCAGTAATTTAACAGTGGACTAAACAAGCATTATTAAGGTATCCTCAGCAAATAATTTAATGAATCCTTTCCAGCTGTGATATCTGTAAATATATGCCACAAAGGGGAACCTGAATCATTACCATAACAGTGGAGACAAATAAGTTAGTAGACTATACTTTGACTTCAAAAGACATGGAATTTAGAATATTAGGAAAATGATTACAGAACAAAGTGATGGAGAGATCACTTTTACTCAGAGTCACTTGGAAACATTAAAAGCAAAAGGTAGTCTTTAATCATGGGTAGATTTTTGAAGGAAGAAAACATAACAAGTTCAGAGGAATAGTGTAAGCTGAGAACAGAGACTCATAATTTGGGGGGTTTGAATATTTTTGATTTCTTTCATTTTATTTTATTGTAGAAAGAATACCTAACACGATATCTGCTGTCTTCATAAATGTTTAAGTGCACAATACAGTATTGTTGGTTACAAGTACAATGTTGTACAACAGATCTCTAGGGCTTATTTATCTTGCTTAACTGAAACTTTATGCTCATTGATGAGCAACTCTCCATTTCCCCATTTCTCCTAGAACCACCATTCCATTCTTTGATTCCATAAATTTGACTACCTTAGATATCCCATATAAGTCAAATCATGTAGTATTTGTCTTTCTATGACTGGCTTGTTTTACTTAGCATAATGTCCTCCAGGTTCATCCAGGTTGTCACATATTACAAAATTTCCTTCTTTTTTAAGGCTAAATAGTATTCCATTATGTGTATATACCACATTTTCTTTATCCATTCATCTGTCAATGGACATTTAGGCTGTTTCCACACCTTGGCTATTGTGAATAGTGCTGCAATGAACTTGGGAGTGTTAATATCTCTTCAAGACCCTGATTTCAATTCTTTAAAGTAAATACCCTGAAGTGGGATTACTAGATTGTATGATAGTTCTATAATTTTCTGAGGAAATTCCATACTGTTTTCCATATTGGCTGTACCATTTACACTTCCACCAGCAGTGTGCAAGGGCTCCCTTTTCTCCATGTCCTTACCAACACTTGTTGTCTTTTCTTTTTTTTAATAATAGCCATCCTGACAGATATCTTATGTGGTTTTGATTTCAATTTCCCTAATGATTAGTGACAGGGAGCATTTTTTTTCATATACCTATTGACCATTTATATGTCTTCTTTGAAGAAATATCTATTCAAGTTTTTAGCCCAGTTCTTAATCAGGTTATGAGGGGGGTGTTTATTGAGTTGTAGGAGTTTCTTATATATTTTGGAGGTTAAGCCCTTATCATATACATGGTTTATAAATATTTTCTCCCATTCCGTAGTTTGGCCTTTTCACTCTGTTGATTATGCCTTTGCTGTGTAGAAACTTTTTAGTTTGTTTTAGTCCCACTTGCTGATTTTATGCTTTTGCTGCCTGTGTTTTTGGTATCATATCTATGTAATCATTGCCAAGAACAATGTCATGAACTTTTTCCCCTATGTTTTCTTCCAGGAGTTTTATGTTTCCAGGTCTTATGTTAAAGTCTTAAATCCATTTTAAGTTGATTTTTATGTATGATGTATGATAAGGGTCTAATTTAATTCTTTGCATGTGGATATGCACACTTTTAATCAAGGCAGTTTTACATGGTCCAACAAAAATATTTGTTTGAGAAAGTTTTCAGAAAGCATAACACACCCAAAAAAGTATGATTGAATATTTATCAGGGCACCTGGCTGGCTCAGTTGGTAGAGCATATGACTCTTGGTCTCCAGGTCCTGAGTTCAAGCCCCATGTTGGGCATGGAGCCCACCCAAAAAAAAAAAAAAATTAAATAAATAAAATGTCTTTTCTAATATATATATGGATTCACAGACTTCTCTCCAAGGAAGTACTGGTCTGTACAGAAAGCAATAGCTTTGTTCTCACCTAAAGAGCCAGACCAGTACATCCCAAACTTGAGAATTCTTTGGTCTTGAGAATATGTTCACTGACTCCAGTGATGAGAAGAGTCTATACCCCTACTAAAATTTAAACATCACTTGGGGTGCCTGACTGGCTCTGTCGGAAGAGTATACAACTCTTGATCTCAGAGTTGTGAGTTCGAGCCCCATGTTGGGTGTAGAGATTACTTAAAAATAAAATCTATAAATAAATAAACAAACAAACAACATCACTTAAGATGATCCCATGATCAACACAAAATCAAACATGAAAACTGAAATTACCGCATTTGGTTATAAGGTAGACATGCAAACAACTCGAAGTATACTTATATTTTTTAAAGATTTTCATCAAAAGAAAATACAAAATTTAAAAATTCTTATAGAGAATATATCTGAGAATCACAGCGGTCTGGGATTCTAGTTTGAGAAATACTATAGCAGGCCATGCCAGGAGAGAGCTAGTCTTAAAATATTTTCTGACATCCATAAGTGACACTCTTGCAACCTAACCAAAGCCAAAATGTTAAGAATACTCGAAATAGACTTTGTGGGAATGGTTATGAGTGCCAACATTGAGATGGCGATGTTGAGTACTAAGCGCTGATTTACCATGGAGATATGAAATCACACACTCACCAATTTGTTACTCTTTAACATTTATTAAAAAAAATTTTTCACAAAGATATTAATAACTCTATTTGGGCTCTGTCCATTCCAGACAAAAACAGATATGAGAACTATTGGCACATATAAAAAATAGTGCCTAATGAAGCAGGATTTTATAGCAAATTTCCCAAGGGTACCATAATGCAGAATGGAACTGAAATCCAAATAGATGTCTTCATTTTGTACATAAGCTTAGTGAAACTGGGTATTACTCATCCCCAAATCTTGAACTGCATCATCTTTTTCTTATTGAATTGAATTTTTGTAAGTTAGAGAACAAGAAAACCACAAGGAAATGATATATTAAAATTGAGTATCTACCACTGGAGTTGCAAATATATATGATGAGATAAGGAGATGATTAACTTGCTCTTCAGAGCATTTTGTAAATAGTATATATTAAGTCAACTATTTATTAAAAACACATGTATATTAGGGGCACCTGGGTGGCTCAGTCAGTTAAGGGTTTGCCTTTGGCTCAGGTCATGATCCCAGGGCCCTGGGATGGAGCCCCACGTCAGGCTCCATGCTCAGCGGGGAGTCTGCTTATCCCTCTCCCTCTGCCCCTCCCCACCACTCATGTTCTCTCTTTCAAGCTCTCTCTCAAATAAAGAAATAAAATCTTTAAAAAAACACATGTATATTAGAATGTGTTGAAGTATTAAACTGCACATGGTTGGAAATAACTATGGAAGTCCTACTCAAGAGATTGAGAGAAGAATTACAGGAATTGTGTCAGGACATCTGAAAATAGAACCCATTCTAGTCTTACTCTTTTCCTCTAGCTACCAGATGAGTAAATGTCAGGACAGGATTGAAAATTATGAAATGCTCACATTGAAAGAAATCATTACCACTAAAGAGTGTAAGTTTCTCTTTTCCCTTCGATTTTGGGAAAGGGACAGAAATGAACTATAGTATTCTGACTTTAAAGAGATGGAGAAACAGATCCCTAAGTGCTTACCCAGGATTATTTGCTTTTCTTCCTGACTTCTAATCTAAAGTACACCAGAATGAGGATCAGTATATTTTACTGGAAGACTGTAGGACTCTCAGCTCTCCCTTTTCCCTCTGCTACTAGTTGTAAGAGTGTGAGCTAGCAATTTTATTACACTACACTTCAGTTCCTTTAAAACAAAATAGGAAAAATGGAATCTGTCTGGAAGCATAGGACAGGAGCAGATGAGATTTTAAGAATGCTTTCAAGGTATTACATTTTTATTTTATAGACTTCTCTAATGAAGTTGGAGTTACTCAAACCTATATGAACACTCATAAGAAATTGAACTGTTCCACATCCAAATTATCATTATAACGTGTAATATAGCTTGTTTCAAATTATTTAGAGATTAACTCATAGAAGTTCATACAGAATGCTTACTGTAACAAAGAATAATCTAGATCCATTAACTTTAGGCCCTATAAATAATAGTATTATCTGAAAGATTTCAGAGTGATAATATGAACATAAGTTAGAAACAGTAGTATTTTTGGTTTTTAATTGCTCACTGTTACTTCAAAAGACTGAGTGCTTAAGTCTAAGGGTTTGGTTTTAGTATTTTTGTTGGTTTTTTTCTTCTTTCCATGCATATAACTCAGAGTTGGTATAGGATAAATAGATTTGAACATATTCTACAATTTTTAAAGTGTATTTGGATAGCACATAAATGAATTAATTGCCAAATAACTTGTACTTCAAATTGACATTATCAATTTTGTTCTCAATTGGTAGAAAAGAAATGTTAGTATCACCATTAAAATGTATTTTAGAATATATCTTTTATTAAAATCCAGACTAACAAAGGGGAAACAATGGATTGACAAAGAGTAATAAATCTAGATGAAGGCAAAAAAAGAGACAAAAAGAAACTAGAAGAGGACGGTACACAAAAGAAAGGACAAAAAAATACATGATTTTAAACCCAAATATATCAACAATTACAAAAAGCTTTCATTTAAAAGTTCCTTCTTTGTGTCCCCGCGACTTATCAATGGACCTTTGGTTCTGAGGTACGATAGAATTTCTAAACCATTTATGGCACCACTTTTTTTCTTTTCAGTCTTTAGATTCATTGTACTTTATTATTTACTCTTCTATTTTCTGAGCTTTTCATGCTAGAGATCTTTGCCAATGATTCCTTTTCCAAACAGTAATTCTTTATTGGATTTCCTGTCTCATTAATTTTATCAGCAATATTTTGATGGACTTCTTATAACTTTGTTCTGTATCCTTTTCTGAATCTCTTGAATTCCATTTTCCTTAAAATCAAAATGTAATCTACTAACTTGAAGAATATAAAATTGCAGCTTTTCTACAAAATTATTTTGCTGAAACAAAAGTCCTTGGAGTGTTAATTCTATGTCAGTCAGTAATAGTATGCTTAGAACTGGATTTCTGTCTTAAACTTAAAAGCAAAATCTATCTTCATCCTAATCTTATTTCTTCCATCTGTTTGGAGGTTTTTGATCATTTGCTTTTTCCTTCATCTTCATGTCCCCTTACAAAATGAAGTTAGTAAGATGTCCTTTGATATACTTAAAAAAAAAGAAGTTTCAGAAACTTATTTTTTTATGGTGAAAAAATGTATATTTAGATTTAGCCAGCTGGACTCAGTTTAGATGATCCCAATTTTGGCAACATCCAAAGCATCATATCAGGAGCCAGTCAAATATATGCCTTCTTCTCCCCATCAGGCCTGATCAGGGTGTTGTCTTTGGCCGTGTCAATGTTATAGAGCTTCTTCACAGCCTGTTTGATCTGGTGCTTGTTGGCCTTGACATCCACAGTGAACACAGTGTGTTATTTTCTGCTTTCTTCATGGCTGACTCTGTAGTCAGGGGGAATCTGATGGTAGCATAATGGTCACGCTTGTTTCTCCTGGGGGCATTCTTTCAAGGATATTTGCACTGCCTTTGGAGATGCAGTGTCTTGGGCTATGGGAAGGTACATGAATGCAGATCTTTGTTTTTGTGTGACCAGGGACACCTTTCAACACTGCTTTCTTGACCTTCAAAGCCTTTGCTTTGGCTTCAGTTTTGGGAGGGGCAGGAGCTTCATTCTTCACTTTTGGTGCCATCTTCATGAAAGGGCTCAGAGACTTATGCTTATAGTTCCTTTATATTCGTCTCTATTAGATCTTTGAAAATAACTTTCCAGGGGCGCCTGGGTGGCTCAGTTGGTTAAGCGACTGCCTTCGGCTCAGGTCATGATCCTGGAGTCCCGGGATCGAGTCCCGCATCGGGCTCCCTGCTCAGCGGGGAGTCTGCTTCTCCCTCTGACCCTCATGATCTCTCTATCTCATTCTCTCTCTCAAATAAATAAATAAAATCTTTAAAAAAAAAAAAAAAAAAGAAAATAACTTTCCATTATATAGACAATAGAATAATACCAAAGATATCTTTTTTATTTTCAAAACTAGTTACAAATGTTTTATAGTTGCACATGGTTTTCAAAATCAAATACTACCAAAAGATACATCTAAAAAGAGCAGTTCTCCTTACCACCACATGCTACTCCCAGTTACTGCCCACTGGGACAACCATTTTCAACTCTCGGGCCATTTTTTTTAATTTCTTCTGCATTCCTAAATATGTGTGTGATGTCACTTCTAATTTATCAGATTTGTCATGATTTTTTGGCTTTGATATGGTCTATTTCACTTCTTTCCCCTTCCCCCATCATCCCAATGGGGTCATATCAGTGCTTACATTGTCACCAGCTATAAATGTTGTTGGGATAAATAGTGTACTACAACTACTTTTCTTACTTCTAGAACTTCAGTAGAACAGATAGATATAGATATGTAAAAACGAATATAATAAAGAGCAGGAAAAAAATCATGAAGTCAACTTTTTAATAAAAGGCAGAAACTGAGATACAGTTTTTGCTTTGCTTGTTGTTTAATTTTTAAATCCTCTAAGATTCATTTTTTTCCTTTTGATGGAACACATATTCTATGTGTGTAACTGGTTCTTTGGATGATTTAGAAATGTCAAAAAGTTTTTGAAGACAGAATGTGGATACAGAACAACTAACTGACCTAGCAGAGAAAAAGAAGCAACAAATAAGGACTGCCAACCAAAAAGCTTCCTTAGTTTTGCTCTCTGGGAAGATCATCCTTATATTTGTTCTTGAAGATCGCTTCTGAAAAAGGCACAGGGGAGAATTTCTCTTAATATTAGCAACCCCTTCCTATTGTTACAGAGTTGGGGACTGTGGGTAGAGGCTTAAAAAAGCAGGTTTTGGGTCTCTAGGGTTTATTAGCTCCAAAACGGCAATCCTATAGGCAGATATCCAAAGCCAATAAGCAGATGATACTGTGAACCTTGGATCTCCATGCCAGTATAGGAATTCTTATATTACAGCAGTAGACTTCAGTATTCTACCATTGCCCTAACCCTCAGCATTTCCAGTTCCATCTTGATTGCTAACTCACTACAAGTGTGAAGTGACCGGTTAAAACAATATTCCCTTTTCCTCAAGCAGCATCCCAGTGTTTTTTCATACATTTTTCTTTGTATTAACATACTGCTAAATGCATCTACTGAAAATATTAGTTTTATATATATAGGTATAGATAGATATAGTATATAGTAGCAAAACTTCTGAACATCTAGGCAAAGAGAAAGTCCAGAAAGTTTTTATCTATACTTTATCTATAAAGGAAAAACAATCAAATTTTTATTACACTTCTCAACAGTTATATTATATGCAAGATGGTAACAGAACAGTATCTTCCAAGTGGCAAAGAAAGATACCTGTTCTGTCAGTCATCTACTGCCACAAAATGTCACTCTAAAACAAAACCTTGAAACAGTACTGGTTTATTTAGCTCATCAGTCTGCAAATTGGACAATTAGGCTGAACTCTGCTCAGTGATTGTTTGTCTCACTTGGGCCCATCCTTATGTGTGGAAGTCGGTTGGCCGTTGGCTAGCCTAGGATGGCTTCATACGGGATGACAGGGGTAAATCTGTTCCAGGCAATGGCTGAACACAAGAGCAAGAAAACAAAAGCTTTTCTTTTTTTTTTTCTTTTTTTTTTTTTAAAGATTTTATTTATTTATTTGACAGAGAGAGAGAGAGCAAGAGCAGGAACACAAGCAGGGGGAGTGGGAGAGGGAGTAGCAGGCTTCCCGCCGAGCAGGGAGCCCGATGTGGGACTCGATCCCAGGACTCTGGGATCATGACCTGAGCCGAAGGCAGACGCTTAACGACTGAGCCACCCAGGCGCCCAAAACAAAAGCTTTTCAATACTCTGCTTGTGTTGTATTTGCTAACATTCTGTTTGCCAAAACAAGTCATGTGAGCCAAGCCCAGAATCAAGCCATAGATACAGGAAAGACTAAAGAATTAGGGCCTTTTTGCAGTCTACCATATCTATAAACTCAGAGCTTTATACTCTATTTTATTCAAAATAAAATACAGACATTTTCAAACATTGAAGTACTATTTATAGTACTCATTTGTCTTTAGGAAAGTTACTAGAAAATGTTTTTATAATAAGAAGAAAAATAAATCTAAGAAGAATTATAGGATACAACAAATAATGATGAGAAAAAATGAGTAAAACATAAGTATCAAAATTCGTTGACCTTTTTAAAAATATCTGTATCTAAAAGTCCATGTTGTATCAAAATATAAGTTTGAAGAGAGGAAGGAAGTGGAAGTGAAATACAAAAGGATGTGTAACACATTAAACTTCTATCTTGTGATGAGGGTTGTATTTTGAGAAAAAATATATGATTAGTATAATATATATCAGTAGAGGAAAAAGGAGAACAAGGAAAACTTAGTTATTCCAATTAAAGTCAGGATAAAAAAATAAGAAAGCATATAAGTGTCAAAGATGAAATAAGATGGTTTAAATAGCTACAAATATAGCAGCAATCAAAATAAATATAAATGGATAAACTTGCTGTATAACACTGACTGTTAGAATTTTTAAAAATCAAGGCAAGTGCCCTTTATAAATAACACTGAACCAAGTTGGTACAGAAAAGTTAAAAAATAAAGGAACAGGAAAAGACAGAACATAAAAATGTTAATGTAAAAGAAGATTGGCATTTTAGAATCAAACAAGACAGAATCAAAGAAAACAATACTGGAGATTTACAGTAATAAAATTTTCAAACCTAAGATTAATATATATTAATATATGTCATGCATATTAATTCGTGAAAGAATCCTAAATCAATTAAGATTTTTTGGCTGTAGAGAGAATTTCTAAGTAAGACGCAGGTTTATATTTCTTTCGCATCAAAGTTATCAGGAAGTAAATAGTCTAGGACTGGGATGGCGGCTCCATAGCCATCAGGCCCCTCACCTCCTTTCATCTTTCTGGTCCACCGTCATCAGTGAATGGTTCCCATTCTCACGGTTGCTTTTTTGCCCAAGATGGCTACTAGACATCTAGTCATCACATCCACATTCCAGGCCAAATAGAAATGAAGGAGAAAGGGAAGAAGAGCAAAAGCTGTTTAAAAGAACTTTCTTATAAATCCAATCCAATAGCTTCTACTTAATGTCAGTGATCAGAAATGAGTGACATAGCCACTTCTGTTTGAAAAGAAGGCTAGAAAAAATAACGTTTACTGAGCCCTCCAAAAAAATTAAGATTCCATTGATAAAGAAGAAAGAGAAAAATTGGTGTATGATAAGTAACTGGCATCACAAAAAGTGGTGATAGTGGTTGATTCTGGACACTGGAGGCCAAGTATGGAATTGAAACTTACTTGTCACTTTATATTCTTCTGTGCTTTTAAGTTTTTTCCAGACTTATGGGCTATTTATTAAAAATAAATATTTTTCACTGAATTCATCGTCTTTTTTCATGAGCCCACCTATTCCACCTTATAAAATTTTTCTTTTAGTAAAAGGAATCACCATTCACCTAGTTACCCACACTACACATTTGAATATTATCTTTAACTTTTATTTCAACCTCCATATTTATCTCACAAGACACCAAATCAAGTCAATTTTATCACAGAACTGACTCGTACTCTAACATTTTCTCTCCATCCTTGTTGCTACTACCTTATTTTAGCCTTCAAAATGTCTAGTAGGACTATTGCATGGCCTATTGTCTGGTCTGTCCCTCATCAATTGTTCCCAATTATTGCCCACCCTCCAGATTGCCACTGGTTATTATTTGAAAAACAATTTTAATATGTCACGGCTTCTTATAAGGCCTCAACATAGATGCTCAATATTCTTTTTGTTTTAGCTTATTGATTAATTTAAAAACCTGCAAAAGGGAAAATTTCATGCAACAAAATTAGAAATCAAATATTAAGGGATTTCCTTTCAGCTTTTCTAGTGAGCCTGGAAAAAATTTATATTCTCGAATCCCAGCTTGCCAATATAAAAATAAAGATACCACACTAACTGACAGGAGAATTTGCTGATAATTGCAGAGCATGTGGAGGCTTTGAATTAAACTTCAAAACATTTATTAAGTCACAAGTTTCACTTGTTTAATTACCACTTAGCAATGAACTAGCCTCCATTTGCTTTGAGCAGCTGTCAAATAGTTGTTTGAGTTATACTATAATTGGCCAACTATAATTCAGTGATTGCTACATTAGAATTTTAAGTATATTTGAATATGTATTAAGTCAGGGATCACAAAAATAACACATGTTTTAACAAGCTGAGCTTTAGTTAAATTTTAGTAATTCAAAGAAGGGAGGGGCAGAAACGTATCTGACATCAGATTTTATGCTTGATTTGTATTTAAAAAAACACAGCAAGAAGGCCTGGGTGGCTCAGTCAGTTAAGCATCTGACACTTGATCTCAGCTAAGGTCTTGATCTGAGGGTCATGAGTTCAAGCCCCACATGGGCTCCATGCTGGGTGTAGAGCCTACTTAAAAAAGAAAAAAAAAAAAAACAGCGACTTAGAAATAAAGTCACCAATAAATCTTAAATAATTTCAGAATAAAAGACCACAACACACTGTACACTCAATGGTGAGAAATGCATAGCAGCAAAATCAGCAAAACTTTTTTATTGAAAGAGAATAATAAAACTGAGAACATTTGCAATGAAAATGAAAACATACATGCTTTTAAAAATTTGTATAATCGGTCCTTATTCTTCTTACCATAAAGAGATCTACGAATAGACAAAATTTTCATGTTACCCTCCACTACAGTAGAAAAGACATCACAGACTTAGACTTTAAAACAAACCTTTCTAACTTATTTTTTCTACTTTAATTTGTTTTTATTTTTAAGTAGGCTTCACGCTCAGCATAGAGCCCAATGTGGGGTTTAACCTCACCACCTGAGATCGAGACCTGAGCCAAGATCAAGAGTTGGAAGCTTTATTGACTGAGCCACCACCCAAAACTTCTCATTTATTAAAAATGGTATTGCATGAAGAAAACACAGAAGGTACTCACCAACCTGTAACAATATAGCTAGCATATCCAGTGCCTTAAAACCTCAAAATAACAACTTTTGTTTTATATATGTGTACAGGATAAGACCCCTCAGGAAAAATTGTCTTATGGTCAGTCCTCACTGGAGAGGTGAGTCTAATCACACTTACACAGTGGAGGAGGGGTTCATCTTACTAAGAGAGAAATACCCTGATATTCAGGAGAAGACAGAATAGTCATAAGTGAGCAAATATCAAAAATCCATTTCAAGGAGTGCTGGTAACACACTATTGTAAAGGGCCAGGGGCGCCTGGGTGGCTCAGTCCTTTAAGCCACTGACTCTTGATTTCAACTCAGGTCATGATCTCAGGGTGGTGAGATCGAGCCCCACGTGGGGGTCCACAATGGGCGTGGAGCCTGCTTGGGATTCTCTCCCTCCCTCCCTCTGCCCTGCCCTTCTCACCCCATGTGTGCTGTCTCTCCAAAAAAAAAAAAAAGGAAAAAAGAAAAGGGCCACAGTGTTTGTACAATAAAACATAAAGGACTGATCATTTGTTGAGACTAGCATTATTTCTCTAACTGGCAGGCTATGTCATGTCTAGTAGCTCTTCTGTTTTGAGGGGATCAGAGGTGGTTTCTTCATCTGCCCTCTGTGACCACTCAAGCCATACATGCATTCCTGTGTATACATGGACTACCCCATGCTTTGCCAGGTCTATTAATGTTCATCACTGCAGCAAAATCACTTAAGGTAGGGGCACCTGGCTGGCTCAGTCAATAGAGCATCTGACTCTTGATCTCAGGATCCTGAGTTCAAGCCCCACGTGCAGAGTTTACTTTAAAAAAATAAAAAAGACTCTTGAAGTAGAAGAACACAGAAAGTCAGTTCCTGAAAGCTTTCCCAGTCTGTATCATAAGCCATAAGTTTGTTTGAAAGAATCTCCATGCAGTTCTCCAGTATTCTCCCTGTGCTTTTACTGAGTCTATGCAGATGCCAACAGGAATGTGCTTTCCCCTCTAGACTAAAGTTGCCACAAGGAGCTGAAAATCTGAAAGTTCTCACTTAAGTTTACTGGAAAAATTATTCAGCCAATGGATAAAATGATTAGCAATTTTTTACAATAACTATCAGAGTCTGAATAATGTTTGGTCCTATTTGCAAATTTAATTTAAAAGATTGCAACATTTTACTTATGACCCAGCAATTGCACTACGAGGTTTATATCTCAAAGATACAAATGTAGTGATCTGAAGGGACAGCCGCACCCCAATGTTTATAGCAGCCATGTCCACAATAGCCAAACGCCAAATTATGGAAAGAGCCCAGATGCCAATCCACAGATGAATGGATAAAGAAGATGTGGTACATATATACAATGGAATACTACTCGGTCATCAAAAAAATGAAATCTTGCCATTTGCAATGACATCGATGGAGCTAGAGGGTGAAATTAGAGAAAGACAATTAGAGAAAAACAATTATCATATGATCTCACTGATATGTGGAATTTAAGAAACAAAACAGGATCATAGGAAAGGGAAGGAAAAATAAAACAAGATGAAATCAGAGAGGGAAACAAACCATAAGAGACTCTTAACCATAGGAAACAAACTGAGGGTTGCTGGAAGGGAGGGGTGGGGGGGATGGGGTAACTGGGTGATGGACATTAAGGAGGGCACGTGATGTAATGAGCATTGGGTATTATATAAGACTGATGAATCACTGAACTCTTCCTCTGAAACTAATAATACATTATATATTAATTGAATTTAAATTTTTAAAAAAGAATATTAATATCAAAAAAGATCGCAACATTTTAAACTTTAATTAATTTAATTTTCCTTATAAATACTTTGCTCATCAAAAAAACCTCCATAAGTATTAAATAGTACTAACATATCTAATAAATTAAACTTTTAGTAAGTTGTTCCTAAATTTCTCTCATTTTTATTTTAAACATAAATCTAAAAAGATTTTAACTCAAGATCGTGAGTCTCAGTCAACTACTTAATCGGGTACTTCAAGTTTGAATTATAAGGCTGTCACTTTCTTTGGCCAAGTTCTCTTTCATATGATAAGTAATGGTGGTAACAACAAACGTTTACACATAATATGTTTGTTAATGTGCCAAACACGGTACATAAGACTAAACAAGTATGTACAAATTTAATTGTACATATTTTAACACAAATATAAATATTGCAGTTTTGATTGTTTTAACCCTTCCATACTTAATGTTAAATCTTTCCTCAGCTAGGGGAAGCATACCTATTAAAGAGGCTAGTTTTCACCTAGTAAATCAAAGTTATGCACTTCAAGAGGGTTTAACAAGAAAATGGGAGATGCAAGCATCCAAAACAATTCTTCTCATCATCCCAAGTAATTTAGAGTTACCTTCTCAGCATGATTAAAACTACCACTAACCAAAGATTTAGACCAAGACGCTGATGAGATCATTGTTGTTGACCCTGCTGGAATTCACTAAACTCTATGTTGTAACTGGCTACATCATAGACATCCCATATTTGACTGGACAGATAAAGAAGCTAGATTTATGGGTCTCAGGACCACATCCTTGGATTCAAAGTGATATACACCCTCTGATTCTTTTGTCTATAGCCAAAAATCTGTGGTTCCCATTGGGATCAGTCACCTGACTGGATTTTGGATTCTTATGATTAGTAAATCATTTCTCCTTCTAACTCTAAAGACGGCAGAAAGTCTCCAAGAACAAAAGACTAAACATTCAAATGTTAGAGGAATCTCAGGACCCAGTCCTTTCGTGTTATATCTAAACTTGGAAAATAGTAGTATGGTCATTGGAAAAATGAGTGACCAAATAAACCTCAGCAACCCCCATATGTTACTTCCCTAGACACGTAACAAGAAGTGTACTCTTGTTTTGCCATTGTCATGGAAGCTATTGGGAAAATATAATTAAAAAATGAAATCTTCTGTCTTTTATCCACTTTTATGACAGAATAAACATTAAACCAGAAAGTGATACACATCACAAGCATTCCATTAAGAGATTGCAAAGAAAGAAAGAAATCTCATGGTTTCACAGAGCCAAGCAGACAGAACTCATTACATACAGGTTTTCAAAATAAACACTAACAAGCCCTCAATTAAGAGAACTTGACAGTACCATTTTTCACACATAGTTCATCCTAAATTTGCTTGGTAATTGAAGGGACCAACTGTGTTAGCTGATTGGCTTTATCCAAAGAAGAAACTATTTGTCATACATATATGACAGGAGGTGTTGTTGCAACTTTGAGTAAGGTACCCAAAGGTAAGCCCCTGTCTTTCCACAGAAACTGCAGGAGAGGAGTACTATCTCTCTTGATGTTATATTTCAAAGAGATGGCTCCTAGATCCTTGTAAAAGACCTTCTTGGTTCATAAGGCTGATAAAAGTCTTACCTCATCTGCAAAAGGATTTATTTACATTTCAAAGAGAGGAGAAAGTACTTACAGTTCAAATTTTCTAGATTTCTAGAGTAAGTACTCTAAGAAAAAGGAACAGAGGGAAATCTCTTCCTTTATTTTCAATAGAGAGAATTAAGCTTCTTATTTTTAATTTTCATTTGTCCTTATAGAACCTAAGATCCTTCAAGATTTTTCAATGAAATGCTATTGGCATTTTAAGTGGGATAATTCTAGCTAGTATAGGACTGCCAGATGTAATGCAGAACTGGTCCTAGGCAATATATACTTATAGAGCCCAAGTTATTGAAATAACCCCAGGTCTGTCCCAACACCTACCCAGATGCTTCCACCATGTAAAGTGCCACCCCAGTTAAGGACCACTGTTAGGTCCCTCTCCTTCTTCGGCCTCTGAGATCATGTAATACCACTCTTTTGCCAAGCACACACAAGCCATCTATCTCTGGAATACCAGGGACACTTCCATTAGATTCATCAATGCAAAATTGCTAAATTCCCTGAATCCTCAGGAAGACATATCTATAAATGATGGGTTTAAAACACCCTGAGTACCTTTTAAAGGAAGAGCTCTTCTACAACAGAGTTGTTCTCAAAAGTACACTAAAGATTCCTTCCCAGGGGAAGTCTCTTTTACTGAAACTCCTCCATAGACCAAACCTTCATTAACTAGAAATAGACCAACCAGGAGTAACTCTTCTGTGAATAAATCTGTATTGCCCCAGGCCAGAGGGCAGAGAACTATTCATATTAGAAGTAAAGAATATTTTTATAGCAGGAGGCAATGTATAGAAATGGACACTTACAAGTGTATAACTGTAAACAATTCTTGCACATTCTTAATCTTTCATTTTTACAAAATAAAGCATGTATTGCCCCCCAAAAGTCCTTGGGCTCTGTGATTCACACTGGCATATTACACGAGGTCATTAACTTTGGAACCAATTTGCACGGAATTTGAACCAATATTGTAACCTTCTATTTCCCTTTTGGTGACCAGCACACGACTGTTAGGGGACACTCAGTAAATGTTGCATTACAATTAATGTAATTGGATTAATTGAATTCAGTGTGTGTAGACTATCTTATATTAAACAAGATAATACAGTCAAAGCCCACTGAGAGTAAGAGACAGATAAATGCATTTTTCCAGGGAGTGGGAAAGAAGAATTACAATAAAATGATAATGATGACAATGATGATATCTACTGAATAACTATCATATGCGGGGCGCCTGGGTGGCTCAGTCATTAAGCATCTGCCTTCAGCTCACGTCATGATCCCAGGGTCCTGGGATCGAGCCCCACATCGGGCTCCCTGCTCGGCGGGAAGCCTGCTTCTCCCTCTCCCACTCCCCCTGCTTGTGTTCCCTCTCTCGCTGTCTCTCTCTGTTTCTCTCTGTGAAATAAATAAAATCTTAAATAAAAAAAAATAACTATCATATGCAAGGCATTGTGTTCACATTATTTTAATTCCCACAAAAGCCCTATGTGATAAACATTGTCCCCATTTTTCTGAAGGAAATGCCAATTCATATATAGTCACTGTTTTAGTTAGACTACGTAATACTATGTTTTTTGTTTATTTGTTTAATTTTATTTTATTATGTTATGTTAATCA
Source organism: Phoca vitulina (assembly GCF_004348235.1). Classification (NCBI taxonomy): domain Eukaryota; kingdom Metazoa; phylum Chordata; class Mammalia; order Carnivora; family Phocidae; genus Phoca; species Phoca vitulina. Next base: position 9,555,927 of record NW_022589726.1, on the reverse strand, counting down.
CCATACATTACATCATTAGTTTTTGAGGTAGTGTTCCATGATTCATTGTTTGTGTATAATACCCAGTGTTCTATTCAATATGTGCCCTCTTTAATACCCATCACCGGGCTAAACCATCCCCCCACCCCCCTCCCCACTACAACCCTCAGTTTGTTTCTCAGAGTCCACAGAAGTAATACTATGTTTTGATAAGCAAACCCAAAATCCCTATTAACACAATAAAAGTTAATATCTATCTCACATTATAGTCCAGTTCAGCCATATTAGTTAGCAGCCTTCCACATGGCCATGCAGGAATTCAGGCTCTTTCCATCTTGTAAGATTAACACACCCTAGAGCCTCAGAATCTATAAATTACATCACTTCCACTCATGTTCCATTATCCAGAACTCAGTCCCATGGTCACATCTAATTACCAAGGAGGCTAGGAAATGAGGCCTCTTGTTTATAAGGAGAATGAAATGCCAAGAACCTGTTTCTGGCATCAATTAACTTGTCACAGAATTAGTGAGCTATAGGGGCACCTGGCTGGTTCAGTTGGAAGAGCATGCAACTCTTGATCTCAGGATCATGAGTTCGAGCCCCATGTTGGGTGTAGAGATTACTTAATAAATAAAAACTTACAGAATTAGTGAGCTATAGAGTAGGACTTGACCAACACAAAATAAGCACAATAATGAGAAGAATCATTACCTCATGGAACTCAGAGTCTGTAAAGGTAGACATTAATTACACCCAAAAGTAAAGTTGCAACTGTCGGTAGCACAGTAAAATACAAGGCCATAACTATGAAATTCTTTGAAAGAGGCTGGGGAGGGAGAAACATCTGAACTGAAATCTGAAAGGTGATTGGAAGAGGGTTCTAGACAGAGGAATCAGCATGTGCCAAGGCCCATTAATAAGAGAGAGACTGTTGAGCATGGAGAAACTGAAGCCCCGGGCTGAAGGGGAGAGAGAACAAAGCAGATAGTGGGGAGGTACAGGGTCTGATCAGCCACATTGGTTAATGTCACCTTTATTGTCAGAGTCAGGTGAACCATTTAAGAGTTTTAAGCAAGAAGTTGAATTGATTGCATTTGTTAGTTGACAGCATCATTCTGTATGCATTGCAAAGAATGCACTGATGATGGTGTCCAGGGGATGCACAGAGACCATTTGGGAAGCTATTGTAGTTGATTAAGTAAGACAACGGTGGCTTAGACCAGTGGTGGTCATGGTGGAAAAAAGTGGAAAGAGGAAAAAGAGTTGGAGAAACATGGATGAAATTTACAAATTTTTGTCACCAGTTGGATACGGATTCTATCTAGAGGATGACAGAGATTTGTGATTATTTTCTTAACAAGCCAAACAACATTAAAAGGATCTTCAGCCAGAGAACTTATTAAGGCATCATTCATGATATAGTATATGTTGACCAATTGAATTTAAATTTTTTTTAAAAAGGCATCATTCATACGAAAGAGAAATAATTATATGACCTTAACCAACACCAAAGAAATACAAACAATTATAAGAACATATTATGAGCAACTCTATGCCAGCAAATTAGATAACCTGGAAGAAATGGATGCTTTCCTAGAGATGTATCAACTACCAGAACTGAACCAGGAAGAAATAGAAAACCTGAACAGACCTATAACCACTAAGGAAATTGAAGCAGTCATCAGAAATCTCCCAACAAACAAAAGCCCAGGGCCAGATGGCTTCCCAGGGGAATTCTACCAAACATTTAAAGAAGAATTAATACCTATTCTTCTGAAACTGTTCCAAAAAATAGAAACGGAAGGAAAACTTCCAAACTCATTTTATGAGGCCACCATTACCTTGATCCCCAAACCAGACAAAGACCCCATCAAAAAGGAGAATTACAGACCAATATCCCTGATGAACATGGATGCAAAAATTCTCACCAAAATACGAGCCAATAGGATCCAACAGTACATTAAAAGGATTATTCACCACGACCAAGTGGGATTTATCCCTGGGCTGCAAGGTTGGTTCAACATCCGCAAATCAATCAACGTGATACAATACATTAACAAAAGAAAGAACAAGAATCATATGATCCTCTCAATAGATGCAGAAAAAGCATTTGACAAAGTACAGCATCCTTTCTTGATCAAATTCAGAGTATAGGGATAGAGGGTACATACCTCAAGATCAGAAAAGCCATCTATGAAAAACCCACAGCAAATATCATTCTCAATGGGGAAAAACTGAGAGCTTTCCCCCTAAGGTCAGGAATGTGGCAGGGATGTCCACTATCACCACTGCTATTCAACATAGTACTAGAAGTCCTAGCCACAGCAATCAGACAACAAAAAGATATCAAAGGCATCCAAATCGGCAAAGAAGAAGTCAAACTCTCACTGTTTGCAGATGATATGATACTTTATGTGGAAAACCCAAAAGACTCCACCCCAAAACTGCTAGAACTCATACAGGAATTCAGTAAAGTGGCAGGATATAAAATCAATGCACAGAAATCAGTGGCATTCCTATACACCAAGACAGAAGAAAGAGAAATTAAGGAGTCGATCCCATTTACAATTGCACCCAAAACCATAAGATACCTAGGAATAAATCTAACCAAAGAGGCAAAGGATCTGTACTCAGAAAACTATAAAATACTCATGAAAGAAATTGAGGAAGACACAAAGAAATGGAAAGACGTTCCATGCTCATGGATTGGAAGAACAAATATTGTGAAGATATCAATGCTACCTAGAGCAATCTACACATTCAATGCAATCCCCATCAAAATACCATCCACTTTTTTCAAAGAAATGGAGCAAATAATCCTAAAATTTGTATGGAACCAGAAAAGACCCCGCATAGCCAGAGGAATGTTGAAAAAGAAAAGCAAAGCTGGCGGCATCACAATTCCGGACTTCAAGCTCTATTACGAAGCTGTCATCATCAAGACAGTATGGTACTGGCACAAAAACAGACACATAGATCAATGGAACAGAACAGAGAGCCCAGAAATGGACCCTCAACTCTATGGTCAACTAATCTTTGACAAAGCAGGAAAGAATGTCCTATGGAGAAAAGACAGTCTCTTCAACAAATGGTGTTGGGAAAATTGGACAGCCACATGCAGAAGAATGAAACTGGACCATTTCCTTACACCACACACAAAAAGAGACTCAAAATTGTTGAAAGACCTAACCGTGAGACAGGAGTCCATCAAAATCCTAAAGGAGAACACAGGCAGCAACCTCTTCGACCTCAGCCACAGCAACTTCTTCCTAGAAACATCACCAAAGGCAAGGGAAGCAAGGGCAAAAATGAACTATTGGGACTTCATCAAGATAAAAAGCTTTTGCAAAGCAAAGGAAACAGTCAACAAAACCAAAAGACAACCAACAGAATGGGAGAAGATATTTGCAAATGACATGTCAGATAAAGGGCTAGTATCCAAAATCTATAAAGAACTTATCAAACTCAACACCCAAAGAACAAAGAATCCAATCAAGAAATGGGCAGAAGACATGAACAGACATTTTTCCAAAGAAGACATCCAAATGGCCAACAGACACATGAAAAAGTGCTCAACATCGCTCGGCATCAGGGAAATCCAAATCAAAACCTCAATGAGCTACCACCTCACACCAGTCAGAATGGCTAAAATTAACAAGTCAGGAAACGACAGATGTTGGCGGGGATGCGGAGAAAGGGGAACCCTCCTACACTGTTGGTGGGAATGCAAGCTGGTGCAGCCACTCTGGAAAACAGTATGGAGGTTCCTCAAAAAGTTGAAAATAGAGCTACCATATGATCCAGCAATTGCACTACTGGGTATTTACCCCAAAGATACAAATGTAAGGATCCGAAGGGGTACATGCACCCCGATGTTTATAGCAGCAATGTCCACAATAGCCAAACTGTGGAAAGAGCCAAGATGTCCATCGACAGATGAATGGATAAAGAAGGTGTGGTATATATATACAATGGAATATTATGCAGCCATCAAAAGGAATGACATCTTGCCATTTGCAATGATGTGGATGGAACTGGAGGGTATTATGCTGAGCGAAATAAGTCAAACAGAGAAAGTCATGTATCATATGACCTCACTGATATGAGGAATTCTTAATCTCAGGAAACAAACTGAGGGTTGCTGGAGTGGGGGGTGGGGTGGGAGGGATGGGGTGACTGGGTGATAGACACTGGGGAGGGTATGTGCTCTGGTAAGCGCTGTGGATTGTGAAAGACTGTTGAATCTCAAATCTGTACCTCTGAAACAAATAATGCAATATATGTTAAGAAAAAAAAAAAAAAAAGAAGATAGCAGGAGGGGAAGAATGAAGGGGGGAAATCGGAGGGGGAGATGAACCATGAGAGACGATGGACTCTGAAAAACAAACTGAGGGTTCTAGAGGGGAGGGGGGTGGGAGGATGGGTTAGCCTGGTGATGGGTATTAAAGAGGGCACGTTCTGCATGGAGCACTGGGTGTTATGCACAAACAATGAATCATGGAACACTACATCAAAAACTCATGATGTGGTGGCGCCTGGGTGGCTCAGTCGTTAAGCGTCTGCCTTCGGCTCAGGTCATGATCCCGGGTCCTGGGATCGAGCCCCGCATCGGGCTCCCTGCTCCGCGGGGAGCCTGCTTCTCCCTCTCCCACTCCCCCTGCTTGTGTTCCCTCTCTCGCTGTGTCTCTCTCTGTCAAATAAATAAATAAAATCTTTAAAAAAAAAAAAAAAAACTCATGATGTAATGTATGGTGATTAACATAACAATAAAAAAATTTTTTAAAAAGAAATAATTATATGATCTTTTAGAATCAGAACCTATCATGATTTTAAGGTAATAAATATATTAAAATAGCTCTATTCCTTGCAAGCCCCTCTCATCTTTATCTTTCATTTAATATCAGATTAGATCCCCTTTCTCTCAGTCCCCTTCCTCTTTTTTCAGAAGAATCTGACTTTTTTTAATTTCCCTTAAACGTAGAAAGTTCATAGAGGTCCAAACACATTTTCTGAATTTACTTAAGAGACAACGTTCTTTGATTGCATTTGAATGTTCTAGACAGTTAAAATGGGACAATTTTGTGAATGGAAAATTGGATGGGTGGAAAATTTCTCTAATTTTGTTGTGATTACCGAAATTAAATTTATCATATGACACGCCCTTCTAAATAAACACTACAATACCCTGAAGAACAGTGTTTTTGCCTTGTCTTGTCAGTGGACATACATTAGTCATTCAGATCATGGCCATGTGATTCAGAAGTGACTCATATTTTGTCGTACTTTTGTATTAACACCTGAACTACCTAATGATTTTTTATTTTCTAATTATTATTTTTCCCTCTACAAAAGTAATACATGCTTATTAAAGAAAATTTAGAAATGATGAGAAAAAATAGAGAAGTTGTATTGCTATGGTCCATTAAGGTTATTTCTAACTTACGTTGAGATGAACATCTGGGGAGATAAGTCTTTGAGTTGCTTCATTGATTAATTTATTGGATTGCAAGTGATAGGCTTATTACTTGAGAATCTTTTCTACATATTCTCAAATTGCCATCCAAAAAATGTGTGCCAATGTATATACACAGCAGCAGTATAAAAGAATGGCCCACACTTTGAAGCATTGAATATGACTTTTGCTCAGTGTCCACCAATTTGAAACATGAAAAGTGCTATATTTCATTGTTAAAATTTTAATTTCTTTGAACACTAATAAAATTCAATAGTTCTCTATTTTCTCTTTCCTCTTGCCACACTAGCCTGGAGATTTTTTTTTTTAAGTTTAATTATTTAAGTTTTTTAGGTATAAGTAATCTCTACACCCAATGTGGGGCTTGAACGCACAACCCTGAGATCAAGAGTTGCATGCTCCACCAACTGAGCCAGCCAGGCACCCCCAGCCTGGATATTTTAAATGGGGGCCATATTGCTAGCTCATATGTCCATTTGCTATTGTGGGACCATCGGTCCTTTAAATGGCTCCCAGGGCTGTCTCACATGAGAAGGGGCACAAGCCACTGACTATCATTGGGTATCTGCCATTTTCTTCTTCCCCTGACCTGACTTCATTCACAGATATCTGCAGCCAAGGTCTCTACTGCTCTACTTTGGGGAATGTATTCTAAGAAAATAATTCTAAATATAAAGGAAAAAAATACATACAAGTAGCTCTTCCCAATAATATCTGTAATAGAAAAACCAAAAGGAAAGAACAATTTAAATTTCCATAGAATAATATTAACAATGGTATATCCACCTTTCCAATATTATGCAGTCACTAAAAATAATGTTTAAAAAGACTATGTCAAGGCAAAAAAAGCAAGTATGGGACTTTTGGGACTACATCAAACTAAAAAGCTTCTGTACAGCAAAGAAAACCATCAACAAAATGAGAAAGCAACCTACCAAATGGAAAAAAATCTGCAAATCATATATCTGATAAGAGGTTAATATCCAAAATATAAATATAAAGAACTCATACAACTCAATAGCAAAAAAGCAAACAATTCACTGAAAAATGGACAGAGGATCTGAATAGACATTTTTCCACAGAAGGCCAACAGGTATATGAAAAGATGCTCAACATTACTGAACATCAGAGAAATGCAAATCAAAACCACAATAATATATCACCTTACACTTGGTAGAATGGTTATTATCAAAAAGACAAGAAATAACAAGTGTTAGCAAGGAAGTAGAAAAAGGAACCCATGTGCACTGTTAGTGGGAATGTAAATTGGTGCGGCCACTACAGAAAACAATATGGCAGTTCCCCACAAAATTAAAAACAGAACTACCATATGACCCAGCAATTTTTACTTCTGGGTATTTATCCAAAGGAAATGAAAACACTAACTCAAAAAGATATTCCTACCCCCATGTTCATTGCAGCATTATTTACAATAGCCAAGACATGGAAATGACCTAAGTGCCCATCAATGGATGAATGGATTAAAAAAACTATACTATAAATGCACACACACACACACACAGACACATACACACACACTCACTCACCCAGAATGGAATATTATCCAGCCATAAAAAAGAAGGATATCTTGCCATTTGTGACAACATGAATGGACCTTGAGGGCATTATGCTATTATGCTACGTGAAATAAGTCAGACAGAGAAAGTCAAATACTGTATGATCTCACTTAAAAATTTTTTTTGAACTCATAGATACAGAGAATGGATTTGTCAGAGGTAGGGGATGGAGGGCAGGTGAAATGGATAAAGGTGGTTGAAAGGTACAAACTTCCAGTTATAAAATAAGTAAGTCATGGAGATGCAACATACAGCATGGTGACTGTATTGTATATTTGAAAGTGGCTAAAAGAGTAGGTCTTAAAAATCCTCATCACAAGGGGTAAAAATTGTAACTATGTGTGGATACTAACTATACGTTGTAGTGATCATTTCGCAGTATATACAAATATCAAATCACTATGTTGTATTATGTCAATTATATCTCCATAAAAATAAATAAGTGATAAATAAATAAAAGACTATACCAGGGACACCTGGGTGGCTCAGTCGGTTAAGCATCTGCCTTCAGCTCAGGTTACGATCCCAGTGTCCTGAGACAGAGGCCCACGACAGGCTCCCTGCTCAGCGGGGAGTCTGCTTCTCCTGCTTCCTCTGTCCCCACCCCGTTCATTCTCTCCCTCAATCTCTCTCTCAAATAAATAAATAAAATCTCTAAAAAAAAAAAAAAAAGACTATACCATACAATGGAATATTATTAAACCATAAAAAGGAATGAAGTACTGATTTATACTACAACATGGATGAACTTTGAAAACATTATGCTAAGTAAAAGAAGTCAGACACAGGGGCGCCTGGGTGGCTCAGATGGTTAAGCGTCTGCCTTCGGCTCAGGTCATGATCCCAGGGTCCTGGGATCGAGCCCCTCATCGGGCTTCTGGCTCAGCGGGGAGCCTGCTTCTCCCTCTCCCTCTGCCTCTCCCCCTGCTCATGCTCTCTCTCTCTCTCTGTATCTCTGTGTCTCAAATGAATAAATTTTTTTAAAAATCTTAAAAAAAAAAAGTCAGACACAAAAGGCCGTATGTCGTATGATTACACTTACATGTAATGTCCAGAACAGGCAAATCCACAGAGAGAGAAAATACATTAGAGATTGCCAGGAGTTGCAGAGAGAGAGAAATGGGGAACTGCTGCTAAGAAGTATGAGATCTATTTGAGGGGATAAAACTTCCAGAATTAAATAGTGATGGTTGTACTACCTTTTAAATATGCTAAAAATCACTGAATTACACCTTTTAAAGGGTATATTTTATAATATGTGAATTACAGCTCAATAAATTATTTTTAAAGGACTATACCAATATACGAAATGTTTACAACATAATGTTGAATAGAAAAGTAAGGAATAAAATTATATAAGCAGTGTAGACTGCTTAAATAGATCTCAGAGAGGATAGATGACATCATAAAGCTTACTTGTGTTATCCATACCATATCCATGCTCATTTTGGAGAGAAAGAAATGTCTGCTAATTTTTCTGCCTCAGTTAGTAGAAAATTAGTTCTTCATCAGAATAATACACCTAAACTTGCTTACCTCCTAGAGGTATTGATACAATCTAAAATTAAAAACCATGTGGGGCACCTGGGTGGCTCAGTTGTTAAGCGTCTGCCTTCAGCTCAGGTCACGATCTCAGGGTCCTGGGATCGAGCCCCGCATCGGGCTCCCTGCTCAGCGGGAAGCCTGCTTCTCCCTCTCCCACTCCCCCTGCTTGTGTTCCTGCTCTCACTATGCCTCTCTCTGTCATATAAATAAATAAAATCTTTAAAAAAAATTAAATTAAAAACCATGTGTTTGAGGCTTGGCTTTTAGTCAATAAAACATCTTCATTTTATTTTTTTTAATTGAAGTGGTAGTCAAAGACTACTCTTTTTTAAATTTTTTTTATTAAGTAAACTCTACCCTCAATGTAGGTCTCAAACTTAAGACCCAAGATCAAGAGTTGCATGCTCTACTGACTGAGCCAGCCAGGCGCCCCAAAACATCTTCATTTTAAAAGACTATTTTCATTAAGAGAGTTCTCTCAGAAGCCTTCCAATGTATCATGATTTTTAGCTACCAATTAGAGAAGTTTTTGAGTAGATATTTCTAGGAATCACAGAGTAAAACCATTCATGCAGTGATACGAAGAATTGATAAGTGAATGTACAGCATGCTTCATGTTACTTTTTCAGAGTTTGTTATAAACCCCCACACAGGCTTCAGACTTAACCCTAAGCACTCATTTCCTGGGAGCAAATTTATAGATTTAATTCATTTGTGTGGTTTTAAGAATCCAAGATATATCCTAATGGATAAGAGAGTGAATTTTAAGTACAAAATAGACATTTCTCTAGGAACTGTTTTTTTCCTAAGTATTATTTTTCATGTATGTTTCATTTACTATTTGGTAGTAAATAAAGTGTCCATTGTTTAAATCAGTAAGGATAAAATTCTTCATCAGAAATATACTCTACCTAGATTCAAATCCTAAATTCATCCTTGTCTAGCTGTACTTTGGTCATGTACTTAACCTCAAGTTCTCAAGTTTCCTGATCCATAAAATGGGCAGTGATTCCTTTGAGGAATACACATACACACACATATATACTCTGTGTGTGTGTGTGTGTGTGTGTGTGTGTGTAATTTCTTTGGATGGAATGTGTATTCTTTTCCTTTGGGGGAGATAGATGTATATATTCACTTCTCTAAACCTTTTAAAACTATGACAGAGAAAAACACTCGTCAAAAAACATTAGTATATAAACAAGCAAAGAAAAAAGAGACAAAAAAACAGACTCTAAAATACAGAGAACCAACTGGTGGTTGTGGGGGTAGGGGGAGGATGGGTGAAATAGATAAAGGAGATTAAGAGTACACTTATCTTGAGCACTGAGAAATGTATAGAATTGTTGAATCATTATATTGTACATCCGAAACTACTGTAGCACTCTAGGTTAATTATACTTGAATAAAAAAACCCATCAGTTATAGGTTGAGGGTAAGAGAGTGCCTAGAGGAAATAAGAAATAGATGCAGTGCTAAGTAAGAAAATCTGTCAAGGCAGAAGGCCCAGAGTACAGAGCGAATGGGGGGACATCCTATGGACAGATGAAAAAGATAGAACCTCTACCCAGGATATAGGGTCCTACAGCCAGCACCCAGAACCCAGTGTCCTGGTTATCACTCTACTTACCAGACACACATAAATGAGAATGTTCAAAACTTGCAAACCAGCCCCAAGGTAGGGCAGCTTCACGGATACATTCTAAAGTCCTAGGGCCTACATCTTTTTCCTTTGGCATCCCTAAATCATCCAAGAGCCAGTAGAGCTTCATAAACTTCCTCTTCCTTTCCCTCCTCTCTCCTTTTGTTTTCCTCTAAATGTGTAGAACCTAATAAAGCACCTTTTAAGGAAGCTCAGAGTCTCTGCCTTTGTTCTGAGCACTCTAAATGGTCTTTGTACAGAACTGTCTTTCGAAGCGGAAACAAAAAAGAATCTTAACTAAAGTTTAGTTTTAAAATTCAAAGCCAATGCAGTCGTCATGAGTATTGAATGCAATGATTTCTTTGAAGTGCTTAGCAAGATGGGTAGCTAAACAGCTAACAGATGTTAGTTGTTGGTGGTGGGTTTTTTTCTTACTATGCTCATGGTATTAACTGGTCTCCTGGTCCCCTGAAGAAGTTAAGTCCCCCATCAAGCAGAAGTCACTCCTGTCTTTCCATCAGAGATATGAGAAAATATTTGTCTTTTCCCATTCAAAACCCCAGGAAAATTAATTCCTTTAGCTGGGATATAGAAGTCTAGAGTCTCAGATACAAAGACTCCTTCTAGTAGATTTTAAATTGTTAATTATCTCTATTGAAAGGTTTGTTAATAACATAAAATCTATTTATGCAAATACGATTTTTTTGCCTGGACACCATGGATGAAAAAATTGTCATATTATTATGAATTATAAATATGTAAATCTATTATACCAGCCTTTGAGGTGATTTTTAAATATACTGAGAAAAACTCTTTTTCCTTTCTATAGATTCAGAAATATACAGCACTGGGCGCCTGGGTGGCTCAGTTGGTTAAGCGACTGCCTTCGGCTCAGGTCATGATCCTGGAGTCCTTGGATCGAGTCCCGCATCGGGATCCCTGCTCGGCAGGGAGCCTGCTTCTCCCTCTGACCCTCCCCCCTCTCCTGTGCTCTCTCTCTCTCATTCTCTCTGTCTCAAATAAATAAATAAAATCTTTAAAAAAAAAAAAAAAAAAAGTTTAAAAAAAAAAAAAAAAAGAAATATACAGCACTTAGGTTACTCATATGATATATTACTTATGGTTAAATCTATGATAGGATTATCCTTTCATTTCTTCCATGTAAATCAATTACCATGTACTATTGATAGTATTCTTTTCTGTTATAGTCATTTGCTATTAGGCTATGAAATATGTATTTGGTAAGTGGAACAAGATGGTGAAATATGCTTTGAACACACCATATTGTATTTTTCAGTTCATAATTAAGTTATGATATAAAGTCCCTGATATTAAAACACAGAATAATTTAGTGAGAAAAATCTGAGATTCCTAGTCTGGACTTTAATCTAAACTGAATTACTTAACTTCTGAGTGGCCTAAAGCAAATTCTCTAATCTTGTTTTGTTTCTGTTCCCTCATTCTATTTTCCTGGATCCATACAAAATTGAAAACAATTAACAAGGCTTTTAAAAATAATTAGTCAATTGTAGTAGACTCCTTATATGATTTTGAAGGCTGAAGGACTAGCTTTCCAGCACCCATTTCTCCTTTCTAATAGCATCCAAATTTCCTTTTGAGGAATTAACTCTACCCCATTGTATATGGTCTGGTGGAACTCTATTCAGATGCCCTAGCTTCCCCTAGATCTACAAGGGACATACCTATGTCCCAAAATGGGCCATTTAAATACTCTCTCCTTGAGTAGATGAAACAGAAATTGGAAATGCTTACTATTTGATTTTTCCCCAAGTAGCAACGTCCTGAGCACATTTGTCCTATAATAAGTCCCATGCTATGCTTCCATATCCAGAGCAGCCCTGGATGAACCTGTCTCCAGCTTAGTTTCTCAGCTTCCCATAAATTATGTGAGCATGCAAGAATTTCAGTAGATTCCTTCCTATTTAGGTTAGCCAGAATCATGTATTTCTGTTGTTTACAACCAAAAAGTCCCCACTGATAGGTCAGTCTAATTTTATTGAATATTTTCTCAGAGCAGGCACTAAGCAGGTCATTGTGAGGGCTGCAGAGAGTCTTAAAACATAGTGCCTATTTCTAACTCACTGGGGAAACAGAAAGATCCGTAAAGAAAGTACTGTATAAGGCAATGGGTAATAAGCCCCAAATGAGTAGTAAAAACAATACTGGAGAGGCAGTGCTTTATTGTGGCACAAGTATGGACTTTGGAGCCGGACATTGACCCCTGAGCTCCAACTCTGCCACTTTCTATCTGTGATGGGCACATTTCTCAAAGACATTAAGTTTATAACCTGCAAGGCACTACAGAAATGTTAGTTACTAATGATTGCTGTGAGCTAGGCATGGTTAGCAGTTTCATGGAGTGAGCCATTCTATAGAAAAGCAAACATTCACTGCATGCCTAATATATACCAAGCACTGTACTAGATATAAAATTTGAACCTTATGACAGTCCTATTTGGTTAAGTTAAATTATTCCCCTTTTAAAATTTTGAAAACTAAGACCTATGGATGTTTGGTAATTTTCCAAAGATCAAGTAGCTAGCAATTGACAAATCCTGGATTTGAACTACATCTATCTGACTCCCAGTTCTATGATGTTACCACTTTTTATAACATCACTGATCTATGAAAATAATTTTTTTGATCTATGAAAACAGTTTAAAGAAAAAGCTTTTTCATTTACATTTACTGTCCCAGCCTTGATTTACCTACATGTGGTTTTATTAGCCTTATAATCTTCACCTTTCCATCATGTTTTTATCAACTGTATTCATTATCTACTGCTACTTAACAAATTACCCCCAAAATGCAGCAGCTTAAATCAATAAATATTTAGTAACAGTTTCCATAAGTTGGGAATCTTGTTGCAGCTTAGCCAGGTCCTAAAACTCAGTCTTTCACAAGGCTGCAGTTAAGGTCCTGGCTATCATCTAAAGGCTCGACTGGGGAAGGGTCTACTTCTCAGCTCACATGGCTAATGGCAGGATTCAGTCCCTCCTGGGCTATTGCCTGGAGGCCTCCCTCAGTTCCATATCTCTCCCCTCCCGATAGGGCCTCTCCGTAGGGCACCTCATAATGAAACATCAGTCCTCAATGAGACCGAGAGCAAGAAAATAAGAGAAAGATGGAAATCAGTCTTTTTGCAATCTAATCTCAAGAGGTGACAGCTTGTCACTCTTTCTGTATTCTGTTAGAAACAAGTCACTAGGTTTAGTTCACACTCAAGGGAAGAGGCTTATACAAGGGCATGAGTACCAGGAGACAGAATTATCAGGGGCTCTGTTAGAAGCTGCCTCCACATCCAACAGAAATGGATAAGGCTCATGAGATGCAGTTCATGTTCTAATTACACTCAGAGTCACACATAAAATGTTTAAATATTAAAATAAAAAACTTAATTTAAAAAATGTTTAAAGGGCGCCTGGGTGGCTCAGTTGGTTAAGCGACTGCCTTCAGCTCAGGTCATGATCCTGGAGTCCCTGGGTCGAGTCCCGCATCGGGCTCCCTGCTCGGCAGGGAGTCTGCTTCTCCCTCTGACCCTCCCCCTGTCTCATGTGCTCTCTCTCTCTCATTCTCTCTCTCTCAAATAAATAAATAAAATCTTTAAAAATAAATAAATAAATAAATAATGTTTAAATACACCAAAGAACAAAGTGAAAAATTTTCATTTAATTTGGATTCCCCAGTATTTCTTTTTCTTTCTTTATTGTTTAAGATTTTATTTATTTATTTGACAGAGAGAGACACAGCGAGAGAGGGAACACAAGCAGGGGGAGTGCGAGAGGAGAAGCAGACTTCCCACTGAGCAGGGAGCCCAATGTGGGGCTCAATCCCAGGACCCTGGGATCATGACCCTGGCCGAAGGCAGACGCCTAACGACTGAGCCACCCAGGCGCCCCTGGATTCCCCAGTATTCAAGTATCTGTCCCTCTGATTAATTTTTAACTACTCCAACACCATATTAGTGGATTTTCATCAAATTCAATGCATTACTAAAAGAATCACTATATAGCTTAAACATCTTCTTGAAGTAAAATGTTAATAAAAGGCTTTCATAGATACGATGACAGCACTAAGTCAGTTTAAGCATCACCCACAAAGCCTTAATTTTTTTTCATTATTTTTTAGGTGCTTTTTTATTCTTCCCTCTGGTCAATTTTAATTCTTCAATTTTAATGAAAATAAATAAGGTTGTTTAATGGGATGGTATAAGAAAAGCAAAATACTTTGAGGATTAAAATGTTTATTTACATTTAATTAAGAATACTTTCCTGCTGCGGCACGTGGGTGGCTCAGTCAGCTAAGCATGGGACTCTTGATTTCGGCTCAGGTTGTGATCTCATGGGTTGTGAGGTCGAGCCCCACCTTGGCTCCATGGTCAGTGCTCAGTGGGGAGTCTGCTTGAAGATTCTCTCCTTCGGCCCCTCTGCTAACGCATATGTTCTCTCTCTCTCTCAAATAAATAAATCTAAAAAAAAAAAAAAAAAGAATACTTCCCTGCTACGCAAGGATGAGAGGAAGATTACATGACAAAAACAAAATCAGGAACTCGGGAGTATTTTAGGACTCAGCATTTTTAATACAGCCTTTCTCCTAGATAATTCTAAAACGGACTACAGATGTCATATATGTCTTCTGAAACACTTTAATAATGTCATCTATGAACCATGATATTCCTAAGGGAAAATAAATATGTATATGATTGAGCAACACATAGTAAAATTAGGTATACATGTATCACACATCCCTTCATACCTGGCCAATTTCTTCATGTATGCAATTCATGAAGCTCTAATCATTCACTTCCTACTCTGATAAATGAAGAAAGTATGAGAAATACTGACCCTCATCTGTGAATTAGGGTTCACCAAAGTATGACAAATAAACCCAAAATCTAGTAGCCTAACACAATAACAGTTTATTCCTCACACTGGATGATTTCTGTCACCTCATTCAAACTAGGACAGCCAAATCCTCGCACTAAATATTGTCATTGTTGGTTGCCTTGAGTGAAACTTTCCTGCGTGGTTCTTCTGAAACAGCTGAAGAAATAGAGAGCTAAAACTTTTATCTAACCTAGGGAACAGGTTACAGAACTGTTTTGTACCAGTCTGATAATAAATAGCTGTTGGTGTGGCAGTATGTGATTTGGTTGTAACATATTACCTGATAGAAGGGATGGGCGACAGAGGAGACCTATAATCTTCACCTAAATGGTGACGTACCTTTCATTATAGTTTACTCGTGGGCTTAAAAGAAAACTAAATTTATAGGCTGACTTTGCATTTTTTTTTAAGATTTTATTTATTTATTTGAGAGAGAGTGCACAAGAGAGCACAACAGGGGGAGGAGCAGTGGGAGAGGGAGAAGCAGACTCCCGGATGAGCAAGGAGCCTGACCAGGGAGCCTGACTCAGGGCTTGATCCCAGGACCCTGGGATCATGACTTGAGCCAAAGGCAGTTGCTTAACCGACTGAGCCACCCAGGTGCCCCTGACATCGCATTTTGAAAGAGGGTAAATTAATATCCTATTATTTTCGCCACATTCTAAGAGTGGAAATCAGAAATTCATGACATTTAAAAATCAGATTAATAACTGTCTTAGGGAAATCACTCCAAAAAAAAAAAAAGCAACAAAGGTTTTCTTTTGACAGATCATATCTTAACATGTTATTTATTAGAATATTCTTCATAATTCATAAAAGGTAATTTTTCTGATTTTATTTACTAGTGAAGGATTAATAACAAATCCTTAAAAATCTAAACACAGACACAAACCACTTATCATTTTCTATTTAATAGATATTCATTCTTCTGAAGGCTTCTGATAAGCATATTCACCTTTTGTACCTAAATTTATTTGATCCTTATAATTTAAGCAGATAAAGTGGATAAAGCAAATGACTTCATTTTCTATAATGACAAGGATCAATATTTCAGAATTACTTTTTTGCTCTTGCAATTTTATCATATTCTCTTTACTATCCCTATGGGAAAGTTAATTCAAAAGTTATGTTGCTACATCTTTCAGCCCACTTCTTCCTTGTGTTTCTGAAAGGTGAGGCATACATATCATGGAGCAGCAGAGAGGTTGAAATGCTACCGAAGTTTAGTCATATGGGCTTGGAAGGGGTTTAAGGAAGGCTGGTGTCAGTCTTAACTTCTTCCACACTGAGGACTTAACTTTTTTTGAGAGAGAGTGTGTGTGTGAGTGCGGGGTGGGGAGAGAGAGAATCTTAAGCAGGCTGTACACAAGGCTCGATCTCACAACCCTGAGATCCTAACCTGAGCCAAAATCAAGAGTTGGACGCTCAACCAACTAAGCCACCCAGGCGCCCCCTGAGGAATTAACTTTTAAATAAGATTAAGTAGAAAGTATCTAGTGGTTTGGGTCTTCGATGTACCCCTGCTCATGTCCTAAGCCATCTGTGCTGGAATATTCACTTATTGTTCCACGGTTCTTATTATAAATACAGGTGGATTTGCTATGAAGCTAATGAAGCTTGAGTTCAGAGTCCCTCACTTCCACTGGCCCTTCTCAAGGCCCTAGGAGAGGTTCTAGCAATGTGTTCACCTGATCAAATACTTTTTTCAATTTTGCAAATATTCATGTATTGGAGGAAGCCATGGGACTTTAAAGGGGAAATTAAGCATATATTTAGATTGGATTCAGAAGAATATGTATGGTTTTGTTGTCACTCCTTGTAATGCTAATCTATTGCTGGACTACTGCTAATACCCACTGTGCAAATTCACCAGGCAGTGTAACATGAAGCTGTAGGCCAGAAACTGTTTCCTGATAAAGACTTTCCCAAATTTGGGTGCCTGGGTGGCTCAGTCGTTAAGCATCTGCCTTCGGCTCAGGTCATGATCCCAGGTTGCTGGGATCGAGCCCTGCATCGGGCTCCCTCTCAGTGGGGAGCCTGCATCTCCCTCTGCTTCTACCTCTGCCCCCTGCTCATTCTCTCTCTCTCTCTCTCAAATAAATAAAATATTAAAAAAAAATTTCAAGGAGACTCAGCGTTGATCCCAAGGCTTGATCTCACAACCCTGAGATCATGACCTGAGCCGAAACCCGAGTCTGATGCTTAACCTACTGAGCCACCTAGGCAACCCATTAACTACAAATTTCTAGGGCAGCTTGCTCACTCTGACATTTGAAGGAGGAGTCATTTACAACAAAGGAAGGGCCACAACTTCTGAAGCCAAAGAGATAAAGGGAATTGGCTCAGAAAAAAATGTAAGGAGCAGATCTAAGTTGTTCCCATAAATCCATTCTTGGATAACCTTCATTTCCTATTCATGCCACACCAACATCTAGTGCTAACACAATGCTACCAGGAAAAAGACCGATGGGAACCTTACTCTGGATGGACCAGGTTGATAATGCCCGAACCACTCGATTGATCTTAACAACAAAAAAAAAGAGAAACAACTGATCATTTTATGCCTCCTGATTTGTTGTGATTGGAAATACCACCTATAAAGTATTCTTGCCAAAAATCAAACCTGAATCTGATCTCTATTTTTGTGTGTTTGAAATTTTCTGTAATGAAACATTTGTAAAGAATTTTGGTGAGATGACTGAAACTTTGAGAGGACTTGAAGCAAAGCTGCCAACAGCAATGCACGACCTCCACAGCGCTGTCTGAGAAGGAAACAGCGCTGCCACCCCGACCCCAAGCTGCTGCCTTCACACCACTCCAGCTTCTGCACCAGGAGCTCATTTGCACTCGGTCCACTACCACCGCCATTTCTTGCAGCCTTACTAGTGCTCCTGCCAGATGAAAGAGAGCTCCTGACCCTTCTTTTCTATGGCACTAGTTTCCAAGACAAGGTCTGATGTCGAGCAGTAGAGGCTGGGTCACGTAACTGCCTGCACTTTAAGAGAGACCAGAAAAGCAAATATTTAACATTTATATGAGCTCTAAGTCTTTGCCCTTTACTAAGACCCATAAGGAAGAGAATTCCCCAAGAGAAAAGGGTCCAAGTACTAGGCAGCCAAAATGAAAGACAAATGCCAGCTATTTTTTTTTTTAAATTACAACTTCTCAGGTTAGGCACAAACTCTTCAGTCTTATTATTCAAGTTCCTCCAAAATATGACTCAATCAAGTTTTCAAGACTTGACTTCACTCTTCCTTCACCCATTCTCTGTAGTTCAACCAAGCTGGATGATCAACCAAGCTGTAGTTCAACCATTTTCAAGGGGGGGAATCGGAGGGGGAGACGAACCATGAGAGACAATGGACTCTGAAAAACAAACTGAGGGTTCTAGAGGGGAGGGGGGTGGGGGGATGGGTTAGCCTGGTGATGGGTATTAAAGAGGACACGTTCTGCATGGAGCACTGGGTGTTATACGCAAACAATGAGTCATGGAACACTACATCAAAAACTCATGATGTAATGTATGGTGATTAACATAACAATAAAAAATTTTTTAAAAAATACATTTTCTCTCTCTGCTCATGCTGACTCTGGATCATCTTCTGCGACATTATACCCCTGGAAATCTGGCTCATTCTTGAAAGTCTACCTCACTTATTACTTCCTTCATAAAAATTTCATGATCCCTACTCTGAAATATGAAGTCTTTTCCTGTTGCAATCCCACTTTACTTTATTTGGACTTTCTCCTAATGTTCATTACATTCTCTCTGGTATTATAGTTACATACTTGTTCAAAGTTCTCCATCACACTCTGTCTTTAAAAAGTAATTTTGTATATTTTATGATCTTTGTCTCTCTTGTGGTGTTTAGAAGAGAATCTTGAACATAATTACAGTTTCATTAAATAGGCTTGAACCATGCTTATGCATAAAAGAGAATATTATTTTCATTATTTCAAATAAAAAGTCTTCGTAGAATGGATTGGATCAAGAATGCCCTGCATAGGGGTGCCTGGGTGGCTCAGTCGTTAAGCGTCTGCCTTCGGCTCAAGTCAGGATCCCAGGGTCCTGGGATCAAGTCCCGCATCGGGCTCCTTGCTCGGCGGGGAGCCTGCTTCTCCCTCTCCCTCTGCCTGCCCCTCCCCCTGCTTGTGCTCGCTCGCTCACTCTCTCTCTCTCTGACAAATAAATAAATAAAATCTTTAAAAAAAAAAAAAGAATGCCCTGTATACCAGAAGAAAGAAAGAAAGGGAGGAAGGGAGAGAGAAAGAGTCCCAGTATACATGAAATTTATACAGCTTTTTGTATGTCAGTTATACCTCAACAAAGTAGTTTAAAAAGAAGAGAATGGGAGTGCCTGGGTGACTCAGTCCATTGGGTGGCCGACTCTTGGTTTAGGATCAGGTCATGATCTCGAGGTTGTGGGATCAAGCCCCACATTGGGCTCTGTGCTCAATGCAGAGTCTGCTTCACATTCTCTCTCCCTTTCCCTCCAGCTCATGCTCTCTCTCTCTCAAATAAATAAAATCTTTAAAAAAAAGAAGAGAATGTCCAAATGGCATTAAAAATTTGTCAGACTGGCAGTTTTCAGCCATGTAAGCCATACTCATTCCCATTTCTCTTAGCAGCCAGAGTCCTACGCCCCCAATGATAAACCATATTCTGCATCATTACCTCATTTGATTTCCATCTGTTCCATATCTAACCCCAAACCTTCTCCATCCAGCTTTATAAGTGGTGGCAGCCTTATCTCTAATGTTGTTATCTTAGGCATTATCACTACTATAAAATCCCAGAAGAGAAGACAATTCTATGTATGGAGTTAAGGAAGGTTTTCCAGGAGAGATGATATTTTGACTGTTTTCTAGGGCTTAAGTAGGCATTCACTAAATGGAAAATTGGCAGAGGGAATTTTAGACTGAGAGAGAAGTGCATGTATATTCCATAATCGAAATGCATTATTTTCTGTGTGCTGAATCATTGACATGAGAAGATGGGACAGGAGAAAATATTTTTGGATCCAAGTATGAAGGAATTTTCCAGTTGCTTGGATTTTATGTTCCAGGACAGCTGTTCTACCCTTTCAGCATGGACTGATGGTTTTGAGAATCTGAGAAACCTTAAGAATTCTTTCCCTAGAAAATTACTTGCTATAGACAGAAATTTCCAAAAACTTCCAAGAGTTTCAAAAAACCCATAAAGCCCATTTGTGGACATGGGTCCACAGACCCTTGGGTTAATAACCTAATTTTTAGTTACAAAGGAGTTATCAAATATAAGAAAGTTATTGTTTATTTTTTGTTCAAAATTCACACTTCTTGTTTTCTTAGTCTTTCTCAATCTCTGATTCATCAATGCCTAGCTGCAAGGACCATTGATCCTTGGGATTAGTCTGTGTCAGAGACTGCTGGTTATCTACCCAATATCCATTCTCACTTTTTTCTGGTTTTATTCAGAATAGTAATTGGCCTGACTAAAAGACTGTATTTCCTAGCCTTCTTTGTAGCTGGTTGGTTTGTGTGTGTGACCCAATTTGGCCAGTGACATGTAAATAGAGGTTATTATATAGGCCCTTTTGGCCCCTTTACTGTTCCTTCTTCCTGCTTCCTGGATATGTGGGTATAATGGCTAGAGATCCAAGGGCTATCTGGACCATAAATCTATTTTATAGAAGAAAGCCATGTGCTAATGTGGGTTGAAAATGGCCAAAGAAAGTGAGGTCCTTGAAGGCTTCAGGAAGCTGCCTCACCAGCACTAGAATATCAATTTCTGGACTTTTTTATATGAAAGAAGAAATATTCATGTGTTTACATCACTATAATCAGTTCTCTATTACCTGAAGTTAAATGCAAATTCTTTCTAGTTCTTACAGTGGTCAACAAAACACTAGGTACTTACCATCCTAATCCTATTTTATGGCAATGGAGGTGGGTGGGGAGAATTTCCCTTCTTTTAGAAAACCCTATGAGTGACAGTCTTAGGATAGTTGCCCGAAGTCCATTACTAGAGGATAGTTCTCAGTCAAGCAAAAGTGTAAAGAGAAAGTTTCGCCAAGAATGTAAAGCAAACATCCCTCATCAACTAAAAAATAATGACTGTATTTTGTCCTCATAGCTCTCCAGAGGAATGATGAATACCTCTCTTTGTCCACAATGAGAAAAGGTGTCTGAGTGAGGCCTGACAACATTAATCCAATAACCTCTCCTTAAACCACAGATTCCTTGGAGTTTTGTTTTCCTCCTGGGGCTATCCAGAGCAGAGGCATTTATAGTCAGAATGTTTCTGGTTCTACTCTTCACTTTCAGTGGTTGGAGTCAGGGGTCTACCAACCATGTCCATTCATCTCCCACAGGTACTTCAATTTCAGTATGTCCAAAATGGAACCCAACTTCCCCCTCCTCTCCATGACTGAACGAATGGTATAGGAACCAGAAATCTGGGTATAATCCCACGCTCTTTCCTCTACCTCCCATTGGTCACTATGTAGCTGTGATCCTACTAACTACATTTTCTTTGTGTCCTCTTGCTCTTCCACCCCTCTTTTCATTTCTCATCCAGACAATATCAATTCCTTAACAACTACTGTGTTGCTCCCATGTAACTCATATTCCATGATGTAATTATATTAATCTTTCAAAAATGAAAATCCAATGAGTTTAAAATTCAAATGTCTTGGCAGAATTCAGAGGCCAATTAGGATCTATTTGACACTTGCCTTTGTAATGCCATCTTTTGCTACTTTATCCCATGCCATACAGAGCAGCTGAACAAAACCACCAGCCATTTATTGAATGAGTCATGCTCCATCATATCTCCAAAGCTTTCCCTAAAAAGCTTTTCCCTATCTCTCTCACCTGGAAAACTACTATTCATGCTCAATACTTAACTGAGACATTAACACCTCCAGGTATCCTACCTTGATTCTGTCTTCAAGAAGCAATATAACATGGTATCAAAGAACATTGCTCATGAATTCCAACTACTGGCTCTGTGACCCTTGTCAAGTAATTTAACCTCCCTGTGCCTCAGTTTCCTTCCTGTAAATAGGGGATAATTTCTCGTAGGGTTATTGAGAAAATTGAACAAGATACCACATATAAAAGTGGTTTGAAGTATTCATGAAATATGGTAAGCATTCAATATATGTGAGCTATTTTTCTTTCTAAGATTGAGTTAAATTCCTTAGTTTTGTGGTCCCAGCCTTCCATGAAGTTGAGAAATGTGTGGAAGTCTTATCCACTTGTCTTGTAGTTGGAGAAGCCAGAAAGCTGAAATTATTACTCTGACTCCCTTAGATCTAAGGCTTTATGTGCAAGCTATGCCAATGGGCAAGATTCAAAGGACAGAAACCAATCAGAGGTCATCATCCCGTCAATTCTTGTCAGTCTGCTAGCAAATACTACCTTGGAAATGACTGTTTTGGATTCCTGGCTATTTGAAGGCAATTTGGCAGAGGCAGCAACATCTTGAGCTGGATCCCTAAAGGTAGAAGGTATGCGTAGCTATGTGTATCAATTTTTTTGGTTTCCTAAGTGTCCAGAGGCAAAAACACAGCATTAGAGGTGACAGTCTTGACTTTGGCACAGTGTTTATGTGGCCTCATGGTGGTAGCTCCCGTGGAGGTCAGTTCTCTGTTATTCTAAAGACATTCTTGGAGACCCAGCCTACTATCTTCTCTTTGTCTCTTCTAAAAAATTTTGGAAGTACTTAATTCCCTGTATTAAATTCCTTACTGCTTTGATTATCTAAGGTGGTTTCTGTTTCCTGCACTGAACCCTAACTAACAATCTAACTGGCCCCAGTAATGGCTTTCATTTCTTTCAACACAAGCTTTGCAATGCAGTCAGGGTGCTTGCTCCCTGCTTCCCAGATACCCCATGCTTTCTTCATGTCCCCACTTTTCTTATGCATCTCTACCCTGTTCCCCTCTTCCCTGGAATCACCCCAGTAATCCCAAATCTCCTACTTGAAACTACATTTTTAGAAATCTCCTTAGTCCAAATAAACAATTTTTATTTTGCAACTTTTGGCAGAAACAACCTACAACAATAAAATAAAGATAGGAAAGTTTACATGCATAAACTCACAACCTAGCCAAGATTTCATGAATCATTTCCAGATTTTCATAGAAGTCATAATGTAACTTGGGGCGCTTTTTCTTGGGACTTTGTGGGGCTTTTTGATATCCATTTAATGCCTCTTACTCTGGTAAAAGAAATTTCTATAGCCCCAAGTTCAACATATAAGTAGCATTCAGCTAAGTTATATTACCCTTGGGGAGTACAAGATTTTGAATCAAAAGAAGCTCCTTTAGACCAAAATATGTAATTGCTTCAGTATTTAAAATGTTTAAGTAATGCTAGATTCCAACACCTTTTAATGTGAATTAGGGCATGAACCCCAATCTACACTCAGGTCATATATTTTAAGGTTTGGAGATATAGATTTTGATACCACCTTATTCAGTAATTTTAGTTTATCTGAGAAAATTATATAACTTAAGTAAAAGTCAGCAACATAGGGAACCTGGGAGGCTCAGTCTGTTAAGTGTCCGACTTGATTGTGGCTCAGGTCATGATCTCAGGGTCATGAGATCCGGTCCCCCATCAGGCTCCATGTTCAGCAGGGAGTCTGCTTGGATTCTCTCTCTCCATCTCTCTTTGCCCCTCCCTCCATGCTCTCTCTCTCTAAAATAAATAAATCTTTAAAAAAAAAAAAAGAGGTCAGCAACATATAAATACTATAATTCTAAAGCTACTGAGATCACCATGGATTCGATGGGAAGTCTAGAAACATGTTTCTCCATTGAGTCTTCTCTGGCTTTTTCGTTGCCCAGGCCGCTCTGCAGACTGTGAGTGTCAGCATGTGTCAGTAGAAACCTTCCTACAAGGAACGTAACTTTTAACTCAGTTTTGCTAAATAAAGGCTGATATATGAAATCAGTCAGACAGAAAAAGACAAATACTGTATGAGCTCACTTATATGTGGAGAGAAGAAGAAGAAGAAGAAGAAGAAGAAGAAGAAGAAGAAGAAAAGAAGAAGAAGAAAAGAAAGAAGAAGAAGAAGAAGAAAGAAGAAAGAAGAAGAAGAAGAATATATGTGAGCTATTGTGTCCTCTTGAAACTACATTTTTCAGAAGAAGAAGAAGAAGAAGAAGAAGAAGAAGAAGAAGAAGAAGAAGAAGAAGAAGAGAAAGAAGAAGAAGAAGAAGAAGAGGAAGAAGCTCATTGATACAGAGAACAGATTAGTGGTTGCCAGAGATGGGGGAGGAAGGGGGGAATATGGTGAAGGTGGTCCAAAGATACAAAGTTCCAAATAAATAAGGCCTAGAGATGTAATGTACAGCATGGTGACTATAGTTAACAATACTGTGTTGTAACAAAGTTGCTAAGAGAGTAGATCTAAAAATTCTCATCATAGGAAAAAAATATATAACTACATGTGGTGATGGATGTTAACTTATTCAGGTAATCATTTTGCAATACATACATATATCAAACCATTATGTTGTACACCTAAAACCAATACAATGTTATGTGTCATTTATATCTCAATTTGTTAAAACTTCTATGAAGTATTTTTCATTTCTTCCTCAGAAAAATCACCGATTTTGTTCCTTGTTCAAGTCAAAAAGGGGAATTACAAGTTTACAAATCTGCTCCTCAAGAAACAAAATAAAATTTAATTGTAAAAACTTTCATCATCTCAAGAATCCTATATATCCTAATGCGAAACAGATGGTTATCAACATTTCTTCCTAAGAAGGCAATATCAGCAGAAGAAATCCTGCAGATTTTACCCTTCATTTTCTTCCCGTGGGGAATTCTGATGAGAATCGCTCCTCCTCTGACATCCACAGCAAGTTCCCTTTGCTCCAGTGACAACATCTATTTTCCAGCACACAAGTGATTGCACAAAACATATTTTTAGTAAAACATATGTAATATGTGTTTCAGGTACAAGAAGTAATGTCAGCTATTACTCATGGACCCAAAGCCCGCATCATATGAATAATGTTGGTTGAATGTAGGTATAAGTATTCACAGTAACAGAATCTCAGATTTTTTTTTCCCTGAAAGGGATCATGGCTCAAAAACCTTATAGCGCTGTGAATTGTGCAAGACTGTTGAATCTCAGATCTGTACCTCTGAAACAAATAATGCAATATATATTAAGAGAAAAAAAAGGGGGGCGCCTGGGTGGCTCAGTCATTAAGTGTCTGCCTTCGGCTCAGGTCATGATCCCAGGGTGCTGGGATCGAGCCCCGCGTCGGGCTCCCTGCTCCACAGGGAGCCTGCTTCTCCCTCTCCCACTCCCCCTGCTTGTTTTCCCTCCCTCACTGTGTCTCTCTCTGTCAAATAAATAAATAAAAATCTTTAAAAAAAAAAAAAAAAAGAAGAAGAAGAAGATAGCAGGAGGGGAAGAATGAAGGGGGGGAAATCGGACGGGGAGACAAACCATGAGAGACGATGGACTCTGAAAAACAAACTGAGGGTTCTAGAGGGGAGAGGGGTGGGAGGATGGGTTAGCCTGGTGATGGGTATTAAAGAGGGCACGTACTGCATGGAGCACTGGGTGTTATGCACAAACAATGAATCATGGAACACTACATCAAAAACTAATGATGTAATGTATGATGATTAACATAACAATAAAAAAATTTTTAAAAACCTTATAAACCAGATCATCCTACAAGCTTACATTTTCTGTTACTTGCTCTAATTTCAAACTATTTACATGCAAGTATTTTTCTTTGGTTGAACTATTATAATCAATCTCTTAAAAAGTAGTTTGTATTGGGGCGCCTGGCTGGCTCAGTTGTTAGAGCATTGCAAGTCTTCATCTCAGGATTGTGATTTCGAGCCCTATGATGGGTGTAGAGGTTACTTAAAAATAAAATATTTTTTTAAAGTAATTTGTATTTCCCAATAACCTGCTGCTGATATTCAGAGTATTTGTAACTTCATAGGTGAGGCAGAAAAGTATAGTGCCTATTGTCAATTCTATTTCCATATGACCTATCCGTACTGTTTCTGTTTTGGTAATTTGAGGATATATTGAAAGGCAGACACCATTGCTATCTACTGTTTATATCACTCAAAGCACAGTACTCTACACATTGTGGTTGCCCAATAAAGATTTCTGCATACTTTATCAATACAGTTCATGGAAACTCAGTAGAGCATATAACAAAGTAGAGAACAGCCCAGTTCTACTTCATGCTAATGAGTTATCAACTAATGCACTAGGCTCAGTTCTTTTCTGTTCTGGATGCTACATTTTTCCAAATCAATTTTATTCAGGTACAATTTATATGCAATTAAATGCATTCATTTTAAATGTTGATGAGGTTTGACAAATGCATACAACCTACAATCTACTAGCATAATCAAAATATACGTGCATGTATGGGGGTAGGGGTTGCAGGTGGATGCTGCACATGCAGCGTGTTTTCATCAAGCATAGAAACCTTTTATAATGGGTGGTAAGTCTGTCCGAACTCTTTGCCCCAAGTTAAATCATTGTCTTTCTGATACTGGACAGTGAGCAACCCTGCTTTTGTTCCAGGAGAAGACTCTATCTCCATCTTCCAAGTCTGTTTGCTTGAACTAAAGCCCAGAACAAAGATGGCCAATGCTTTTGCTCACAAGACATGCAGAAATGTGAGAGACATGTGGACAATTGTTTTATAAAAGAGAAAGAAAGAAAGAAAGAAAGAAAGAAAGAAAGAAAGAAAGAAAGAAAGAAAGAAAGAAAGAAGGAAGGAAGGAAAAGAAAGAAAAGAGAAAGAAAGAAAGAGAAAGAAAGAAAGAAAGAAAGAAAGAAAGAAAGAAAGAAAGAAAGAAAGAAGAAAGAAAGAAAGAAAGAATTTTATATACATTCCAAAGAGCATAAGTTACCTCTGGAGGTAAGTATTAGCAAATTAAACTTGTTCATATACATAGACTAGAATTGGTCTAAGACAAGAAAACACATAGCCCAGCTCTGTTCATGTATTTGAATGATGAGAAAAATTATAGATAATGGGTTATTTGAGGAATAATTACTGGAAACATTTATATCCTTACTTCCATGAGCAAGTTCAGACTAGACATTGTCTCAGATATGCTCACCAATACGGGTCTCCCTCCTCTATCTCTGACTTTTGCAAAGAATAACAATACAATTATCCTAAAAGTTCTTGAGATTCAAGCTTGATTCTAAACTGCCTTTATTCTAGGTTTTAAGCACGACTGAGCATATTCTGAGGCTTAAGAGATCTACTTAGGATGAAAAATGAGTAGAGGATAAAGGAGCTATGGAAAAAACGGCATTGGTGACAATATTTTGGAGAGTCAGTGGATACCATGCCAGCAGTATTGGCAGTGACAAAAGGCCCCTTAGCACAGATATTAGTACCACCGGTAGCAATAGGACAGCATCAGGGTAGACATCTCCCAGAACCAGTAGTGATAGCACTGGGCCTTCCCAGCTGCTGCATACAGAAAGCATCATCAGCAAACCAGTGAAAGAGGAGGCAGATAAACATCATAGCGTATCACATGTAAGCCACTTCTCAGAAATATGCGTCCATGCACACTGAATGGTGGCAAAGCCAGAGGAATCTTTCTTCTTTTTAAAGTGTTATTATTATTCAGTTTGCCCCCCAGATTGGAGTAACCTTGGAAACACGGTTTCCTCATGAAAGAAATATTTCTGAATGTAAATATCTTCAATCACGAATCTAGAATTGACCCTGTGGCATTCTTTTCCCCAAGCAAGCACTACCAATTCACAGATACAGAAACATGTCATTTTTATGTGTAATACAATTTTTTAATGAATGTGATCATTTATATTAGTATATATCAGAAATCGCAAATACAAAAACAGTTGCATTCATATAGTTAAAATCCTGTCTGCAGCTCCCTCCTCTGTTCACTTTCTTTAAATGCAGTTTCCTTTCTGCCTTTTAGAATAATTCATCTTGGCAGAATTGGTTTATTCCAAAATTTTCAGGAGATTTTCTTTGGACAACTTCATTTCGGTTACCTAACATTTTCTTTCTTTTTGCTAACTTAAGCAGCTACAATGTCAGAGCAAAGAGCACAAAATCTATTACAAAGATTATTTAAATTCCTTTCATCAACATTTATTTTAATCACAAGATACATTTCAAGCCTATAATATTCTTAGTTTAAACTGGAAAATTGGCCCAAATCATTCAGATGTTGTTTTTTTAGACTGACTGTTACATATCTTGCACATAGTTCCATACCCATACACACTTGTGAGATGGATTACACCACCAACTATTGATCAAAACGTTCTCATAGTAAATTTTAAGGCAATAAACAAGAGCAGTCCTGTCAGAAACCATGGAGTTGGCTGTGCTTGTCTTACCACAGTGTCTGGGACGTGGTTTGTCATGCAGACACAAGGAAGGTCCATTTGAGCAGGAACTCATTTTGCTCACAGCTGGTGCCATCACAAAACTAGTGAGGAGCACTGAGTCATTGGTCAATACGTATTTGTTGAATGAATAAATCCATGCTTAAGACTATCCGCCAGATTCCTGCTGCCTTCAGGATAAGGACAAAACTCTTCAATATTGAACACTTTGTTCCCAAGGGCCTCTCTACCTGTATCTCTTGAGAAGACTACTAATCCCTGTCCTGTGAAGCAAGACAGTTCTTGGATATTCCAGAAGATATTTACAATCACTTGCTTGACTACCAAAATAGACAAATCACCACATTGTGGATAGATTTTACTAGATTAATTTTCTGAAGGCAAAAAAACTCCCAAGCTCTTGTCAGATACTTCTCCAAACATCACTGTATCAGTTAGGAAAAGGTAAGTAATACTGAGGTAACAAACAATCCTAAACTCTTAGTGGCCTATAACACCTGAGGTTAGTTTTTCTCACAACAGCATATGTCCCCAGCTGATCAACAGTGGGGCCCTGCATAATAGTCACCCTCAGTCCAGCAGCACCAGGATGAGGGTAAAGAAACCACCCAGAACATGCCTGTCACAGTGACAGAGGAAAGAGAATGGCAGGGCTCATGCTGCCTCCTAAGCTTCTGCCTGGAAGTCCCTCATGATGCTTCTGCTCAAAGTTTTATTAGCCAAAGCAAATTGTATTCACACCTGAAGTCAGTCAACAGGCCAAGAATGTATGTTCTCCTCTGGGGAACGGATACAAATATTGGTAAACAATATCTGTCCTGAGACAGGTAGTATATAGTAACTGAGATGATTACAGTTGTAGTAAATGACACAGGAAAAGCAGAGAATTCAGAAGTAGATCCACACATACAAGAAAGGCTGATGTTGCAGAGGAGGCATCGCAGATCAGTCATTTAAGAATAGTCTATCAGAGGCACCTGGGTGGCTCAGTCGTTAAGCATCTGCCTTCAGCTCAGGTCATTATCCCAGGGTCCTGGGATCGAGCCCTGCATCAGGCTCCCTGATCGGTGGGAAGCCTGCTTCTCCCTCTCCCACTCCCCCTGCTTGTGTTCCCTCTCTCGCTGTGTCTCTCTCTGTCAAATAAATAAATAAAATCTTTAAAAAAAAAAAAGAATAGTCTATCAATAATTGTTCCAGGAATAACTTGTAATATGTACAGGTGGGAAGACTCGATATTGTAACATATCAACTCTACCGAAATTATTCTAGAAATCCAACACAATTTTAATTAACAGAATTATCCAGAGTTTTTCTTAAAGAATATAAGCATGCAGGGGTGCCTGGCTTGCTCGGTCAGTGGAGCGTGCAACTCCTTATCTCAGGGTTGCAGGTTCAAGCCCCACATTGGGTGTGAGAAATTACTTAAAAATAAAATCTTAGGGGAGCCTGGGTGGCTCAGTCGTTAGGCGTCTGCCTTCGGCTGGGGTCATGATCCCAGGGTCCTGGAATCGAGTCCCGCATCCGGCTCCCTGCTTGGTGGGAAGCCTGCTTCTCCCTCTCCCACTCCCCCTGCTGGTGTTCCTGCTCTCGCTATCTCTCTCTCTCTGTCAAATAAATAAACTCTTTAAAATTAAAAATTAAAAATTAAAATAAAATCTTTTTTCTTTTTTAAAGATTTTATTTATTTATTTGACAGAGAGAGACACAGTGAGAGAGGGAACACAAGCAGGGGGAGCGGGAGAGGGAGAAGCAGGCTTCCCGCCGAGCAGGGAGCCCGATGCGGGGCTCGATCCCAGGACCCTGGGATCATGACCTGAGCCGAAGGCGGACGCTTAATGACTGAGCCACCCAGGCGCCCCTAAAATAAAATCTTAAAAAATAAAAAAAGGGATGCATGCACGCACACACACACCAAACTATAAAAGAAATGATCGATAAATTTAACTATGACCAAATTTAGAATGTCTTTACAATAGAAGACAATATAAATAAAATTAATTGACCAGCCAAAAATCAGAATAATGCATTTGTAATATATATAAAAAACAAATGATTGCAATATAAAGTAAATAAAGAAGTCCCACAATCAAAAGTAAAATATAAACAATGAATAGAAAACTGTTCAAAACATACAGACAATTCACAGAAGACGAAAATAAAAATAAATATATTAAAAGATACTTAAACTCACTGTTAACCAGAGAATTGCTCATTAAAGCAACAGAATATCATTTCAGCCATCACATTGGTAAAATTAAAAAGCCAAGTTAAATGTTTACCATTTGGTAATTAAAATACCCCACACTCTCAGAGTGCCTGGGTGCTCAGTCAGTTAAGCATTGGTTTCGGCTTGGTTTCGGCTCAGGTCATGATCTCACCATCGTGGGATCCAGCCCTGCTCCATGCTGAGTGGGGAGTTGGCTTCAGATTCCTTCTCCCTCCAACTCTGTTCCTCCCCCCTCTCGCTCACACTCTCTCTTTCCCTCTCAAATAAATAAAAATATAAATAAATAAATAAATGAAATACCCCCACACTCTCCTATAATCACTATCAGATTAAATAAAAACCCAGACAGCAAAGATTAAAAATATTGCACCTTCAGGGTATGACCAATGCTGTAGAGGTAAGTTAATAGGTTTCTATGATTTCGTTATTAAGAAGGAATGATAAAAATTTTATTTTTTTAATTTTTTTTAAAGATTTTATTCATTTATTTGACAGAGAGAGACACAACGAGAGAGGGAACACAAGCAGGGGGAGTGGGAGAGGGAGAAGCAGGCTTTCCGCAAAGCAGGGAGCCCGACATGGGGCTGGATCCCAGGACGCTTAACCACTGAGCCACCCAGGCGCCCCAGAATGATAAAATTTTCCATTTGAAGAATTGAAGAAACTAAGGAAAAGGTCAAACAAACAAGAAACAGAAAGAAAAAAAATAATGCGTGATCTAGTAATTGCATAATAGAAAAACAACAGAACTGATAAATAAATCTAAAGATGGTTGGAAAAGGAGGGGAAAACAAATAATAAAATAATCAAATATAAAATCTGAAAATTTTAATATAAAAGAACCTCCCCCCAAAAAAGAAATTAGAAATTAGAAAAGGGATATGTCTGAATATTTTTCAATCCCAATGATGTAAATTGTTCTCTTGGAAAATTAAAATTGCCAAAACAGACTCATGAAGTATTACAAACATGAATAAGCCCAATGAAGTGTTATTAAAGAATTATCTCCAAAAATAGTTCTAGGGCCAGTGAATATTAGTGGAAAGTACAATGAAACTGTCAAGGATTAAGTATTTTCTATGCCATATAAACTGTTCGAGGGCCTAAGAAAAGCCGACTGCTATCCAACCCATTTGAAGTAGCTAACAGTAACCCTGGTATAAAACAAACACAGCTGAGTTAATGAAAATAAAAGTAAACCTCAGACTGGATGTGCAATGTTAGTCTGAAGTTTCTGTTCTGTTGGGAAAGAAGAGATCAAGGTGAGTTAATAGAAATACAAATGTGTGAAGTTGATGGATTTAAAGCAACATGAACAAGCCATCAAGACCTTGTGATGGGAAGTCAAAATTGAGGAATATACTAAATGTTAACATTCCTGGAAGCACAAAAATGAGATGTGCAAAAAACACAGAAAGATTTCAGGGCACCTGGGTGGCTCAGATGGTTAAGCATCCGCCTTAGGCTCAGGTCATGATCTCCAGGTCCTGGGATGGAGCCCCACATCAGGTCTCCCAGCTTAGCGGGGAGTCTGCTTCTCCCTCTCCCTCTGCCTCTCCCCCTGCTTATGTGCTCTCTCTCTCTTTAATGAATAAATAAAATCTTTAAAAAAAACATACACA
This sequence comes from Phoca vitulina, assembly GCF_004348235.1. Lineage (NCBI taxonomy): Eukaryota > Metazoa > Chordata > Mammalia > Carnivora > Phocidae > Phoca > Phoca vitulina. The sequence continues at coordinate 9,523,559 of NW_022589726.1, read as the reverse complement.
GGGGCACCTGGGTGGCTCAGTCGTTAAGCGTCTGCCTTCGGCTCGGGTCATGATCCCAGGGTTCTGGGATCAAGCCCTGAGTCAGGCTCCCTGCTCAGCGGGAAGCCTGCTTCTCCCTCTCCCACTCCCCCTGCTTGTGTTCCCTCTCTCGCTGTGTCTCTCTCTGTCAAATAAATAAAATCTTAAAAAATATAGAGCTCAGAGGCTGCTGGGGGCGGGGGCAGGAGTGAGAGAAAGATTGGCTAAAGAAGTCATGTTTGCCCGGAACCTGTGTCTACTCATCTACCTTCCATGTCACCTCATGATTCTGCTGTCTCTAACCTTTATATTCTAATTGTGTTTGTTTGGCTTTTGTTAGTTGTTTAGTTGGTTGTTTAAAAAAAAATTACAATTTGGGGCGCCTGGGTGGCTCAGTGGGTTAAGTGGCTGATTCATGATTTCGGCTCAGGGAGTGATCTCAGGGTGGGGTTGGTGAGATCAAGCCCTGCCTCAGGCTCCGTGCTCAGTGGGGAGTTTGCTTGCGATTCTCTCCCTCCCTCTCCCTCCACCTCTCCCCACCCGCTCCCTTGCGCACTCTCTCTCTCAAATAAATAGATAAATCTTCCGAAGGAAAAAAAAAATTACAATTTGCTTATTTCCGAATGTCAACAAATTTCAGGAGACTTTCTTTACTTATTTGTATCATCACCATACTTACAGAGAAAAAACTATCTTATTGGGATTGATTCTTATAAATTTAATATAACTATAGTTAATGACTTATAGGCTGTTACATGGCCAACCCTACTAGAAGTATCTGACTGTAAAAAAAAACAAAAAACAAAAAACAACTTTGCTTGAAACAAAGTCTTTTGACCAGGCAAGCTGTAAAGAAATCTCTCAAAGTAGTTAATACACTTCTTAAGTATTACTGAAACATTGATAAATCTAGGGAAGAATTTTGGCCAGGTATCGCAAAAAATTTATACTGTGGATTTCTAAGAATAAATGTGTACTATTTCTCAGGCACCTGGCAAGAAGGCATTAGGACTTCTTTCTTAATATTTTGTAGATTAATAATTTTTCCTTTTGCAGACAGAGAAGAAAATTTCACCAAATAAAATGTTTGGACTTGCTCTAGTTTAATTTATCTCATGTTCCTTTATCTATACCTTCCCTCCCACCTTTTACCTTCCCAGGTCTGGTTCCTGATCCCTGGAGCCCCAAACTCAGAGGGTATTGACTTCATCCCCTTTTCTACACTGCTTCACCTCCCCACCAATTCTCTTTGTCTTTCCTTCTCTCTGCATTCCCCCAACCTTGCCTGAGGAGATTCCAGTAATATACAGAAAGTAGCTCTCAGCTGTAGTTCACATATTAAAAACAAAGAGAAAGGAAAATGAATACTGCTATGTTGAGATCAATTCGAAGATTCATTCCTTTGTAACCTAAATACATCACCATAATTTATTTTCAAATTGTACAGTCATTTGTAGTTTGAAGTAAAACAACACCTCCATTTGCATGGTCCTCTTCCCTACTCAAGACAGCCTCAACCCCATATTAGTTTTAACTTGCATATCATTCTCTATAGTAAAACTCAACTAACCATTAGTTAGTAGCCCTTGAGTGTACATTGATACAGTGGGTGTTTTATGTAGTTATAAAATAGATACTCTCTATTAACTCCATAAATAATTCTCACTCCCACAGAAAAGATAGGCGAAACAAAAATATACATACAACAACTGCCATCTCCCCAAGAGACCACCAGAATCACCTGACGATTAAGGAAAGCTAAGCTTATTAAATCTACTACAGTAAGGAAGAACAATGCTTTGTCAGGAGCTTAGTAGCCTCAGAAGGAAGAAGATAGCAAGTGATACTTTATAGGATATGGGAGTCTGAGTAAAAATAGCTTAGGACAGCTCTTTTAAGAGGGAATTGTTTTGGGGATTGAGCAAAGTTTTTGACATAATAGCTTAGGGCTGGTGGTATGGTGGCCAATTTGTCCTTGGTTTTCTGGCACTTTCCCAGATTTAGCACTGAAAACCCCACATCCCAGGGACCCCTTCAGTCCTGGGCAAACCGAGACAGGTGGACACCCTAACTGGTGGGCACACCACTACACTGATTTTGAAACAAGTCCTGATAACTAAGATGTTTTTTCATAAGTAAAATATTTCATAAGTTTCATAAGTGAAGTATTTGCCCAGATAAACCATCTATTTCAGCTAAACAATATTTGCCAAGAAGAGTGAGCTGTTTGTTCAGATTAACTAGTTTGCAGGAATTTCCTGAAATAAACAGTGAAGTTAGTTATTAGTTTATGGCCTTATCCTCTTGGGCAAGAATTTACAAAAACAAGAGAAAAGTCATGTTAGTGTAGATGGCCCAAGTTCTCAGTCCTGATACTTAAGCTATCTGGCTACAGGTGGTCTCAATTTCCAGTAGATCCACCTAGCTAAGAAATATACCAGCTGTAACATAAATTCATTTTTTAATACTAATAAGAATTCAACCAGAAGGGGCACCTGGGTGGCTCAGTCGGTTAAGCGTCTGCCTTTGGCTCAGGTCATGATCCCGGGGTCCTGGGATCAAATCCCACATTGGTCTCCCTGCTCAGCAGGGAGTCTGCTTCTCCCTCTGCCTCTGCCCCTCTCCCCTGCTCTCTCCCTCTCTCTCTCTCAAATAAATAAATAAAATCCTAAAAAAAAAGAATTCAACCAGCAAATATTTACTAAACACCTATGCCAGATAGGTGTTACTAAACACTCAAGAAATATGCCAGATCCTGTAGTAGGCACCAGAGACACTATGAAAAGTAAATCTGTAGAGTGATCCAAGGCTGGTGATGCATTATCAGCTACAAACACATATTAAGCATCTATTAGCCTTCAGGTGATACACTAAAGATTAGTGACTGAAAACAAGGTACTCTTGCTGCTCTAGTCTCATCTAATCCTGATAATAAACATCTCATTTTCACCTAAATTACTGAGTTGTCTTTAAAATTTACCGGGCAAAAAAGACAGTAAGGCAAATTATCCACCTCTAAAAAAATGGCTCTCCATCTCATGTTTTCCTTCTATATCAGTAGTAACACCAGGGGCACCTGGCTGGCTCAGATGATAGAGCATGTGACGCTTGATCTCGCCCCACATTGGGTGTGGAGCCTACGTAAAAAAAAAAAAAAAAAAAAAAAAAGGCACTAACACCATCCTTCCAGCTAGAAAATTACGAAGTTTTCTTTGATTCCTCATTATGGCTCAAAGCTGATACTTCCTCAGTACTGTGCCTTAACTGCTTCTAAACAATGTCACCTTCAAATTCAAATCATTATGAGTTTATTTCCATTTTAAAATGCTTTGTTTTCTTCTTAAAATATCACTCTAAAGATTCTTAATGACAACAAAAGCCAAATCTGAAACAAAACAAAAAACACATGATATTTTTCTAGAGAAAAGACCAAAAATGAGAGACTCTGTAAGTAAAGGAATTTTCACTTCCTCACTTAGTGGCAGTTTTGAATAAGAAAATACCTTGGTTGGATGTACATAATTATTCCATTGATTGTACTCAAAGTACTTTGGGAACTTCTTTGGAACTGCCTTTAAAATTTGTACTACCTTGTTTTATATCCTCAACTATGGCACAGAGTCATTCTTTGATAATGGATTTAATTTGGAGGAACAAACATTATTCAGAGTCAAATTGGAAATTGGATCATTAAGATCTATGATTAAACTCAAGCAGTTTGTCATTAGGATCTGATATTGTTAAGCAAAACAAAACAAAACAAAAAACAACAATTTTTAAAAAAAAAAAAGATGAGATGAGGGGCCGGGACATAGTTACAATAAATGTCAGGAACACAGAACTGAGAACAGATGTAGAAATTTTAGTCCAGTTCAGACACCAAAAAAGTATGAGCCGTTGGTCAAGTCACCTCACCCCTCTGGACCTAGATTTCCTCCCAGCCATAAAATTTTCCTTATCATATTATCTACATTTCAATATGGAAGACAGAGACCTGACCCCAAGAACATAAAATTCTGGAAAGGTTAAGTTTTTTGCTAATGGAGGAGATGGAAACTTTATCCAGAAATGTTAAGAAGACTGAATCAGGTTGGAGAGTTGAATTGGTCAGGACACAGCAAGTGAAGGCTCTGATGACCTCCGCCACACTTGTGTTCTACAAGCTCTCTGGCTACCAAGAATGCCAAACAAGTTGAAGGACAAAGCTAGACTCAGGGGCACCTGGCTGGCTGTCGGTAGAGTATGTGACTCTTGAACTCAGACCCCATGTTGGGCATAGGTATTACTTTAAAAAGATGCTAAATGCAACCGACAAAAAATTGTAGCCCAACTTCACAAGGACTTGACAAAGAAAGTTTATTGACAGCATTCAATTTTACAGCCTTTATTTGACAAGACTATATGCTTGTGTACACTCAAGTTGTATCATAGTAATAAAATTTTTCTCAAATATTTTAGTAAGGTATACATAATGAAATTTGCTATTCTAACTATTTCTAAGTGTACCATTGAGTGACATTAATTACATCCACAATGTTGTGCCACTATCACCACTTAACTTTTTTTTTTTTTAACATTTTATTCTTAAGTAACTTCTACACCCAACTGTGGGGCTCGAACTCACAACCCGGAGATCAAGAGACCGTGCTCCACCAGCTGAGCCAGCCAGGCACTCCACCACTTAGCTTTTTTTAAAGGACATGTATATCATTCATCTGTAATGTCACAGGCCCTCTGCTAAGCTCTGGGAACAAAAACTAGAAGGGACCATGCCTTCACATGGACTTCAGGGATCACAGTGGGTGCTGTTTAGGTCTGTGGTTTTTTTTTTTTCTTTACGGTCAGATAACAGGTAAGTTTTTATGTACTTGGGGAGGAGGACAGGGTTGAAAGAGGCCATCTGTACACTACGGAGATCAAGGAGCAGCGCGCTGTTAAGATGCGGTCTCCCAATGCCCAATTCCAAAGACTGATGCCAACAGGCTACCAAAGCCGGTGAAGGAGCCCCGCCTGTGGAGGGGCGGGGCGAAGCCCTAGGAGAGGCTTGGGAGGGGCTGAGGGCGGGGCCTGAGCTGGGCTGGCGCGAGGGGCGGGGTGGAGACGCCGGGGCGGCCCCTGGGCGGGGCTTGAGCGGGGGCGGGGTTGATTCGGGTGACTCCCTTCCCCCCGGCCTAGGCCTGCACCTGAAGCCGGCAGGGCAGGGCGCTGAGCGCCGGTCTCTTCTCCGGCCCAGCACCAGGGTGGCGGTGGCCGACGGGAAGCCCGAGTGGGATGCGGCTGACGCGGAAGCGGCTCTGCTCGTTTCTCATCGCCCTGTACTGCCTCTTCTCCCTCTACGCCGCCTACCACGTTTTCTTCGGGCGCCGCCGCCGGGCGCCGGCCGCGTCTCTGCGGGGCCTAAGGAAAGGGGCGGCCCCGGCGCGGGAGAGGCGCGGCCGAGGTAGGACACTGGGCTGCTGCAGACCCGGCTCGCGGGTCCGGGGGTGCCCCCGGGCTCCAGGCTGCGCCTCCCCTCCAGCTCTAGGTAGCGGGCCCTGGGCTCGGGCTCGGAGCGTGTGCGGCTGTCTCAGTCCTCGCCCGAATCTCACACGCCAGCCCCACTCCCCACCTTCAAAGCTGACTGGCGCGCACTCCGTGAAACACGTCTTGAACCTGCGAGGCATTGTCACAGAATGTCGGAGATTCTTGGGAATGCCGCTGGGTTTAAGACCTCTATTTCCTCCGTGACACAAAGAGCCTTCGCTAATCTTGCAGCGATTTGGGAAGGCCTGCGTGCCTTACCTCCAAATGGTGGTCCTCTGTCCTGGATTTTGACCTATGTCAGAATCGGACTCAGACTTATCTCTCCCTTTTTTCAGAATTGTGCACAGTAGTATCTAAAACTGTTGGACACTTTCCATTCTGAAGTCAAGTTTTTATGTATAGGTTCCGTATACACAATCTATAAAGAATAGCGAAAGTTAAACTTGATACATATTATCCAGTTAGTTTAGAAGGTTTCATTTGGAAGAGATGATTTTGTGTCTGCTGTTAACATTCTATTTCTAAGATCTTTCAGAATAAAGATTTAATAAAAATTCTGATTTCCTTTTTTTTAATTGTATGTGTTTAAACAGTTCAAATGCAGTTGCTTTACCTCTATGAAAAGCTGAAATTAGCACGCCCTCACATCTAATTTAAAGGGCTTGAATTTATTTACATCTGCAGCTCTACCTTACTGATAAACACGGTTACTCTTTTTAAAACACAGAACAATCTACTTTGGGAAGTGAAGAATGGAATCCTTGGGAAGGAGATGAAAAAAATGAGCAACAACACAGATTTAAAACTAGCCTTCAAATATTAAATAAATCCACAAAAGGGAAAACAGACTTCCGTGTACAAATCTGGGGGAAAGCTGCCATTGGTAAGTTAATGTATAGAGCTAAGACATGTAAAAAGAATCCTAAATGTACTTTATTAATGTTAAATTCAATTCATTTTAATGCATTTAGTCTACTTCATCATTTGTTAAAGCATCATGATACATTTTTTTACTTTTCCTTAATATTTCATTTCTCCTTTCTGTTAGACAATATCTGTGGAAATACACGTACACAGATATCTGTCGTTGGTCTTTGAGGACAGCTTTATTTGTAGATACAAAGTAGAATGTAAGTGTCATTATATAGAAATGCCTATGTCAACTGAATTTTCATGAATTTATGCATTTATTGGACACTTGACACACAAATATAAGATGTGGCCCCTGCACATGATGGCCAAACAAATTTGGGAAACATTAAACTGAACAAAGTTAAACAGGGTTCTTTATTACAGGCCATTCTCAGAGCCCTTAATATGCCAGTGTTCATTATAAATATGTAAGAGGGGGATATAGGATACAGTTAATTAAACTTGAATACCCGCAAAAGCATTTTTGCTCTGAGTATCATGAGATTCTAGAGTTCCAAGTTATATATTATGCTCAATCAGAGAATGGGACCCTAAATGAGGGTTACAAGAGTCAGAAAGAATTAAGCAAATTAAAAGGGGCTTTGTTGGGCCTTTAAACATTGGATTTATCTACAGTAAGGTATATCGTAGAATAAGGTAGAAAGGACCAGAGGAGAAGAAAGTAATCAGAGAATGACGCTTTGCCCTTAGTGTTTCATAAATTTGCTTGCATGCAAATATACATCCTTGAAGATTACTACTGACCTCCAGATTTCAAGTACCTAGACCCAGGCTCCAATCATCAAGTTCTAGCAACTTTTTTCTTTATAAAATCTCTAATATTAATTTCATCCTTTAAATTCCCATTTCCCCATTCTAGTTTTTAATTAATTCTATTCTTCACAGGTTTTCATGTTTCCAGACTTTTCTCTATGCCATTCAGTAAGCACAAAGTGACTAGATGAGTTTTATCAAACACTCCTTTTCATCAACCTATTTCCCAGGCAAATAGGATTCCAATTCCATTCCTATTCGAAAAGGAGGGAAAAGGGGGCACCTGGGTGGCTCAGTCAGTTAAACGTCAGACTCTTGATTTCAGCTCAGGTCATGATCTCAGCGTCGTGAGATTGAGCCCTGTGTCGGGCTCTGTGCTCAGTGCAGAGTTGGCTTGGAATTCTTTCTCTGTCTCTCTCTTTCTGCCCCTTCCCCCACTGGCACTCGGTGTGTGTGTGTGTCTCTCTCTTTCTCTCTTGCTTTCACTCTCACTCTTGCTCTCAAATAAATAAAATCTTTTTTAAAAAGTGGAGGGGAGGGGGAGGAAAATGGAGTCACTGGTCCAAGCAATTCTAAATTCCAACCAGGCAAACTGTTAAGTTTCAAGGCCTGGGAAAAACCTGTGGCTCAGAACTTTGCTTCTGGTCTTGCAGCTCTCAATCCTTGCAGTCATCCTTCCTTTGTCATGAATGGTAGCATGTGCTTGCCGCTCAGTGGTTTTATCAGCCGGTATCCTACTGGTAGGATTTGGGGAATCAATACCCTTCTTTCATTTCAACATCTCTCTGTCCCCTTTAGTCCAAGCCAGCAGTGTTTCTGCTGATAGAACATTTTCAAGAAGCTTGTGGGTCTCCTATCACAGGAAATTCACTCCATCAGACAAGAACTCTTCCAGGTCTTTCCTGGAGAATCTCATCTCTGTTTCTGGCTTCTGCTGAGTTGGCTGAGGAGACCCATAAATTACACCCCTAATAATCTCAATGAGCCCTCTATGTGACTGAATATTTTAACCTTTTAATCCTTTTGAGGCACTAGCAAAAAGATACTCAACTATATCCGTCACCTTCTTTCAGAAACACGCCTTTCTGACAGTGAATCTCCTAATTTTCCACCCTTTTGCAATTGAACAAGCTGAGAATTTCCCAAACCATCAAGTCCTGGCTCCTTCTTGCTTAAGTTCCTCGCTCAATCACTCTTTCCTCTTATATTTACTATAATCAGCAAGAAGAAACCAGGCCACAGCTTCAACACTGCTTGGAAATCTCTTCAGCTAAATATCCAAGTTTATCATTTACACTTTCCACTTTCCATATAACTTCTAGACACAATTCAACTAAGCATTCTGGTGCTATTATAACCAGGATCCCCTTTTCTCCAGTTTCTAGTAACATGTTCCTCATTTCCTTCTGAGCCCTCACCAGCAGCACTTTAACCTGCATATTTCTACTAATAGTCTGCTTAAATGCTTATAAAAATCAGTAAATGGTTTGTTTTTACTGTGCTTTTTCTCTTCTGAGTTCTCACCAGCTGAGTCACTAACACCCATACTTCTACCTATAACCTGTCCAAGGCAATCTAATGTAGGCATTTCTAAATCAAGCTCCTCAAAGTTCTTCCAGCCTCTTCCCATTACTCAATTCCAAAGCCACTTCCAGATTTTTGAGAATTTATTACAGCAGTATCTCATTTCCAGGTACCATAATCTCTAGTTTCCTGCCATAAGCAGTTACCAAAAATTTAGTGAATTAAAACAACACAATTTTATTATCTTTTTTTAATTAATATAATTGACATATAACATTGTATTGGTTTCAGGTATACAACATAATGGTTTGAGATATTTATATTTTGTGAAGTGATCAACATAGTAAGTCTAGTTAGTATCTATCACCACACATACTTTTTTTCTTGTGATGAGAACTTTTAAGATCTACTCTCTTAGCAACTTCCAAATATATAAAACAGTATTATTAACCATAGTCACCATAAACTTATAATCTTACATTTTTGAAGGTAGAAGTCTAAAAAGTGTCCACAGGGTTGTATTCTTTTTGGAGTCTCTAGAGGAGGATCTGTTTCCTTGACTTTTGTAGCTTCTTCAAGCTACCCACATTCCTTGACTCATGGCCCCACATCATTCCAACTTCTGCTTCCGTCCTCATACCTCCTTCCCTCACTCTGACACCCTTGCTTCCCTCTCGTGAAAACACTTATGATTACCTAGGGCCTATCTAGATAATCCAGGATAACCTTCCCACCTCAGCATCATTAATCACATATAGAAAGTTTCTTTTGCCATGTAAGATAATGTATTCATAGATTCTAGAGATTACATCCTCGGCCATCTTGGGTGGACAGGGAGGCATTATTGGGCCACCACACATGGAAAGCTTTATCTGATTGGCTAAGTGTTTAAGCACAGTCATTTTGTGTGTGTCCTTTTAGTACCAGGGCATAATGCAAATGGAATAAAGCACATCTGTCAATAAGTAAAACAGGGCTCCCAGATTACTTCCTTCTGCTTTCCTCCACTCTCAGAGCTTTCATTCAGGTGAAATCACAGTAAAATATCAGGGGCCACCCTAAGGAGAAAGATGCAAAGGCATTTGTCTGCAGAGGGCATGATGCAGTGAGGGATGTGTGTTCAAGTGAAGACGAGTTACTATCTCCCTGATGTATTGACTGTATACATATATGCGTGAGCTCCTCTGGTGGTGTTTGGCACAAAATGGTGAATTCCCCTAGTTTGTTAGAATATAGAAGCCATTCTAATCATATAGTAACTTACATTATAACACATGTCAGGATGAAGTAGGTAGTAAAAGTCCAACGAAAATTAGGGGTTTCTCAGGTTTAGAGTAAGAGAGGTTATTGTCTTTGATGTAACCCACATTCTGCCACATTTCACACTGACAAGCTCTGAATTCTGTCTCTCATACCTTAACCACCATATTGGTGATTTTGAGCTATTGCTTGGCAGAAGTGCCTGCCAGGGGACCAAAAAGGAATACAGTTTGCTTTCCTGGTCAACTTACATAAATGAGCAGAACATAAACTCATCTCACACACCAGAGTAAACCAGACAGTAAATGGATTTGTTCTTATTTTCTGTTTGTTTGTTTGTTTGATTGATTACCAGGTTTGTATCTCTGGGAGCATATTTTTGAAGGCTTGCTTGATCCCACCGATGTGACTGCTCAGTGGAGAGAAGGAAATTCAGTTGTAAGAAGAACACATTACAGGTATTAATTGTGCAACATTAACGTTTGCTGTCTTTCTATACAATGTTTTATATAAATACGAGGAGAAAAATCAGAGGAAAACATATTTAGAGACAATATTTCCAGTTCAACTTGTGAAGAATAGAAAAGTGAATCTCATGAATATATATATTGTAGTTATAGTTTACCTGAACATTTTTACAAAATGCTTCCTTTTTTTAATTTTGTCGGTTTCATTTTTATCAAAACATTTCTGATTATATGGGAAGGTTCATGCTCCAAATTTTATAACATTTGATTGTTGATAAGCATTTAATATTCCATATCTTGAAGGAATAATATATAAACTTAAAAGTATTTTCATTTTTCTCTTTCATATACTAGTCATGTTCACATATTTTATAATACTCAAGTGGAAGCAAAGCTATTGTTATGAGTTGTGAAAATTTTATAAAAACATTTATATATGAGTCTTTCATGATTTGATGGTATAGATTATCATTTTAATGCAATTACTCAGAAATCTTTTTTTTATTTTTATTTTGTTAAGATTTTATTTATTTATTTGAGAGAGAGAGGGAGAACACAGAGGGAGAAGCGGACTCCCCACTGAACAGAGAGCCCAACACGGGGCTCAATCCCAGGACCCTGATCGTGACCTGAGCCGAACAATGGCAGACACTTAACCGACTGAGCCACCCAGGCTCCCCCAGAAATCTTTTTTTCTTTTTTCAGATTCAGTAAAACCAATGTATCATTAAGACTTTTTGAGTTTTTATTTTTATAAAACTTTTATCTATGATTCCATATTTTCTAAAGATTTTTAAATAGGTAGAATTGCGATTATTTTCTTTAGGAAAAAATGTGATAATATTGCTGTATGAAAGAGTGCTATTTTCTATTAGATTTTCTTTCTTGGGACATCTGGGTGGCTCAGTTGGTTAAGTGACTGCCTTCGGCTCAGGTCATGATCCCAGGGTGCTGGGATCAAGTCCCACATTGGGCTGCTTGCTCAGCGGGGAGTCTGCTTCTCCCTCTCCCTCTGCCTGCCACTCCCCCTGCTTGTGCCCTCTCTCTCTGTCAAATAAATAAAATCTTTAAAAAAAAAAAAAGATTTTGCTTTCTTATTGAAATAAAAATAATCATTTTAAATGCTTATTTCATGTAACAATTGTACTATTAGGGAAAAAAATGTCAACCAAAGATTCAGGTTTCTGTTAGGTTTCCATTTATTTCCCACAGAAATCAAAAAGAAAAGCTATGGTTAATCTCAATTTCATTTGAGTTTTCTCTGCTAATTCTTGTTTAGTTTTTAGACACTTGGAAAGCAATTTCATTTCATGTATCTTTTCAAAGTAATCATTCTTGAAAAGTAAACAGGTTTTTATGTTTTTTAAGATTTTATTTATTTTTTAAAGATTTTATTTATTTATTTTTAAGTAACCTCTATACCCATCGTGTGGCTCAAACTCATGTCCCCAAGATCAAGAGTCACACACTCCTCCAACTGAGCCAGCCAGGTGCCCCAAAATGGGTGAATTTTACAAAATGTAAATTAAAACTTACTCAGTATCTTGATCTTTAGAAATAAGTTCAACTTTTTCTTTTTTTTTTAACCTTTTCATAAGTAGCAGATGTTAATTGAAAATACCATAATTGAACTCTGAAAACAATAAGTTAAATAATTTGGCATCTAGCTTTTGTTTTATCGAATAGATGGACAGTTATATATCTTGTGATAATTCCTGCATATGGACATACAGGACTCTGAAGGCAGTCTTTTAAGGATAAGCAAAGGCCATGATGAGCAGAAGTAAGATTCCTCCTAAGAAATTAAAAATGAAGTTGCCCTATGAAATTAAACTGTAAATCAATATACGATAGATATGAGTAGAGATAGGCCAAGTTCCTTCAAGAGACAGAATAAGTCCCAGGCTCGCTTGTAACCTAGTTGAACATATTAATATAAAGAATGTATCAATAAGGCTTTTGTGCAGGTACATGAAGGAGAGATAATATTCAGTTCATTCAGTTCTGGAAACAGAAAGGAGAAGGGAAGTAGGGAGATGTTGCAGTACCTCTTTAAGTAATAGTAAAAATAATAAAACTAATAACAGCAGCAAGACTCCTATAGTGATTCCTATGTGCCAGATACTGTTTTAAGCACTGTACATCTGTTAATGCATTTAGTCTTCAAAATAATCCTGTGAGGGTCACCTGGCAGGCTCAGTCAGTAGAGCATGTGACTCTTGATCTTGGGGTTGTGAGTTTGAGCCCCACATTGGATGTAAAGATGACTTAAAAATAAATCAACTTTTGGCAGCGCTGCTGCCGCCCGGTCACAGCCTCCTCGCCCACTGCACGCAGACGTGGCAAAAATGTCCAGCCCTACTGAGGCTGAGCCGTGCATCGAGTCTCTGATTGCTGTTTTCCAGAAGTTTGCTGGAAAGGAGGGTAACAACTGCACGCTCTCCCAAGACAGAGTTCCTAGCCTTCGTGAATACAAAACTGGCTGCCTTCACAAAGAACTGGAAGGACTCTGGTGTCCTTGACCACATGATGAAGAAAATGGACAATGGGCAGCTAGATTTCCAAGAGTTTCTTCACTTTCTTGATGGCGTGGCCATAGCTTTCCATGACTCCTTTACAAGGTCTACCCATTTCCGGAAGTAAATCTAAGGTGTCTTGGGCCTGCCCTCCAGACCGCTTCCTTTCCTTCAAAGCAGCCTCCCGATCATCGCCTCCTCCTCACATCCTACATGGACCCTGAGCCCAGAGCGTCCACTGCCCTTTGCAAGCCAGGCCAGTAGTTAATAAAGCAATAGCATTGTTTAAAGCACAATAAACAGAGTTTTAAAAAATTCAGTACTCAGATTTTACAAGTTTGTTTGTTTTTTAAAATTACATCTTTCTTTTTTTAAGATAGGCTTATAATTAAAAAGACTAATAAGTGATTATTACAATAACTTGGAAAATTCAGAAGATGTTGTCATCACTCATAATTCCGCTGTGCCCAGAATTCCAAAAACAGGGTTAGACAACATTTCGTCATGTCTACTTCCAGTCTTTTTTCTATGTATAGGATTATGTAATTAAAATTGTAGTACAGATACGATATTGTTTCTTTTTCACAGAGAATAAAATAACACATTCTCATTTACCCATCACGCAGAACCAACATATTCTAGCTCTCTGTCATATTTGCTTCAGATATTTAACTTTCCTCTTCAAAGAATTAAATATTCCCAGTAAAAGGGAAGCTTTCTTTGTACTATTTCCCAGTTCCTCTTCTCTTCTTCCTCCTCAGAGGCAACCCCTATAATGAATTTGGTGTGTATCCTCCCATTCATATTTTCATATTTGTACTTATACTAGATTTAAGCACAATTTTTATATTGCACTTTCAAATTTACATAGAATTGTCATATCTTATGAGTATTCTGCAGCTTGCTTTTTTCCTTAACATTATGTTTTTGAGACTTAACCTCCATGGATGTTTATAATGCCATCCTCCCTTTCTCAATTCATCACTTACATTTCATTCAGATAAAGAACGTTAACAGTAACTCCCACATAAAAGAGGTGGGAGCTGCTTACTCTATACAGAGGAGGAACTATACAGAGTTTCACATGATTCAACTGTGAATAGTTCACCAGCTCAAACTCTGGCCAGCATGTATTCTGAATGTGGTTAAAAGCAACAACCAAGCTACCACATTTCTGATTATCATATGCAGTTGATCTTACTACAACCAAAGCTTCCCATTAATTGACATCCATGCTCTATCATTCAAACTTGTTCAGGAAAACTTGCATTATAGAAATTATGTTTCTAGAAAGAATACAGATTAAATCTCATTGTAGATTTTATGTAAAATGATTAAAAACTTCTGATCTCAAATACCTTTGTTCTGTTTTTGTTGGTTTGTCTCTTGTTCTTGTTTTGTTGTATTGTTTTAACAGCTTCATCACTGGCCCAGCTGTAGTCCCAGGGTACTTTCCCATTGATGTGAATAACGTGGTACTCATTCTAAATGGGAGAGAAAAAACTAAGATCTTTTATGCCACCCAGTGGTTACTTTATGCACAAAATTTAGTGCAAACTCAAAAAGTCCAGCATCTCGCCGTTGTGTTGCTTGGAAATGAACATTGTAATAATGAATGGATAAACCAGTTCCTCAAAAGAAATGGAGGCTTTGTGGAGCTGCTTTTCATAATATATGACAGCCCCTGGGTTAATGATGTGGATATCTTTCAGTGGCCTTTAGGAGTGGCAACGTAAGTACAAAATATTATTACATGTTTCTAGACTCTAAGACCTGAATTTCTGAATCAGGAAGATTGTACTTTAAATTTGTAATAAATGTAGTTCTGGTATCATCTGGGAGGCCAGGTACAATCTTTTCCATGGAAAAAATATGGTTTGGTCTCATGCTTCAGTAATAATAATGATGTTTTTAGAGTACTTTAGCTTTTTTTTTTTTTTGAAGATTGTGAGTGGGGAAGAGGGGCAGAGGGAGATGGAGAGAGAGAATCTTTTTTTTTTTTTTTAAGATTTTATTTATTTATCTGACAGAGAGACACAGCAAGAGAGGGAATACAAGCAGGGGGAGTGGGAGAGGGAGAAGCAGGCTTCCCGTGGAGCAGGGAGCCCGATGTGGGGCTTGATCCCAGGACCCTGGGATTATGACCTGAGCCGAAAGCAGACGCTTAACGACTGAGCCACCCAGGAGCCCCTGGAGAAAGAGAATCTTAAACAGGCTCCATGCATAGCACAGAGCCCAACTCAGGGCTTGATCTCACAACCCTGAGATCATGACCTGAGGCAAAATCAAGAGTTGGACGCTTAACCAACTGAGCCACCCCAGGCACCCCCAGAGTATTTTAGCATTTTATAAGGAGAGGGGATAAGTTAACTTTTTGTGTTTTAGAACTCCAAGGCATAGGATGAATTTTCAAGTTTATCAGTAGTGCCCTAAAGAGATGTTTAAACAGAGAATGGCAGACAGGCAGACCTACTTAAAACAACTATAGAATCTATATAATTTATAGTAAAAACAAAAAAAATCTTACTTGTAAAACAATATTAAGGAACACCTGGGTGGCTCAGTTGCTTAAGCGTCTGCCTTCGGCTCAGGTCATGGTCCCAGGGTCCTGGGATTGAGTCCTACATCAGGCTTCTTGCTCAGTGGGGAGCCTGCTTCTCCCTCTGCCTACTGCCCCCCGCCCCCGCTTGTGCTGTCTCTCTCGGGCTTTCTCTCTGACAAATAAATAAGTAAAATCTTTAAAAAAAAAAAAAAAAAAAGAATTTAGAAAAGCAATATTAAATCAGGAGCATTCCATACCCCTGATTTGAGAGGATCATAATATGCTCAGATCTGTCACTGAGACTTGCTAAACTTGCACGAATCTCTTCTATAATAAGAGGAGTTAATTAAGTAATAACAAAGGCTTCTAAATATGTCTATAGAGTCTATAAAATGGAAACTTATTTTTTATCTTTCTGTTAATAGAGGGTTTTTAGCTGACTTTAAGATAAGTTAAACTTAGATCCAGCACTAGTACAGAAACCCCAGGGGTTCTGTCTCTTGTTCGCTGTATCGACAGAGTCTAAAACCAAGCCTGCATAGAGTAGAGAGTGAATACTTGCCAAATGGATGAATTACAAGAAATTTCATTAACATGTTTTTTGAATCAGATATTCATTATTCATTCTTATCACTTTTTACCAGATGGGACCTTAAACTACTGCTTAGTTGGCTACACAAATATCACCAGAGAAGCGTATTAACAAGACATCCTTCCTGGCCTACCCTGCAGTATTCCAACTTAGTAGGTTTGTGGTAGCATCCGACAAAAAGGTTTATATTAAGTATAGCCAGATATAAGACCTTTGAAAATTCTGTCCCGTGAGCAGAGCTCATACTTGTAAAATGCTCTGAAACAAAATTACTCTTTCATAGTAACACTACATAGCCTATTCATACAATTTCCATACATTGGATGGAAACTCTGTAATTCTTTTATTGTTGGACTAGACCAATATCCTTTTTATAGATAAGTGCTTTTCAAGCAGAAGCAGTTTTGCCTCCCAGGAGACACTTGACAATGCCTGGAGGTCATTTTTGGTTGTTACAAGTGGAAGGGCGACAATGGCATCTGGTGGGTAGAGGCCGGCGATGCTGCTAAATATCCTACAAGGTAGAGGACAGCCTCCACAACAAAAAATGAACTAGCCCAAAATGGCAGTAATGCCAAGGCTGAAAAAACCTGTGAAGAATGTTATATAAAGCGTCACCCTTATAGGAGGGTTCTATTGTTTGGTCTCTAGTATTTCCAAATGCCCATGAGAAGGGGTCAGTTGCAGCAGGCCTCTTCTGTATGGCATGCAAGGGCTTTTTTATATTTTTTTATTAGTGTTTTAAAAGCTAGGGTTGGTTTTTTTTAAGATTATTCATTTTAGAGAGAGAGAGCGGGGAAGGGGCAGAGGGGGAAGGAGAGAGAGGTTTTTTTTTAATTTTTTAAAATATTTTATTTATTTATTTATTTATTTATTTATTTATTTGACAGAGAGATAGCGAGAGCAGGAACACAAGCAGGGGGAGAGGGAGAGAGAGAAGCAGGCTTCCCGCTAAGCAGGGAGCCCGATGTGGGGCTCGATCCCAGGACCCTGGGATCATGACCTGAGCTGAAGGCAGCCGCTTAACCAACTGAGCCACCCAGGTGCCCCAGGAGAGAGAGTCGTAAGCTGACTCCACGCTGAATGCAGAGCCCACCTTGGGGCTATATCTCACGACCCTGAGATCATGACCTGAGCTGAATCCAAGAGTCGGAAGCTTAACTGACTGCACTACCCAGGTGCCAAAGTATTTTTTAATCTACTTTACGGGTGCCTGGATGACTCGGTTGGGCGTCCAGCTCTTGATTTCAGCTCGGGTCATGGTCTCAGGGTCCTGGGATTCAGCCCTGCGTTGGACTTCCGTGCACTCTGCGCAGAGTCTGATTGGGATTCTCTCTCTCCCTCTCCCTCTGCCCCTCCTCCCGCTTGCATACACCCTCCTCCAATAAGTAAATAAATAAATGAATAAAATCTTTTTTAAAAATCAACCTACAAGAGCCCGTTTTTAAAAATCTACTTTAAAAGCCTTTGGAGGGCGCCTGGGTGGCTCAGTTGGTTAAGCGACTGCCTTCAGCTCAGGTCATGATCCTGGAGTCCCGGGATCGAGTCCCACATTGGGCTCCCTGCTCAGCTGGGGGTCTGCTTCTCCCTCTGATCCTCTTCCCTCTCGTGCTCTTGGTCTCTCATTCTCTCTCTCTCAAATAAATAAATAAAATCTTTAAAAAAATAAATAAATAAAAGCCTTTGGAAAATTGGAGCTCTTTGCTATAGAAATGTGTATTCTGTAATCTTTCCATCACCTGGCTACAACAGTCATTAAAGCATGATCATTATGAATGTGGATTATTTATACTTTGAAGGTCTTGAATTCAACCTTCCTTATAACCACAAGTGGAAGTTGAAGAGTAAAAAAAAACATTTCAGGCACTTAATCTCTATAGCAATTTCATAAAAGATGTCAATGTGAGGTTATTTTTTTAAGTTAGTAGATTCAGGGACTTTTCCAAAGTAAGCATGGAAAATTACAGTTTGAGGTTTAGAAAATCATACTTGAAATCTCTTCTCTCTGCATCATGATGCTACCTAAGATGTTAGGTTATACAGTCATTTGCCAATCCTATTGTCATATGTTGTTAACTCATATGTACTTATTTCTGTAGATACAGGAATTTTCCTGTGGTGGAAGCAAGTTGGTCAATGCTGCATAATGAAAGGCCCTACTTATGTAATTTCTTAGGAACCGTTTATGAAAATTCATCCAGACAAGCACTAATGAACATTTTGAAACAAGATGGGAACGATAAGCTTTGTTGGGTTTCAGCAAGAGAACAGTAAGTTCTATGTTTACTTGATTCACCCATTTTGTTCTCTAGTTCGAGAGTTGCATTATGTAGCAGCACAGGTCTCCAAAGAGACATTGTTAGCTTCATTAATACCAGTCTTTCTGCAGAAGATATATCAGTAATTAAGGCTGTGTAGAAACTGGGTTGTATGCATTTAAAATGGGGAGAATCTCCTATAGCTAGAGTCCATCCTGAAGAGAAATACTAGTAACTATCCTATGCAAATGTCAATTGTCTGAGATTCCTCAATGATGTTTGTCAGTTAGACCTGACACACAACGATTATGAGTGCCAGTAAGGTCTGAGGTTCATCCCTGAGATGTTTGGTCGACCAGTTTCAGTGTTCCAAGAGTGGCATGAAGTACTCCTCACACCTTCAGGGAACTGACACCACCCTGACGACAGGAGAACAGGACATACTATTCTTTGAATCCCCAGATCTAACATAGGACCTTACACAAATAGGCCTAGGATAAATGGGGAGTGGATGGTTGGATGGATGGATGGATGGATGGATGGATGATGGATGGATGGATGGATTTAACTTCCTTCCATCTTTTGCATGGTAATCATGAAACAGGTGTTCATGGAGTGAAGGAAGAAATCTTGGAATTATTCCTTTTGTTTTTAAATAAATAAATGCAATTTCATGTGTAGAATCATCAAAGAAGAAATGCCTAAAAAATGTCCTTCCAGATCTAAAAATATATTAATTGTAGCAGATATTCTCTTTTTGTTTTTGTTTTTGTTTTGTTTTAAAGATTTTATTTATTTATTTGAGAGAGAGAATGAGAGACAGAGAGCATGAGAGGGAGGAGGGTCAGAGGGAGAAGCAGACTCCCCACTGAGCAGGGAGCCCGATGCGGGACTCGATCCTGGGACTCCAGGATCATGACCTGAGCCGAAGGCAGTCGCTTAACCGACTGAGCCACCCAGGCGCCCCAGATATTCTCTTTTTGAAAGCATAACTCCCAACTCTAAGAACAGATGTAGAGTTAATGTAACCGTACTATATCCATTCAGTCAACAACTGTTTTTCAAGCAACTGCTATATGCCAGGAACTATCTCAGCTATGAAGGATACAGCAGTGAACAAAACAGTCAAAAGTCCATGCCCTCTTAGAACTTAAATGTTTGTTGGAGGAGACAAACCAGTAAAATATATTGTGTGTCAGATACATGATAGATGCCATGTAAAAACAGCTGAGCAGAGGAGGGATGTAGAGAGGACTAGGGATCAAGAGTGGAGCACCTGCTGTTATAGAATGGCTAAGGAATTCTCCAGTATGAAGATTACAGATAAGCACAGGCCTGAAGAAAGTGCAGGGGTGAACCCTGTGTCTATTTAGGAGAAGGGTAGTCCAGGCAGAGGGAAAGCAAATGTAAAGAGCCACAAGGGGACAGTGTACCAGGAAAGGAGTGAATGAGGGCAGTGTAAAATATCAAAGTTTATTGTAGGAATAGAATTATTCTTGCAATTCCTCTTACAGCCTTGAGCCGGGAGGTGGAGTAGGTGTCCTCCTTGCTTCTCATTGCTGCTTCCAGACCATTCTCCCCTTTCCCTCCCTACAACCTCCCATTTTGAATATCTTGTCAGCAAACAAAACCATCCATTGCTCTTTTTCTTTGAAGTCATTTACTGACCCTGGGGTTTATCTCCTTACTTCCATGAAGAGTTTAGTTCTGGCACACTCTCACTCTCTCCCATGTTACTCCAACCTAATTCTTGGTGATTCCCAATCTATATAGATGGTCCTTCTGCCACCTTTGTCTTACGGTTCCTTTACCCCCCGTCTTCCAGTGATCTGGTCCTCCAGTTGGCCTTGGCCATGCAGTGTCCTGCTCATTTCTTAGACCTTATCATTACACATACTTCATCTTTGTGATCTCAAGTTCCAGCATCTCTCTGTGTAACCACCATTTTCTGTCATTTCAGCTCACTCCCTATAATTAATTGACTACAACAATTTAGCTGGGATTTATAATTCATTGTTCCTACTACTTTTCATTGTCTTTTGCTCACCTCATCTTTACTTTCTTCTTTTCCACTCTTAAATTTCATAGTCAACTATGACTGATACACATTCAAATCCCTAGTTCCCTAATGGAGCAAACCCTAACTCTGGTAAAATCCAGCTCTCTTACCTGCACCATGCGGCCAGACACACACACACAGAGAATTGTGCCAATAGACCTCACTTTAAATATGTGACCTTGACTCTCAAGTGCCCAGCAATCATACGTTCCCCTTGTCCGTGTGTTCTCCCTCTCTCCTACAAGACTGCTTCGTACCTTCTTCTCTCTTCATTACCTTCTGACCCTATTGCTTATTTCACTGAGAAAATAGGAATGGTTGGGAGAGAATGTCTAGCTTTCTAAAGGTCTCTCAACTTCTACCTTTGTCCCTATACAGTCTATTCTCAACACAAGGGCCAGATTAATTCTGATAAAACACGGGTCAGGTCAGTCACCCCTCTGATCACAACCCTCCATGATGGGATGCTCTGACTTCATCTTCCCTCCTCTTCCCCTCTGCTCTCCTGCTTCAGCCACCCTGGCCTCCTTGCTGTTCCTTGGCCTTGCCAGGCACACACCGTCTCGTGGCTTTTGTACTTGTACTGTACTTAGTTCCCCCCTGAAACGTCTGCGTGGTTTGCTGCCTCACCTCCAGCTCTGTGCTCAGACGACCCTGCAATGAGACGTTCCCTGATTACCTCCTTAAAACTGCAACACTGCTGGCTCAGAAACTCCCTCCTCGCTTCTCTGCTTTATTTTTCTTCATAGTACTTAACACCTAAATAACATACTGACCTGACTTGTTTACTATCCATCTCCATCACTGGAACTAGAATGTAAGCTCTGTGAGGGCAGGATTTTGGAGGGTGGGGTAGAGAAAGAAGACCTGGCACTCAGAAAACATGGGCTGGGGGTGCCTGCCTGGCTGGCTCGGTTGGTAGAGCGTGAGACTCTTGACCTCAGGGTTGTGAGTTCAAACCCCACGTTGGGTGTAGGGATTACTTAAAAATAAAATCTTTAAAAAAAAGAAAATATTGGCTGGATTAACATTCATTCAGAAATTTTGTGGTGACTACTAGATTTAAACATATGTCGCTGTAAACTTTTCAAATTCTTAAATATTTTCAAGAAATCTATTTGGGCAAGATTTTATTTCTCTCTTCTGCCGTCATCTCTATAATGTGTTTACCATTTCCTGTAGCTGACATTTTCTCTCACAAAAAACATGCTTATTAAAGTGAAAACGACAGTTGTTTTTCTGATTTTTTAAGGTGGCAGCCTCAGGAAACAAATGAAAGCCTTAAGAATTACCAAGATGCTTTGCTTCAGAGTGATCTCACATTGTGCCCAGTAGGAATAAACACAGAATGTTATAGAATATACGAGGCTTGCTCCTATGGCTCTATTCCCGTGGTAGAAGATGTCATGACAGCCGGCAGCTGTGGAAATGCATCTGTTTACCGTAATTCTCCTCTGCAGCTACTCAAGTCCATGGACGCTCCTTTTATCTTTATTAAGAACTGGAATGAACTACCTGCTGTTTTAGAAAAAGAGAAAACTCTAATTTTACAAGAAAAGGTTCAAAGAAGAAAAATGTTACTCCACTGGTATCAGCACTTCAAAACGGAGCTAAAAATGAGATTTACTAATATTTTAGAAAGTTCATTTTTAATGAATAATAAAGGGTAACTGTTAATTATCTTTTTGAGCTAAGATCTGATTTTTAAAGTCATTTCTAATACTTGATGTGTGTGTGTGTGTGTATAAATGTTCTTTGAGGTACCCTCATAGACGCTAGATTATGTAATGTCAACTAAGTGCTCCATCGTTGGGTCACTCCTGAAAATGAAGATGTTACTCAAACTCACTTTTACTAGGTCAGATGATTTAACATTTATCAACTCTTCTCATCCATTCAGATCCACTCTAGGGAAGCAGCATTCTATGGTGGAAAGACAGCTTTGGAGTCAGATAGAACCTGGGTTGAAACCTTGCCTCCGCACCTACTACCTGCGGACCTTGAGGAAGCCATATAAGTGTCCTGAGTCTTAGTTCCTTTCAATGTAAAATGAAGACAATGGTACCTCCTAGGTTAAGTTTTAAAAAAGAAATATAAAGTATCCAATATATATAGTAAATGCTAAATAAATACTAATCTCTTTTTTTTTTTAAAGATTTTATTTATTTGACACAGAGAGAGAGAGAGCACAAGCAGGGGGAGCGGCAGGCAGAGGGAGAGGGAGAAGCAGGCTCTCCGCTGAGCAAGGAGCCCAATATGGGGCTCAATCCCAGGATTCTGGGATCGTGACCTGAGCCGAAGGCAGCCGCTTAACCGACTGAGCCACCCAGGTACCCCTAAATACTAATTTCTAATTCATTTTTCATTCCTTACTAGTTAATAATAGAATTAAATTTAAATATTTTAATACATGCTCAGT
Organism: Phoca vitulina; assembly: GCF_004348235.1. Lineage (NCBI taxonomy): Eukaryota > Metazoa > Chordata > Mammalia > Carnivora > Phocidae > Phoca > Phoca vitulina. The sequence goes on along the minus strand of NW_022589726.1, from coordinate 9,500,695 downwards.
TACATAATTTGGGAATAATCACATACTGAGATGCGCCTGGGTGGCTCAGTTGTTAAGCATCTGCCTTCGGCTCAGGTCATGATCCCAGGGTCCTGGGATCGAGCCCCGCATCGGGCGGGCTCCCTGCTCTGCGGGAAGCCTGCTTCTCCCTCTCCCACTCCCCCTGCTTGTGTTCCCTCTCTCGCTGTCTCTCTCTCTGTCAAATAAATAAATAAAATCTTTAAAAAAATAATAATAATAATCACATACTGTGTCAAGAATGTATGTGGATAAATCTGACAGAGTTAGACCTTTAGATCACTCAAGTTTTGTTGGAGTAGGTGCCTGGATGTACAGTTTGGTCATAATTCATACGTGATGGCCCTAGGTATCCAACAAGTCTAAATTTCCCCCACACTTTCTTAGACCTGGAATTCCTATTATATGGAGTTTGTGGGTTACTTTTTAAGAGGCAACTCCAAGCTATCAGTTGCCTCTAGAATTAGTTGGGAATCTCCCTACAAGGTTCTGGTGTTTTGCATTACAAAACTGGAGTCCATAAAGCTTAAAGCTCCAGAACCTATCAAGATCTGAATGCAAAGTTTCACTAAACCCGCAATACAGGCTGAGGCCAATGCTGGAATGGAACTGCAGCATTTCAGATTGTTTTTCTGTCAATACCAGAGAATTTTCCACCTCAAGGAGTAGCCAGGCAGCAGAATACATTTGTACATTAAATATTTTGTAACATACCCTATAGGAATTTACTTAAATGTTAGGAATTTAAAAAAAAAAAAAAAAAGTTCTGTCCTCAAGGGCTCACAGCCTGATGGAAGAGAAAATTACATAAATATTACAGAATATTCATGCTAAGAATTCCAGTAGACTAATTTACAAAGAGCTATTGGAATTCAGAGAAAGACCTGTCTGTCCAGGGGTAAAGCATCCAAACTTGTCTTGAGTGGAATTTAAAGGATAAGTAGAGGGTGCCTGGGTGGCTCAGTTGGTTAAGTGTCCACCTCTGGCTCAGGTCATGATCCTGGAGTCCCAGGATGGAGCTCCGCATCGGGCTCCCTGCTCAGTGGGAAGCCTGCTTCTCCCTCTGCCTCTCCCTCCGCTGCTGCCCCTTCATGTGCTCTCTCACACTCTCTCTGTCTCTCTCTCTCAAATAAATTAATTAATTAAATCTTTTTAAAAAATAAAGGATAAATAGATTTGGTGGCATCTCTTAGTGCCAGCAAAGGGACATTGGGGCAGCATTTTTCTTCTCTTCTAAGATCCGCTGGAACTGAGACATTCCTGGTTGAGGAGGAGAAGGGCTTCTGGGATGGTTATAAGCTACTCAAGTTAACTGCCACTAGGTCTATGGAACCACCCAGCAGTGCAGGCAAAGGGTTTCAGTCATCTCCATCCATTGAGTGAGCTCATCACAGAGGGAACCACTGAAAAACTGGCTAATTGGGATAGTAGTTCTCAGAAGGAATTGGAGTCCCACTTGCTGCAAGTTGTCTGGCTTCTCACAGTGTCTTCCATGTGTCACTGGTCCCAAAGTGACTCTTTTAGTTCCTTTTAGATGTCTTTCATGCATCTTAAACTACACAACTAAAACTGTATTCATTGTCTTCCTCTTCCAAAACACACATACACACAACTCTTTTCTCTCAAACCTTAATCTCAGGAAATGGTGTCATTAACCATGCTGTTTCTCAAGCTAGAATCTGTAAATTCCTATTTATTCCTTCCTATCCTTCCAAAAAATTACCAAGTTCCGTACTTTCACTGCTCTCCAAACTTATATTTGGCTTAGGCAAAATTTTTAAATAAAATAATCTATTTTTCAGGTAGCAAATTTCTGCTGCAGAAATAATATGATGTTACTGTGATTAATTCCAAATTTAGGAAATTATAAAGTATAATGTAGAAAACCTTACATATGAAATACATTATTTGATCTATAAAATAATTTGAGTGAAAGCTGTATCTGGCAAGTAGAACTTCTGAAATATAAAGTTTAATATGGTATCAATAATTTCTAATGTAGACCTTATCATAAGAAAAAAATTTTTGCAACTATGGATGGGAATGGATGTTGACTTATTGTGATGATCATTTCCTGATATATACAAATATTGAATCATGTTGTACACCTAAATGTAATGTAATATGTCAATTATACCTCAATAAAAATAATAATAATTTATAAGTCCTCCATAAATATGGAATGATTTAAATGTCTAATGAGAATTAGTTTTCACAAACATCACCAATTATTGGCATTTGGTCATCAGTTACATCTTTCTAAGAAACATGGTAGAAATATAGTAGTTAAAAATACTGTATTAAGGACCACAGTTACTTAAGTAAGCCAATTCGACAAAAATGTATCTTTGAGTTTTATATACTCTAGTTGGGTTGTTTTCTGTAGCAGAAATACAGATATTTTTTTAAAGTTACCAGTAGAAAGGAAACTGTGTTCTTTTTTTCAACTTGTAATCTCAGTCGCTAGGAGTCCTACATTTATACCAGAAGCCAAGCTGCTGTCCCAGCAGCCTCCACGGGGGAAATTATGGTCTGGGATGTTCAACTGTCAGGATGTACTTCTTTCGAAATTATCTTATTGCCATGATTCTTTTTTGTTTTGTTTTGGTTTTGGTTTTTTTGTTGCTGTTTTTTGGGGGGGTTTTGTTTACTTTAAGATTTTATTTATTTGTCAGAGAGAGAGAGTGCGCACACAAACAGGGGAAGGGGCAGGCAGAGGGAGAAGCAGGCTCCCCGCCAAGCAGGGAGCCCGATGCGGGGCTCGATCCTAGGACCCCAGGATCATGACCTGAGCCGAAGGCAGACGCTTAACGACTGAGCCACCCAGGCGACCTATTGCCATGATTCTTATGTATCCTCTTTTACAGTTAAAATAAGGAGTTTCAAAAAAAGGAGTAAATTATGCCAGTGAATATGTTTACAGTCTGATATGTGAGTGAGTATGGCAAAACTAAAACCCTTAACTGCTGAATCCCTACTGTGTTGCTAAACAGTGGGCCACAGATTCTGTGAATGAATCTCCACCAGCCTTTAAATTTTGCAAAGTCTCTAATACTAAAAAACAAAGCTACAAACTAAGCCCTGAGAAATACTTTCCCATGTTGCTGCCTTTACCTTTTAGTGTTTCCTAGAATTCACACTTGTCTCTTTCATACTGATAACAGTGGTCACAAGTTTTATTTTATCAATCCCAATGCAGATGATAGATTCGCAGCCTGTTTACTGAAAGAAGTTAGGCAGACGAGCTACAGTTTGTCTGTCAGAATATCTGGACGGCTACATCAATCTGCTGTTTAAATTTGTCTCAGGTTCAAGCATGATTTCTACAGTCTATCTTGCTTAAAATATATTTGAATTGTTTTAAATATTTATCTTTCTGAAATGAAAATGGAAAACAATTGTTGCAACTTTCCTTCCTGGATATACCTACGGTGAAGCCTTCTTTTGGTTTGGTTTTGTTTTAATGTAATGTTTATCTATCTATCTATTATCTATCTATCTATCTTTTTATTTATTTTAGAAAGAAAGAGAGCACAAGCAGAAAGATCAGAGGGAGAGGGAGAGACGATCTGAAGCTGACTCCATGAGAAGCACAGAGCCCAACGTGGGGCTCAATCCCAGGACCCCGAGATCATGATCTGAGCCAAAACCAAGAGTTGGACACTCAACTGACTGAGCCGCCCAGGTGCCTGGAAGCATTGTTTTTGAAAACCACATAATCTAAGAGGCATCCTCTGCCAGGCTGGAAGGGGCCTCCTTAAAGCAGCCATCCTGTCCAGACTAGCCCCTAATCCTGCCAGGAAGGTACCATTTGGACCTCAATTTCTAAAGTGCCTCTTATTGGTATTTTCTCTTTTTGGTTTGTTCCTCTTTTCCAGTCTGCTGTTTGAGATATTTGTTTTATTTAAAGCTTTTTAAAACTCACTAAAAACAAAGCAAGAAATGTGATAATGGATCGTTAACTCAAAATCAGTTTTCTAACTGATGTTGACATTTATTCATTATGCCCTTCCGGTTTTCTATTCCTTACTTGTTGCCAAACTCCAGCTGGGATTTGTTTTAGTTGCATCAAAACTCTTCTTAAAAACAAAACAAACAAACAAAAACCTTCTTTAATTCTTTAGTGGGCTTTTGCTAGGTTACACTGCTCATCTTGTCTGTATTCAGATTTTTGATATTTTGTTCATTGTGGATTCTTCTGCATTTTGAAATTTTAACACAAATATTGTATGAAAGTATCATTCACCTGGGGCGCCTGGGTGGTTCAGTCGTTAAGCATCTGCCTTTGGTTCAGGTCATGATCCCAGGGTCCTAGAATCAAGCCCCACGTCGGGCTCCCAGCTCAGGGGGAAGCCTGCTTCTCCCTCTCCCACTCACCCTGCTTGTGTTCCCTCTCTCGCTGTGTCTCTCTATGTCAAATAAATAAATAAAATCTTAAAAAAAAAGTATCATTCATCTTTTTTTTTAAGATTTTATTTATTCATTTGAGAGAGAGCGTGCACGAGCAAGGGGGGAGGGGCAGAGGGAGAGGGAGAGGGAGAAGCAGACTCCCCGCTGAGCAGGAAGCCCATTGTGGGGCTTGATCCCAGGACCTCAAGATCATGACCCAAGCCGAAAGCAGACACTTAACCAAGCCACCCAGGCGCCCCTCATTCATCTTGATTATTTTGTTTGAAACCTCTGTGAATTTTGCACCCAAGGAGAGTGCCTTACTCCCATCACCCTAGTCCTGGCTGTGATAACAACCAACCTCCATATCTTAGTGGCTTATAAGAAAAAATGTTTATTTCCTGCTCACATTTCATTGGGGTTACAGGTCAACTGCAACTCTGATGGGCTCAGCTGGGCTCTGCTCAACTTGGCTGCACATGTCCTCTCTTTCCAGAACCCTGATGAAGGAGTAGCTTCTCTGTGGGATGTTCAATTCTCAAGGTAGAGAAGAGGAAGGGTATCTTAGCTCAGGTTGCCATAACAAAATGCCACAGACTGAGTGGCTTAAACCACAGAAATTTATTTCTCACAGTTCCGGAGGCCGAATGTCTGAGATCAGGTTGCCAGTGTGGTCAGGTTCTGGTGAGAGCTCTCTTCCTGGCTGGCAGATGGCCACCATCTCCCTGAGTCCTCACGGAGAGACAGAGAGAGAATGAGCTCCAGTCTCTTCCACTTCTTACAAGGACACTATCCCATCATGGGGGCCCCCACCCTCATGACTTCACCTGAACCTAATTACCTCCCAAATGCCTCACCTCCAAATATCATCACATTGAAGGTTAGGGCTTTAACATACGAATTTTGCAGGGACACAAACATACAGTTCATAGCAAAGGGGCAGTTACTGATATGCACTGTGATGAATTATGCCCTGGATCTTAAAACTGCTGCCCAGAACTGGCATCCTATCACTCTTCCCATGTTCCATTGGTTAAAGCAGTCACAGGGCCAAACCTGAATTCAAAAAGTGTGGAGTGTATACTCGGCCTTCTGAAAGAGAGAAAATATTGGTAACAGTCCAATTTACCATACTCTCTTTGGCAAAAACCTGAGCTCTGTGATGCATGATGTTGGAGTCCTTCGGCCTATTTACAACTATTTCAGTTCCCCTCTCCTGAGATATTCTAGGCTTGCACTCACTGCCCCTATTCATTTTTTTTAAAGATTTTATTTATTTGAGAGAGAGAGAGTGAGCACATGAGAGGGGGTAGGGTCAGAGGGAGAAGCAGACTCCCTGCTGAGCAGGGAGCCTGATGCGGGACTCATCCTGGGACTCCAGGATCATGACCTGAGCTGAAGGCAGGAGCTTAACCAACTGAGCCACCCAGGTGCCCTTTTTTTTTTTTTAAAGATTTGATTTATTTATTTGAGAGAGAATGAGAGAGAGAGCACATGAGAGGAGGGAGGGTCATCACTGCCCCTATTTAAAGATAGGTATAGCTATATGGGGGCACCCGGCTGGTTCAGATGGTAGAGCACGTGACTCTTGATCTGGGGGTTGTCAGTTTGAGCCCCACATGGGGTGTAGAGATTGCTTAAAATTTTTTTAAAAATTAAAAAAAAAGATAGGTATAGCCATGTTGAGTATAGGGGAGGTGATGTTTCACTTCCCGGCAGAAGCTTTAAGTAACAATGCATAATTAACCTCATTCCCTTTTGTACTTCACCAGTTATGAAAGCGTTTGTCAGGAGGAGCCTCAGTCAGCCTGTGTCCTGAGTGAACAGACCCTCTAATAACCCACTGTGAACGTGGAGAATGAGATGGATAAACTTCTGTTATGGTAAGCCACTGGGATTTGAGGGTTCTTTGTTGTTACAGCATAAGCTAGCCCACCCGACTAGGGATGGTTCCCCTTCTTACAGTGTGGCATATGCATTCCTAGGAAACAACAACAAAAAAATAACCATTCTTTCCTGATACGTCCTAAAACTAGTCAGTGAAAGTTTGATAAGAAATGGAGATTTACATAGTCTCAAAATACCTCCTCACAAAATACTTATTAATTACAGAAGAGAGAATAGTAAGTTTACAGTGAGAAACCTGATAGACACCAATTTAACCAAATGATAGAATTTCACATTATAGGTAATGGGATCAGTAAATATCATATGCCTCCTGAAAGGATGCATTATGAAGGACATGTCACTTCTGTGGTATTACTGGTAAAAATGCATGCCCTGAATGTAATCCTGAAGAGACACAAAAAGGGCCAAATTGAAGGACATTCTTTAAAATAGCAAAGGGTCGGGGCGCCTGGGTGGCTCAGTTGGTTAAGTGTCTGATTTTGGCACAGGTCGTGATCTCAGGGTCCTGGGAGCGAGTCCCATCGGGGCTCATGCTCAGCAGGGAGTCTGCTTGAGGATTTCTCTTCCTTTATTTCCTATAAAATAAAAATAAATAAATAAAACAAAATAGCAAAGGGTCAGGAGTAGCCAAGAAGACGTGAATGAGTTAAGAAGTAAAAGGTATAAAAAGTTATATGACAGGAACGTTGCGGATTATTAGAAGCAACGTACTTTTCAGTAAGTGGTTCTGGGATGACTATCCACACGGGAAAAATGAAATTAAACCATGCCTCACAGCACACCCAAAAATAAATTCCAGGTGGATTAAATATAAAAGTATGAAAAGTGGGGCACCTGGCTGGCTCAGTCGGTGGAGCATGACCTCCTAGTTTTAAGTTTGAGCCCCATGTTGGGTGTAGAGATTACTTAAAAATAAAATCTTAAAAAAAGTATGAAAAGCAAAATTATAAACTACAAACTCTTTTAAAAAATATATAGGAAAAATAACTTTATAACTTTGAGATAGGAAAGGATTTCTTCTAAAAGCTACAGTAAGCAGAAGCCACAAGGGAAAGTTTGTAAGCTTAAGTGTCAAAAGATACCACAAGGAGAGGCGTAAAGATCGTCAGCATAACACTGTATGCTAACTATACTGGAATTTTTTAAATATAACAATAAATGAGTAAATAAAAAAATAGATCCTCAACAGAAGATATATGTAGTGAAAGTAACACAAAATATTAGAATTCAGAACATAGGAATAACTGATTTTTTTTTTTTAAGATTCTATTTATTTATTTGAGAGAGAACACGAGCAGGCGGGCAGAGGGAGAGAGAGAAGCAGACTCCCTGCAGATCAGGGAGCCCAACGCGGGGCTTGATTCCAGGACCCAAGAATCATGACCTGAGCCGAAGACAGACGCTCAACCAACTGAGCCCCGCAGGCACCCCTGAATAACTGATTTAAAAAGCAAACAAACTGATAGAAAATGAGCAAAAGAAATAAATGGTAGTAAGGGGAGCGGCAGTGTGGCAAAAACAGAAAATGCAATCATGAGGGATTCCAAGGACACTGGTTTTGAGACCTAGCTCTGCCAATATCCAGTTACTTTTCTGGAACAAGTAACTCAATCTCTGAATCTCAGCTCTCTTATCTGTAAAATGGGAGTAAAGGCGGGGCACCCAGCATGAAAAGGCAGGGAATGAGAAAAGCTTGAGATGGGTTAGGATTAGAGATAAATTTCAGTTAGGCCAGCCCAGATTCTTAATGCTAGCCACGCACGAGGATGACCTGAGGAAATTTTTAAACTACCCCACCTTTGAGATTATTTTCGTTTACCAGAGTTCTCAAACTCTAGCAAACATCAGAAGCACCTGAGGAGCTTGAGAAACCACAGAATGTTGGACCCCCTCCCAGAGTTTCTGATTCAGTAAATCTGGGGCAGGACTGATAATCTGCATTTCTAACAGGTTCCCAGGAGATACTGATGTTGGGAACCTACCCACTTGGAGAACTACTCAAAGTATGAGTAAAAAGGATTAATGGAAAATGCCAGAAGGGTATTTGAGATCATATGCTTTTTTCCTCTGTTAAATGAGGAACATATCTCACCACCTGAAATTCCTCTGCATTTTGTTCATCATGTGCACAGGATTTAGCTTTTTAAAATACATGTGTTATGTTAAGTGAAATAAGTCAGAGAAAGACAATTATCACATGATTTCACTCATATGTGGAACTTAATAAAACAGAGGAGCATAGGGGGAGGGAGGGAAAAATAAAACAAGATGAAATCAGAGAGGGAGAAAAACCATGAGACTTTTTCTTAAGATTTTATTCATTTGTTTGACGAGAGAGAGCACAAGCAGGGGGAGCAGCAGGCAGAGGGAGAAGCAGGCTCCCCACCAACCAGGGAGCCTGATGCAGGGCTCGATCCCAGGACCCTGGGATCATGACCTGGGCTGAAGGCAGACGCTTAACCAACTGAGCCACCCAGGTGCCCTGCCGTAAGAGATTCTTTTTTTTTTTTTAATTTTTTGTAATTTCTTTTATTTGACAGAGAGACAGCGAGAGAGGGAACACAAGCAGGGGGAGTGGGAGAGGGAGAAGCAGGCTTCCTGTCGAGCAGGGAGCCCGATGTGGGGCTCGATCCCAGGACCCTGGGATCATGACCTGAGCCGAAGGCAGACGCTTAACGACTGAGCCACCCAGGCGCCCCCCCGTAAGAGATTCTTAACCATAGGAAACAAACTGAGGGTTGCTAGAAGGGAGGTGGGTGGAGGGATGGGGTCACTGGGTGATGGGCATTAAATAGGGCACTCGATGTAATGAGCACTGGGTGTTATATACAACTGATGAATCACTGACCTCTACCTCTGAAACTAATAATGCACTTTATGTTAATTGAATTTAAAATAAAATTAGAAAAATAAAATACATGTGTTAAGGAACTGACACTAGAGATTGCTCTCAGGAAGGAAGCTGTTGAATGAAAGAGACTTCCATTGTATACATTTTGGTACCACATGAATTTTATACCACATGCATGTATTTCCATATAAATAAACAAATAAATGAAAAGTAAATCCAACAAAACCTTGGCTCAATTTAATGAGTAATAAAAGCAATAGAGAAACCCTCTGAATATATTATGTATGACTATCCTCTTCCACGTATTTAGTTCCCCAATATTTCTTACATTATTGTAAAATTCATTCAAGCAGTTAGAAAAGATCCAAAAAAAAAAAAAAGGAAAGAAAGGAGGATAGATAGGAAGGGAGGGAGGAATGGAAAGGAAAGGAAAGAAACATGGGCAGGTTTCATAAAGTTTGTGATTTGTGCTGAGTCAATTTCACTTTCCGGGCAGGCGGGGAGGTGGGGGGCCACATCGAAGAACTAGATAAATATCAGGATCAAAAAGTACATAACAGGGGCGCCTGGGTGGCTCAGTTGGTTAAGCGACTGCCTTCGGCTCAGGTCATGATCCTGGAGTCCCTGGATCGAGTCCCGCATCGGGCTCCCTGCTCGGCAGGGAGTCTGCTTCTCCCTCTGACCCTAACCCCTCTCATGCGCTCTCTCTCATTCTCTCTCTCTCAAATAAATAAATAAAATCTTAAAAAAAAAAAGTACATAACAGAAAATGAGGAAAAACATCAAGTCAAAGGGTAAATTACCAATTGATAACATTTTTAAATACTTTATTGAGGGGATTTCCATACCACAAAGACTTAGGAGAAAAGGAAGAAAGAAAGCAAGGCAAGCTACCACCTACTTGCCGATATCCACCTGTGACACATAAATTAGATGATACATGATACACAGATAATTGATAGAGAGATAGATAAAATACATGCATTTTGAATCTTAATATATATATTTTGGTAAGCCTTGGTAACAAAGTAGAAACAGAAAAGTACTATTTTAGTTGTAATATGCAATGGAAAGCAGACTTTCACGGTGCAAGTTCTTCTTTGTCCAGAAGAGGGAGATATGAAACCACAAATGGCGTATGGTTTTTCTAACTTTTGCTTCTGATTATCTCCTGACTGAGCAGCCCCAGAAAGGTCCGGAATTGGGGCAAGCGAGCAATGGGCATTCGGATGGATAAGCTTTGGGAGTGAACGAGTGTCTCCCACACTGCCGCTTTGGGAGGACCGAACAGAACGCCCAGCACTGCTGGGCAGGCTTGATCCTCTGTCAGGTCCCTTTCCTTCACAACCTAGGAATCCAGATGATATTCTTACTGTTCGCTTTCATCCTTTTCACATGAACCGCTTAGAATCCAAAATGTGGTCAGTGTTTAATGATAAATGGGGTTGTGTCATTGAAGTGTGCACAATCAGAAATATAAAAGTAGGACATTTTTGTGAAAAGAGCAGTGTTCAAGTTTCTCAGAACCTTGATAGTTTTTAATTCTTCTTGGTGGAAAAAGACAAATACGATTACTTCTATTTTATTAAATGTGATACACTCATTAGTTCCTCGTGTACATTTCATTTGAAGTTCCTTGAATCGATAAATCCTCCTTAAAGAACCATCGGGGCCCATAGGGGTCCACTTATATTTTCACATGTGGCATGTCCCAGGCCAGTGGAGTCTGGGTCCTAACTTGTTTCATGTTATCCAGACAATTCAAGGAAGAGGAGAGACAAACGGCCAATAAACATGTGTAAACATATTCATCCTTGCTGGTAATCAGGGAAATGCAAATTGAAATGAAAAGGAGATACCATTTTAGACTCATCATATTGGCGGAAATTTAAAAGTCACATTTGAATGTGTAGAAAAATGGGCACCTTCATGCACTGCTGGGGGAATTTAAATTGGCATAGCCACACTGGAGAGCTATTTAGCACGTATAATAAAGTTAATGATGCATACACCCTGCAATCCACCAATTCCACTCCCCTTAAGTTGAAAACCTGGCTGCACGTTAGACTCATTATCCCAGTGGGTTGTCAACCCACAACCCTATGAGAAACTCTTACACATGTGCATAAGGAAACAAATACAAAAATATTCACAGCAACATTGTTTACTACAGTATAAAAAATGGAAACAACATGAATGTTCATCAATAGGTGAATAGTGAACTAAAACACGTGGGATAGTCATTCAATAGAAAACTAAAGAAACTACGGGGGTGCCTGGGTGGCTCTGACTCTCGATTTCAGCTCAGGTCATGATCTCGGGGTCATGAGATTGAGCCCTGAGTCAGGCTCCACCCTGGATGTAGAGCCTGCTTAAGATTCTCCTCTCTCTCTCTCTCTCTCTCTCTCTCTCTCTCCCACCCTGTACCCACCCCCAACTCCCCACCCCTGCTCGCACTCTCTCAAAAAAAAAAAAGAGAGAGAAACTACAAACTACAGGTGCATGGAGAAACATGACTGAATCTCTCAAATATAATTTTGAGAAACAATAGTCAAAGAACACATGCAGTGCAATTGCACATTGCAGTAAAAATGAATGACTTAAGCCTATATATAAATCTTAGATTAGTTTTCTATGACTGCTATAAAAAATTACCAAAGACTGAATGGCTTAAAATGACACAAATTTATTATCTTACATTTTTGGAGATAAATCTGAAATGGAACTCACTAGTCTAAAATCAAGGTGTCCGCAGGGCTGGATTCCTTTCTGAAGGCTGAATGGGAGGATGTGTTTCCTGTATTTATTTGCTTATTCTTTATGCTTTCTCTACACCTGGAAGAGTTCATCATTTAAAATAAAGTGATTATTGGGGCGCCTGGGTGGCTCAGTCATTAAGCGTCTGTCTTCGGCTCAGGTCATGATCCCAGGGTCCTGGGATCAAGCCCCGCATCGGGCTCCCCACTCAGCAGGGAGTCTGCTTCTCCCTCTCCCCACTACCCCTGCTTGTGTTCCTGCTTTAGCTCTCTGTCAAATAAATAAATAAAATTTTTTTAAAAATAAAATAAAATAAAGTGATTACAGGGCTACCTGTCTGGCTCATTCAGTAGAGCATTTGACTCTTAGGATTGTGAGTTCAAGCCCCATGTTAGGTGTAGAGATTACTAAAAACCTAAAAATAATAATTAAAAATAAATGAAATAAAATAGAATGATGACAAGCATCCCCATGACACTATCTCAGTGAGATGCTCATGCAAACTGACCAATCCTGTGGAAATTTTATGTCAGTAAACTTGACTGTTTTACCCCCCATGTTCTAACAGAAAACACACAGGACTTGGAGCCCAGAGGTCTGTGTTCAAGTCCCAAGGACCCCGACTATCTATCCAGCTATATACAAGTCCCTTCACCTCTTGCTTTTCTGCTACAATGTAGATTTAAGAGTCAGAAGAGACAATGCATATGAAAGCCCTATGAAAATGTTGAAACTAGCTGCCACATTAGAAAGTAAACTGATAAACAAATAGCTTCTGAGTTCCTGGTGCCCCCTCCCCCCCCACCCCTGCAATGCGCTCATGAGTAACCCCCCAGGGTTGTGTCCCTTAGCATTCATTGTGCTACAGATGCCAGAAAACCCAACTGAAGCCTGCTTCAAGAACACCACCGCCACAGGGGAACTTGCTGGCTCACAGGAACAAAGGTCCGGCGATTTGGGTGAAGTCAGGTACAAATTGGCTTACGGGTTTAAACCATGGCACCTGGTACAGCGGCATCTCTCAGTTCTGTGCGTGTGTGTCTGAGCGTCATCTTCAGAATGGATCTCCTGAATCATTCTCAAACCACTGAACCCTGCAGAAGAAAAAGTTTCTCTTCCTCTCTCTTTCCAGAAAAATACAAGCTTCCAGGAAACATCTGCCTCCTCTCATCACTAGATCTCTGGCATCTACATCAATGCCTGCACGTGGAATTTGCTCAGGAGACCTTTACTGAATTACAAATAAATAAACCTCAATAATGTTAAATGAGTTAACCTTCATTCTTCTGTCTTTCTTTCATTTTTAATTTATATTTAAAGATAAATGTCCCATGCACATAAGCATGGTATATATACCATGTATGGACCATGTATACTTACGATGTATAATGCTGAAATTATCATCCATAAACTCATCACTCAGAATAAGCTACATCTACAATACGCTTCCCTTTCTGATGCCTGTTTCCTCCTCTCAGAAGTGACCACAACCCTGAATTTTATTTATCATTTTGTTGTCTTTCTTTTTTTTAAGTAGGCTCCATGCCCAGTGTGGAGCGCAATGCAGGGCTCGAACTCACCACACTGAGATCAAGACCTGAGCTGAGACCAAGGGTCAGACGCTTAACCAACTGAGCCACCGAGGCACCCCTATTTTGTTAACTTTTTTAAAATTATATATATGCCTAAAAATACATTATCGATTGTACATGTTTTTGAGCTTTCTAAAAGTGGTTTCATTTTGTACGTAGTCCTCTAGGATTTGTTTCTGTTCCTGTTGTCCCTTTTACTCAATATCCTGTTCCTGAGAATCATCTCTGCTGTTAACTGTGGTTTATTTTTCACAGCTGTATTAAATTCTATCACAGGACTAGATCAAAATCTATTTATGCTCTCTCTGGCCAGGGGAAATTTGCCTTATTTCTAGTTTGGGGTTAGGGCAAACAGGGATGCTGTGAACATTCTTGGATGTGATGCTCATATGCAGGAGTTTTTTTGGACAGTGGTCTTCACCCTGGTACCTCTGTGGTATTATCACAGAGAGTGGCAGGGAACTCAACTGTCAGATTCCCAATTTCTACATACATTCTTCCCTGAATTCATTCGCCTGAAGAACATGACTGTTCTGGGGGTTCAGTTTCGCCAGTACCACTTATCTTTTCAACAGTTGCCCTCCAGCCAAAGGTGCACTGCTCTCATCCAGAATCTGGTGCTTTGCTGCACCCCCAGGGCACTGGTCAGTCACGTAAAAACCTCCGGCCAAATGAGGGGCCACCCGAAGCACAGGTGCCACGGCTGAGGAAGCAGATGACTCTAATCTCTAATGACTGGGGAGCAGCTGACAGATTATTAAATGTTCTGCTGATCACAAAATTGTCAGACAATTCGTAAAGAATTCAAAGAAAATCCCATCTCATTCCCATACACCTATTTATGTGAAAAAGTTTTCTCAGCCCTTCCATTTATCATAAACAAAAGAAAAATGGAAAGAGAATCCATGCTACCTCCTGTCTTATTTTAGAAATAAGTAAAGATCGGGGCGCCTTGTTGGCTTAGTCGTTAAGCGTCTGCCTTCAGCTCAAGTCATGATCCCAGGGTCCTGGGATCGAGCCCCACATCGGTCTCCCTGCTCGGCAGGAAGTCTGCTTCTCCCTCTCCCACTCTCCCTGCTTGTGTTCCCTCTCTCGCTGTGTCTCTCTCTGTCAAATAAATAAATAAAATCTTTAAAAAAAAAAAAAAGAAGTAAAGATCATCCAAAGAAATATGAACCAATTGGGAAATTAAAGCTCCATCCATTTTCCTAAAAGTTGCGTCTCCAGTAAAATTTTACCTTTTATGTTTAATCATTACTTGGCAAGATTTGTCATATATTGTTTGATTGATTGTGTAATACTAATAATTTTAATAATAACTCAAGACAATATTTTCTAACAAGAGTCCTGTGGTCAAAAGAAAGAAAATAAATTTTAATAAAACTTATTTTATGTATATTTTTATCACATGGATTTATGACAAAAGGACACTTAGGACAAGAAAACATTTTCAAACATAAAATATATTTTGTTAAGATAAAATTCTATGGGGAAAGTAGAATGGAAACACGGATTCAAAGAGATAAAAGAATAATGTAAAATTCCTGTCTATTACAAAGAGCTCATCCGGGTGCCCGGGCGGCTCAGTTGGTGAAGCGTCTGCCTTCAGCTCAGGTCATGATCCCGGGGTCCTGGGATCAAGCCCCACATCAGGCTCCCTGCTCAGCGGGAGGCCTGCTTTTCTGTCCCCCTCTGCCCCTCCCCCCACCCCTGCTTGTGCTCTCTCTCTCAAATAAATAAATAAAATCTTAAAAAAAAAAAAAGAGCTCATCCAATGACTTTTTATCTATTTATTTACCAAATCACTATGGTAGTTAGATTCCTTTGGATGCATTTTATTTTGGGTTTGTTTTTTTTTTTGGAATATAGTTGACATACAATGTTATATTAGTTTCATGTATACAACACAGAGATTTGAACCATTAGGTATATTTTAAAATATGAAATAACAGTTTTAATATACCAATACTTAAAATATGATAGCGTTTATTGTTTTAACTGTTTACACATAGGATAAAACATTTTAGATATCAATCCAAAAATGGTCAGAGGGGTAGAGAGTTTTACAAGATTACCTTAGTGAGCACAGAAGCAAAAATTTCTGAAGACTGCTGCTCTAGGGTAGAATTGCTGGGTCTTAAGGTATTGAAAGTATTAGTCTTTATGGGATAAAGTCAAGTTATTTCGCAAGATGATTGTAGCAATTTACGCTCTCTCCAGAAATCCATTTTCTTTGCTAATAGTCACTTGAATTTGCTAATGAGTTAGCTGAATTTCCCAGGAGTAGGACAACATTTCTTCTTGCCAACTCTTTAGTGTTCATGGAGCCCTGTTCCTTGGTTAATGCCAAAGGCAAGATCTCCGTCAATTTTGACCTTCATGTATTCATTCACCAAGTGTTTTTCAACCCCCTGGCTTTAGTTTACACCACTCCCTCTCCTAAGCCCTCTCCACCCAAATGCCACCAGTTTATCACCCATGCTTCTGGTCTGAGCTTAAATGTCATTTCTTTGAAAAGTATTTCCACAACCATGCTACCTAAAGTTTCCTAATTCTCCACCACAGAACCCTGTAGTTTATGTGAGTTAGGAATAATGTATTTTCTTCTTTGCTCATATATTGTCTATCTCTTGCACTGGATTGTAAGCTCCTTGAAGGCAAGGACTGTATCTGTTTTATTCACCTACACATGCCCCAGCATCTAATATAGTTCCTGATACATAGTGAAATCTCCATAAATATCTACTAAATAAACAAATGGACGAATGAATTTTTTTCAGGCTGTAACAGACAACATCCTTAATCCAGTCATTGGTGGATTTGAGCAGGATGTGACAGTTGTTTCCATGAATAAAAAGGTTATTCAGGCTTTTATGCTTCATTTCCATTTTGACCTGTTAAAAAAAATTCTAAAACACCCCTCATATGACCTCGCCTCCTCCTTTTTTTAAATTCCCTTTTCCTCCTCCTTCCTCTTTAAAATCCCTTCTTATTTTTTTTTATTCCCTCAGTAATATATCAATTATAAGAAGATGAATAAGGGTGCCTGGGTGGCTCAGTCGTTAAGCGTCTGCCTTCGGCTCAGGTCATGATCCCCGGGTCCTGGGATCGAGCCCCACATCGGGCTCCCTGCTCAGTGGGAAGCCTGCTTCTCACTCTCCCACTCCCCCTGCTTGTGTTCCCTCTCTCGCTGTCTCTCTCTCTGTCAGATAAATAAATAAACTATTTTAAAAAAAAGAAGAAGATGGATAAATTTGGTAATTTTGCAAATGAAAGAAGAACCTTTCTCTTTGATATTCCCCCAATCTCCAGCTCCAAGTTTACAGGTGGACTTGGACTCTCAGGGATTGTACACACAATCAGTAGTGATGGAGTTCAGGATGTGCAATGCCAAAATATGGCATCTTGGCCTACTAAATATTTTAAGCTGAGGGAAGTTGAAAAATGGCAGGTGCTGGAAGGATTCTCTGATCTTCACGTAAAGCAGACCATTAGACTTTCATATGAGAGACTCCCTTCCCTTACCAGGATCCTTATCCCCCAAAATGGAGAGGAATCTGAAGGAACAGGGTGGCTCAGTCAGTTAAGCAGCCAACTCTTGATTTTGGCTCAGGTCATGATCTCAGGGTCGTGAGATCAAGGCCCCACATCAAGCCCTTGTTGGGCTCTATTCTCAGTGGGGAGTCTGCTCTGCCCCTCCCCCCACTCTCTTGCTCTTTCTCTAAAATAAATAAATAAATCTTTTTTAAAAGTGCCCAGGTCTTATTTTCCTTATGAAGGCTTCCATGTCACACAAAACTTACTTTAAGTAGATTTGTAGGCTTTTCTCTTATTATTCTGTCTTTTGGTACAGAGCTCTAGCTAAGAACCTAAAGGGGTGGAAGGAAAGGATTTTTTCCCCTCCCCTTCAATAGCTAAGATAAATGGTCATCAAGTCCTCTGCTATCAGACAACACTTCTCCTGTCTGTAATACAAGTTTCTTAAGTGTGCCCTGTCATTCTAAGCCCACATTTTATTTATTTATTTTAAAAATATTTTCTTTTTAAGTAATCTCTACACTTGACATGGGGCTTGAACCCACAACGCTGAGATCAAGAGTCATGCACTCTACTGACTGAGCCAGCCAGATGCCCTGCTAAGGTCACATTTAAAAAAAAAAAAAATTATTCATGAGAGTGAAAGAACAAAATTTTAAGTCTGTCTAAATCTAATCTCCAATTGTGTTTATACAGATCCTTGAACCTCCCCTTTATGTTTTGTGATTTTATATATTCTAAGCCTAATTTAATGTTGATGATAACAATGACAACTTTACAAAGAGTTTCATGTTCTTTAGCTCATTAAATGTGATGAATATTAGATGACTTCTGGGCAGGACGAGAAGCTGGCAGCAGCCTTCCCTGGGACTGAGTACATGTCTTCTCCACAGGGCTCCGCTTGCAGACAGCAAGTTGCGGGACTTCTCAGCCTCCATAACTGCCTGAGCCTTTCCCTCGTAATGTATCTTTTTCTGTATGTATGCCCTTTTGCTTCTGTTTCTCTGGAGAACCCTAACTAATACAGGGACCACGTATTTCAGAATCTGCCAGATTTAAGGGTGGCTTCCCACACAAACCCAGACTTTATTTTGATATTTTTTTAATTATAATTAGATAGAAATTAAGGGACACAAGAAGGCAGATACTAGCCAAAAGGTTTCAGTTTCCCTTTATATCTTGAACTAAGAGCACCAAGAACTTTGGGTATTACCTGTTCTTCTCCTGCTCTCTGCCTGCAATGGTCCAAATGGTCCAGGGTTCAGAGCGGGCTCCACTCGCATGGTCTTTGGGGGCAGAGGAGAGAGGGGCTCTCCTCCATCTGCCCCTGAGCCACAGTATGCACAAGTGGGTGATCACTCAAAAGAAGACAAAGTGGTTTTTTTGTGGGAAGGGGCTGGGCCTCTTTTTTGCTTTCTGCAGAGACTGTGGGCTAAATAGTGATATCTATAACGATTCCCTGATCTTACAGGGAGCACTGACCAGAGGGGTTATTTCCTCCTATTCTATAATAGTGACATTCAAAAGCGAGTAAACACAATATCTTTTTTTTTTTTTTAAGTTTATTTATTTAAGTAATCTCTACACCCAACTTTGGGCTCAAACTCACGACCCCGAGATCCAGAGTTGCATGCTCTTCTGACTGAGCCAGCCGGGTGCCCCAACACAATTTCTTAAATAAAAAAGGGAAGGATGCGGACCAGTTGTTAATAGGGAATTAACGAAGTATTGTATATTCTGTCCCATTGCCACAAATACATAGTCAACAGCATCGTGGTTAAGTATTGGACTCTGGAGCCGGACTGCCCTGATTCTGATTCCAGCTTTGCTACTTTCTAGCTCTACATTCTTGAGAAAGAATTGTCACCTTCTGTGTCTTAATACCCTCACTATAAAACAGGGATGATAACGAGAGCGCCAAACTCACAGGGCTGTGATGAGGATTAAATTAGTGCTGTTAAGTGCTTGAAGCTGCACCCACGCACATCTAAATGAGTGTTCCTTGTTATTATCATTATTATTATTATTATTATTATTTAAAGATTTTATTTTTAAGTAATCTCTACACCGAACGTGGGGCTCGAACCCACAACCCTGAGATCAAGAGCTGAGGGCTCCACCAACTGAGCCAGCCAGGCACACACCCCCAACCTGTTATTATTGTTGCTGTTTTTGGGGAAAAAACCACAGATCCTTGTGGAGGCTTAGTTAAGAATAACAGACAGTAGTCATAGTTTTCTTATTCCAAACTGGAGGTCAGTCCCCATCAAAGAGATTGAGTAATGTAGGAATCCTAAGCACCAAGGAAAGATCAATACAGGAGGGTTTTTTTTGGCCAAAGAGCTTCTCAGGGGGCCCTCCAGTCATACCACTGGGGCAGTTACCTGCTCTGCCTCGTCGTACCCCACTGTGCTCTCTGGCACTATTCCACAGCTATGGCTGTGCCCATAGTGGGTAAGCAGATGGATCTGGAAACCCCATTTCCACGTAGATAGCCTGCCCTGGGTTTGTGCAACTAGTCTGAACTTTCAGGAAACCAGCCATACCAGTTGACCTTTGGTGAATGCATGCTGAGCTCAAGCTGACGGCTGAAGGGTCTGATGCCCCATCCCGTCGTCCCCTTACAGGAGAAGCTCCCACTGCCTGGCCCGGCGGGAGTGTCTGTCTGATTCAGTCAGGCTCTCCCAGGCTGCCCTCACTGATCACGCTTTGTACACAACTCTGAAGTTTATGACACCATTTCAAATACATTCTCCCTCTCCCGACAGTTCGGAAGTCACATATTCTTTCCCCATTTCCTGGGCAAGAAAACAACAGTCAACGAGGCAAAGGACAGAGCTGGAAACTGAGCCTCGGTTTCTGCCTCTAAACCCAGGGCTCCTTCAAATACACGTCAGCCGCTTCAAACTGAACAGACCTTAACGCCCAGAGACCTCAGCTAAGATGGCTCAGCAAACACTAATCTTCCTTCTCCTCAAGTGTCAGAGCTCTTTGTCTTTTACTTTCGTTCATCATTCTTATTTGGATAATTTCACCTCATCAAAATTAACTAAGCAAATACAAAAGCAGTACAATTTCCAAATTGTGCAGTTTGTCAAAGGATGTCATCATTCATTCATGTTTTTCAACAGACATTTATTGAGTATCTACTTTACGTCAGGAGCAATGTTCAAGTATGCTCCGGGGACTCACAGGTAAGAGGTGGGATCAGACAAATAGATAAACGAAAATATAGCATAGCATGTGCTATGACCCAAGGAAGCCTGAGATGCTAGGGTGCCATGAGTAGGGGGTGTAGAGAGGCATAATTTGTCACCCCAAAATATGTCTCTTTGGCTTGCGGGTTATTTTAGGTTGATTATTGTTAAGAAACAGAAGGCTCAGGAAGAACCTTTGTTCTTCCCCCTAACTGTCTAAAAGATTTTAGATAGAGGACCTGCCCCAGGAAGGGGGTTATCACCATAGATAATTACAATAATATGAAGTAGGTGTGGTAGCCATGAAGGAATTTAGTAAAGTTTGTTAAAATTCCTCTCTGTGTCCCATTGTTTGTGTAGGGCCCAGCAAACATTTGTTTACCAGATATTTACTCTTTTTTATCTTCCTGTGAATTGTCTTTTTTTCCCTTTGAGGCCCCAGGCCCCCCACCTTTTTCTCCTCAGCTCTAGATGGTATATAACCCTCAATTGCCTCATTGCCTGTGGGCCTCATATTCCCAGATGGTAATCCTTTTTCAAAAATCATCTTTGTTTTACAAAAAACTATACCTTAACATTCTTTTACATACAAGTGTCTCCATTATATTTATTTTATTTTTTAAAAGATTTCATTCATTTATTTGAGAGAGTGAGAGAGAGCATGAGCAGGAGGAGGGGGAAGGGGGAGAAGCAGACTCCCCACTGAGCAAGGAGCCCAACGCGGGGCTCATCCCAGGACCCAGAGGACATGACCTGAGCCAAAGGCAGAGGCTTAACCAACTGAGCCACCGAGCCACCCAGGCATCCCTCCATTATATTTAAATAGGGTTCTATTTACCAGCCTTTGGCTTCTCTGGTATACTCCTGAGGAGCATTTACATAGGCTGGTTTCTCTGCAAAAGAGGTAACAAAATTAGGCAGCCTTGAAATGTCTGCTGCCAAAGTATAGTGGCAGAAGGAGTGGAGTCTGCTATTCATTTCCTAAAATACAAGCATTAGAGATACATGCACTTCTTGGTATAATAAATCTTTTTGTTAGGGTTTGCTCTACATACTAATCCATCTCGGATTCTGATAACTGAAATGCAGCTGCCATTTCTTGTCTAACTTTGGCTGTTTTCCTCTGAGTAATAATACCTTTTTTTTTTTTGGTATAAGTGATTGGATTTAATACTTTCATCAGGACGGGCTCATTGAATATTCATATTCCGCTTATATTATGCAGCAACCACATGGGAAGTTGTAGGAAATTTCAAAGCAGAAGATAGTCACTCCAATGAGAAGACTGTGATGTGTGGGTGTTTGGAAGTTATAAATATGAGATTACACAAAGCAAATGCTATTTTTAATAACGATTTGTGCAAAATGGAAACAGGTGATTTAGAGCAGATGGTTAAAATCTTTACAAAGCAGTTTTATTCAAAGAAAATTAAAGGTATTTAAAAGCCCTCATTTATTTTAGCTTTAAAGAGTTTTCTCGAAAATCAGAGATGAGTGTTTTTGGCGGAGAGGAGCTAAATAATACACTGAACATTTTGGAAGAATCATGCATTTTATTGCTCTCTTTTGCTTTTTCTCTCCCTGTGACCTTTCGTTTCTTTATCTTTCTCTTCTATCCTTTCTCTCCTGCTGTCTCTTTTTAGTATCTCTTGCATTGAGGCTTCCAGGGCCACATCCAAACTCACCTTTATTGTTACATTCTACCCTCTTCCCTATCAGGGAAAGTGCATCAGAATGAAATTGGCAAGATCTTTTGACAGCTTGTCTTTACTACTGTGTTGCCAGAAAAGGGAAAATGGCTATTTATACGGTCCATTTCCACAAGCTGCTGTTAAATTATGGGCCAAGTTTCCTTTAAAACAATGATTAATATTTCTTGATTGACTACCTGGCAAACTGTACTGGACTCATCCAAACTACGAATGAATGAGATTTCCCTAGATTTGGGTAGGATTCAATGGAGCTTTCACTTGGATATTTGGAAGTGGGTTTTTAAGGTCAACTTTTGTTTATGCCAATTGCAGAGTGTGGGGCTCATGGTAATACAATGCATCATATAACTTTGCCATCTTTTATGTCAAAAATGGTCAAATATCAGCAATGTCATATTGTGCAACTGAATAGATACTCAATAAATATTTGTTGATTAGAATGGGAGAGACTATAGAGATCATTCTATAAAAGATTTGAGGTGATGTCTAGGAAATGCAGACATACAGTAAACTAATAAATTACAAATCAATCCCATCAAAACCAAAGAAATTCTCAATTAACACAGGAGGTTTAAACAAGGAGGTACATAGGCACACATAAATGCACCAAAAGGTCCTCCATAACTGGATTGGGTTTGCTATGAACTTGGTAGTAAGCTTTTTGTACCAAGTAATAATGATGATGATGACCAGAACAACCAACATTTATTTATCACCTATGTGCCTGGCTTGGTGCTAACTGCTTTATACACACTTTGCATTTATTCCCTGCCACAAACCTATGAAGGTAATTATTATCCCCATGTTATGGGTGAAAAAGTTAAAAGTTTTATTATCTTGGAGGAGAAAACAGTCTACTTTCTTGGAGATACACTAAATTGAAAAAAAATTAAAAATCTTGACCATGTCATCAACATTACTTGAGTAAATGTAGCTAGTGTTTTGTAAGGATATTCTTTTAGTATCCCTTGCCCTTGGGCAAAGATTCTCACGCATGGGAATCACCTGGGGACTTCCCCCCTCACCCAAAATTTGGACCCTAGGAGTGTGTGGTCTTTATGACAGCATTATTGGCATGGTCTAGGGGCTTATTAGAAATGCATGATCTCAAGCCTCACTCCTGAAGGCATCAGGACCTTATTTTAACGAGATTCTCAGGTGATTTCTATGCATATTAAAGTGGAGAAATGTGGCTTTAAGTGCCGAATGTTTGAAATCTAAAGAGACTCCCCAGGTGATCCTGATGAAGGTGATCAGTGGTAAGATCATACTTTATAAAACACTGCCCCAGGACATGATACCAAAATGCAATTCAGTGAAAGCACTACTGCAAGCAATTTGAGAAGCCGAGGGGTCACCGAGTCAAGACAACATAAGATGTGCACGCACAACAGTTGCTGTTCGGTTGCTCTGGCTGGATCCAAGAATAAAACCGAGGCTATGGGCGGGGCTTCACCCACTTTTCCATCCCAACAGACAGAGGAGAAGGTATCCCTTACAGGCAGGGGAGTAGCCGAATGTCCTACTTCAGACATGAAACTACTTTGAGACACTGAAACTGTGTTTAAAAGAATTGTGTGAATTTGGCATTGACTCCTTAATGTGTTTGTACTTAACTTTTAAAAATGATTTCAGTTATTTAGGACTGGGCCAAAGTGGTACTGTAGCAAGGTGCGTGGCTTATTTTGTGGCGGCAGAGACCCGCGGGTATATTCCTAACTACTCCCAGGATATATGGTCACATGGTAGATTAACTAGTACTTCTGGAAATTTGGAGTGGTTCTGAAAGGCAAATACTAGATAGCAGGGTGGATGAATATGTAGTAGGGATCCTACTATCAGGCACTCTAAACTTCTCATCAGGGGCCCCATGGAGTAGGAGTGTGGCTGGGGAGGCGGGAGCTTTAGGGGGCCATCCCTTCTGTACAGCTAAGAAAACAGCCACCACAAGGTGGAGCAAAGGTACAGAATTAGAATCACTGTTGCCTGTCTCCCAAACTTGCCTCACCCTGGCTTTCTGGATTTTAAGTCACAGGCATTCTCCATATCCAGCTTTGTGAAGCAAAGTGGGCTCCTAAATATGGGAGAGATAAGGAGAACCTGAAACAGAGAAAACTATGAAAAGAACAATTGATTTGTTAATCACGCTGCATGGCCGGATCAGAAGAGATCCATGGAGGGAAAACCAGGAACCAGTCATACACATTTCGCTGTACGTGAACCTGCCTCACAAGTTTAAAGAACCATAAATTCACAGGAAGCAGAGTAGAAAATTGGGAAAACGCACTTTGGAGGCAAGCTGATATGGGCTGGAATGCTGGCCCAGCCAGGTCTTTACACATTTACTGGGCTTTCTAGTTTCTCATCTGTAAAATGAGGACAATGGGATCCACCTTTGTAGTGTTCTTGTAAGAATGTATGCAAAATGCTTTGTTTAGTGGATGGGACCCAGTTCCAACAACAGTAAGATGGCGATTTACTAATATTAAGACATTAACATTCAAAAACATTTATTGATGGTTTATTGGACATGATGAAATCAAAGATGTTTAAGATACAGTCTCTGATTTTTATTTTTTTAATCTTTTAAAAAAGTTTTAATGATTTAAGTAATCTGCTACATTTAACATGGGGCTTGAACTCACCTCCCGGGTATCAAGAGTTACAGGCTCTTCTGATTGAGCCAGCCAGGCGCCCCGCCCCCTGTCTCTGATTTTTAAATAGCTTTCTTTCAAAGAAGATTAAGACTGAGATAATAATCACAAAGATAACTAACATTCTCTGGGTATGGACAATGGTCCGACGTTGCTATAAGCTCTTTAAAGGACTATCTCAGTTAGCGCTTATCACATCCCCAGGAGCTAGGCATTAACCCATTGTACAGATGAGGGAACTGAGGCCTGGAGAAGTGCCGTAATTTTTATCAGCTCAATCAGGAAATTGCAGAGCTAGGATTCACTTCTAGACACTCTGTCTTTGGGGCTTGTGCCTACCACAGTAGTTCAGGGTTAGCTTCAGCCAACAATTCATTTCTAGGGGCTGCACTTTCTGCTGCCAAGTTGTACTTGCCAAGTGCAAATATAAAATCCCAGTAGCACCATGGATGGATGATATGAATCACATTTATATTTGACTGCAATCATCACCAAAGTAAGCTGCTTATCTCTGATCTCTCTCTCCCCATGCCCAACCCAGCCCTCCACACTGCCAACAGTTATCTTTGTAAGACATATATGTAATCATGACACTTCTCTACTTAAAAAGTTCCCCGTTGTCTGCAGAACTGTGTCCAAGAGCTCAATACAGGAGGCCTCTCCCAGTTGGCCCTGACCTTCCTTCAGAGCCTCTCTGCTTTAGATATTCTGGTTCTTCACTGAACACTCTTACATAAGACAGTTCCACATGAAATTAGGGCAGTCAGGAGTTCCATAGTTAACCTCTTGTTTGGCAAAACGGTTTTAAAGATTTTATTTATTTGACAGAGACACAGCGAGAGAGGGAACACAAGCAGGGGGAGTGGGAGAGGGAGAAGCAGGCTCCCCGCTGAGCAGGGAGCCCGATGCGGGGCTCGATCCCAGGACCCCGGGATCATGACCCCAGCCGAAGGCAGACGCTCAACGACTGAGCCACCCAGGCGCCCCCCCAAAAATTAACTTTTTAAAAGATTTTTTTTAAAAGTAATCTCTACACCCAACTTGGGGCTTGAACCTACAACCAACCCTGAGATCAAGAGTTGCATGCTCCACTGACTGAGCCAGCCAGGCACCCCTTAAAATTTTTTTTTAATTAAAGTTTAAAAGCTGTACAATTAAAAATGTGCACACACTATCAGTTGAAACATAAATATATATTTAAACTTTCAAAATGTTTTTCACCTCCTATGAGAGATCTGGTATTTTAGTGGAGGACATCTTGTAACTGTATTTCCAATTGCCCCAAAGGATGATGTTCCTTTTTTCCCCCTAGAACCCAACCCCTTCCGGAACTCTCTGAGGTGGCAAACTGCTTACTAGTCATCCTTCAAATCCAGTTTAAATACCACTTCTCCCAAAACCTCTTGCAGCCCATTTGTCCCCTTCAGGGCTCCCAAAGTCCCGAGTATTTCTCTTACAGCATTATTGTACTTTACTTATTTATACAATAAACCTTGAGATCCTTTAAGGTAGGGACCAGGGACCTGATCTCTTAGCTTGGTGTTTGGCCCACAATAAGAACGTCAAAGTTTATCACTGGATACGTGAATGAATGATCAAAGTCTAAAAGTCCCTACTCTGTTTAGATCTTGCAGGGGAAACATTTGTATACTGGACACGCCTCTGAACAATCGCTTTGATAAGGCCCACACTATGTCAGAAGTGATTAGAAAGAAGACAGGAAAGGTCCCAAGTCTTGGGTCTTGCGTCTCTCACAAAGCTGGTGACCACGCCTTTTCCACCACCTCAGCTCCCGGGGCTACTTCTAGGATGGGGAGAATACTGTGTTCAAGATGGGTATTTTTCTCCATCTCGACTGAAGAGCTTCACCCTCCTTTGATTTTTTTTTTTTTTTTTTTGGCAGCAGAGTCGTGCACAATCCAGTGAACCTCCAGATTTCCTACTGGGGTCCAACATCTTGGACTCCCATCCCTTCCCGTCAGGGAGAGCTGCAACTCTGGATTTCTCCGATGGATTCTGGAAAAAGCCCCTCCAGGGCCCCCTCCCTCGGCCCAAGGCGGCCCGGGTCGGGAAGGGGCTTTCCAGCGGCGGGGGCTGCGGTCCGCCCGGAGGCCGAGCCGAGCCGAGCCACAGCCGGGGGAGGCGCGGGGGGCGTCGCCCACGGCCGCCCGGGCTCGGCGCGCGGGGCGGGGCCGCGGGTGGCCGCGAGAGGCATCCATCTTCCCGGACCAGCCGGCGTTTCCTCACCGAGCGTGGTGGGGGCGAGGGCGAAGGCCACGGGCCGCGGCGCCGCCCCTCCCGCGAGCCCTGCTCCTCTTCGCCGAGTCCCGCGCGGCCGGTCGGGCCGCTGCCGCCGCCGCCGCCCACAGCTCGCTCTCTGGGCGCCGGGAGCCGCGGGCCGTGGGCGCGCCGGCAACTTTGCGGCCGCCGGGGGCGCGGCTCCTCCCGGTGCGCGTGCGAGTGTGCAGGGCAGCGGCGGCCTCCTGGGGGCAGCAGCGGAAAGCGGGACGAGGAGAAAGAGGGAGCTTCGGCGCCCCGTGGCCAAGGAGGCAGAGGCCCCTCGCGGCGCCGGCTGTCGAGACCTAAACTCCGCCGGGGCTGCGCCCAGGACGCGTTCGAACGGCGCAGCGGCCGCCCTCCCGACCAGCAGCGAGGACTCGCTCTAGGATTACGTTTGCTTTCGCCTGCCCGAGCGCTGGCAGCCGCCTTTGCCTACGGGGGAGCGGCGGCCGCGGCAGCGGCATCCCGGCCCGGGTGGGACCCCCGAGCGCCCGAGCCGGCGGCTGGAGCAGGAAGGGAGGGTCGCGGCGCCCGCCCTCCACTGCCGGCCCTGCCCCGTGTGCCCGGTGCGGGTTTCTAACAATGGTGCGGAGCGCCGGCGCGAACCCCGCGTCCGCCCAGCGGCCGTAGAGGAAGTGGCCGGCTCTGGGTGGGGTGGGCAGGGAGACGCCCCCCGCCGCTCGCTCTCCGGAGTTTGCCTGCGCGCCGGGCCTCTCCGGCCCCGAGCCCGGCTCCCCGCCGAATCACCGACGGCAGCTCGAACCGGAGAGTATGGTGCCAGCGCCCGGGTTAATCTAGTCCTCGGCTCGCTTCTTTTTTCCGCCGCCTCTTCTTCCTCCTCCTTTACCTCCTGTCGGTGCTGCCTCTGGGTTCCCGGTGTGTGGGAGTACAACTCTCTGCCTCTCCAAGGAGACCGGTTTGTGACAGCCTAACAGAACTTGCCCACTGAAAGCAAACCCAGAACAGCTGGATAATGTCCACTCCGAGCAGATTCAAAAAGGACAAAGAGATCATAGCCGAGTATGAAAGTCAAGTCAAAGGTAAGGATGGGAGCGGCTGCCTTGCTCCTTTTGTGTGCCTTCTTGTCATTGTGCTCGAGGAGTTGCATTTCTAACTTGGTGTCTGCGTTGGAAGAAGGTGGTGAGGGACAGCCAGAGCCTCTGGTTGAGCCACCCGGGGGTTCGTACAAGCCAATCCCCGTCCCAGTCCTAGTCCCATCAAGCCCACAGGGAGCTGGAAACCGGGTGGCTTTCCCGGACTGCCAGAGCGCATCTCCACTAGAGAACTGGCTTTAACTTAACCACCTTCAGCCGGGCAACTCACATGGGAGGCAGGCGGCAGCTAGTGGTTCCTGCCCAGTTACCCTCTTCCTCCTCCTTATTATTCTTTTTAACTGGTATCTTTGTCACTACATATATATATATGTATATACATATATACATATATATATACATATATGTATATATGTATATACATATATATATATATACTTTTTTTTTTTTAAGGAGTCCGGACACCAAGTGGTCTGGAGCTTTATTGAGTGCAGACGATTTTAGACATTTACACTGTTCACAATTTATTAGGGTGAGTCCACCTTTTATAAAACAGCTCCCTAAAAGCTTGGCAGTTAAGCCAAGCAGGGACTAGTGGAATCTGACTCCTCCTTTATAATGGGCCAGAATTCAGTGCCATCTTTCACATTCACACGGGAATATTGCTTTATCATTTGCAGGAAGCTACTTGCATGTAAAATGGTTTGAATGTTTAAGTAGTAGTTTCAATCCATTTACATTGTCAACTAATGAAGGAACCTAATTAAGGTTGATTAAGCATTTTTACTTAATGTGCCTTGTGGTTTTCAAAAATAGGTTTTCTCTCTAGCACAAGTATTTTGTGTTGCTGTCGAAGTGTTTAATGAACACATATCTCTGTTGTGTTTGTGTGGGGTTTTGTTTTTGTTTTTGTTTTTCCTTTTCTGTGGTCTCTTCTGGGTGGTTTTCCCTATTGAGACAATGGATGGAGTGTTGAGATTGATGCTGTTATTTGGAATATTCAATGCAAAGTTAGTAACAATTGCTATGGAGACACCTGTGTTTTTTCAGATACAGTCTTACAAAAGGGCTGCTGAGGGAGGCATTCCTACTTGCCTTGGGAAAGGCAGGAACAGCCTGGGTGTTCTTTTGTGTGGTCAAGTTGTGAAAATGCTTGGAGTCCTGTGAGAGGACCTGGAGGGGGACCCTCCATCACCCGGAGGGTGGATTTGGACCAACTCATCAAGGCCACGGATGTAGTGTGCAAGCCCAGGGACTCATGTTTCTTTAGGCTAACCCCAGTAATGGATTTGAGCTCACCGTTGTTCAGGAAATGATTTTTAACTGCTTGTAATTAATATAATTTATACTTACAGGAACTGATTACATTGACATGGAAGTTATATTAGCAGAGAAGTAATTATTTCCTTAGTGACAGGTAAACTTCTTAAGAAGCAGAATCTTTCTTAATGAGTGTAACACAGCCTAAAACCTTTCATTCTAAGGGGGAACTCCTAGTCACCATTCCTTGTGCAGGTTTTCCACATGGCTCTTTGTGGTAGATCTTTGAGGGATGGCAGTCTGGTTTTCTTGCTGCCTGGAGCGCTGACCGGCAGAATGCACTTTCAAGTATTGGCTTAGTTATTTCTGCTCTAAAGTCATTTGTCCATGATCAAGTCCTTATATGAAAAATAATCTCATGATTAATTTCTTTCAGACCGTGAAATCTGTTATATGACTACTGATATGCTTGAGATAAAGGCCCTCTACGTTAAAAAAATCAATAAAATGGGATGTGTTGTAATGTTTAAAATGTGTCTATCAAATCCAATCCAAGAAAATATTATGAACATGGTGAGGATTATTTTTGGAACAAATTCTGTCCCATAGAAAGTGATCTCCATTCTCTTCATCCTTCCTCATTTACATATACCTACAGTCTTCAGGCTGCTTTCAGACTCTTTCCTAACCTGACCTGCCCTTCTCATCAGGACCTGTGTCCAGACTTTATCTATTTCCACTCCTCCTGTTTCTAACCCAGATCATTATATCCATATGCAATTATGGGAATAGGGCAATACAATGGAGTTGGATCATGCCCACCTCAATGGCACCAGTTCACCTATACTTCTAAGCAAAATCAAGAAATGAGTGGGAGAAAAATGACAGTGACATAGTGCGTGAGGCCAAGCCATCCTGCACAGTGAGAGTAGGTTCCTTAGTAAGGATGTGAAATCCAGGACTCTGGTTTTGTTTTATTTGCTGTCCCTCTGTAAGGGTGAGCACCTTACCCTAGCAGAGTGCTAGTCCACTGCTTAAAGGTATGTGGTTTTGAACAACCACCTCTTTTAATTACAACCAACTATTTCATCTGTTGATAAACAAAAGATGTGGTCTGTTCGATTGCTGAAGGAAAACCCGGCTGTGCTGGACTCAGAAGAGAAGACATAGGTCTGTTCCCAATGAATAAAGTCACATATGTCGGAGTCTCTGGGTGACTTCAGGGTATGGGTGATTTCAAGAGTCATTTTTGATTAGGTGTGCTTTTTTTTTAACCTTCTGACTTAGAACTTAATACTCCGGAGTATTGTTCTTTCTTTTTCTCTCCCATTTCCCTAATACCAGTTGCACGAATCTCAGAATTTCTGAGATAATGGTTTCATCTAAAGGAATGACTCCAGGTATGGGATTTTGCCACTGTGGCTGCCCACACATGTTTTGGGAACAGACTTCATGGAATTATTCTCAACTGTGAAAAGAACCATCATAGGTGACAATGTGTAATTTTATGTGTAAAACTATAAATCCATCTAGTTAGATATATCATGTTGAGTAAGTCACGTAGCTTCTCTCTGGCTTTTGGTTTTCTTATAAGATGAAGAGTTTGGGTTCTCTCAGTTCTAACGATCTTTGAGTCTGATTGAAGATGTGTCAGTTCATATTAATCACTTAGTAAAAATTTCAAGCTTTTTGCATTTTCTTTTGACCACCCGGTTGTGGGGAAATCATCTTTGCTTTCACTTTTTTTTTTTTAATAATGAATTCACAAACACTGTGTATCATTTGAGTTCTCAGAAAATTAAAATGTAATGCAATAAGGAATATGGAAAAAACCGTGTTCGGAAAAGTATAGGGCACAATTGTAAGAGGGGATAGAATTATGAATTATACAAGTTGTCAAGGAATAGATAGGTTTAAATCAGGGACAAAAGGACCTCAAGCAGTAATTTAAAAGGAGTGTGTTAGCTAGGAGAAGAAAGACTATTGCATGTGTGTTAGTCAACTTCCCAAAGATTTAGAATCCAGAGAAGTTAATCTCTTGTTTGTGGCGGCTCTTAAGAAGCCAGCTTGTCTGGAGAAGCGTATGAAACAAAAGCCAGTTGACTATGTTGCTTGTTAGCATCTGGCAAAAAGCTTAGCAGGGGAATAGATCGTAACAACTGGCTAACAGAAGGTTTGGAGATCATCTGGATTTTAGTATTCTATGCAATTTTTGAATTCTGCAGCAAAAGTATCGTGGCACACATATAAAAAAATACTGGTTCCCATATGGGAACCAAAAGAATCAAAAGACACATTTTGTGAGGTGAAACCCATGGACTGAGTGAGAGGTTGTGTTTGTTTTTAATAATGCATGTTGTTAGTTGCTAGGAATTGACAGCTATTATTTGCAATATTTTCCCAGGGATAATCTCATACTCATCTACATGCCATATGTACAGGAAGTGCTAAGAAAATCTGTTGTTCTTCGACCACTCTGCTGCCTGAACTACAAATAGTACATTTTGGTAGCAGACGGATCATGAGGAAATGCCAATTCAGTTTGATGTGACCCCATGTCATGCAGTAGGTTTCAACAGGAAAAAGTGCTGCCGTCGCTAATTCGGAACCTATATCTACATCTGATGTTCTTTCATCTGACCTGTAATAGAAAACAGCAACAACTTAAATTATGAATTAAAACTTTATAGCTGGGAGGGACTTTAAACATTTCCTGTCCAACCCATTCATTTACACGATGCAAGGAAGCATAATGATAGAGTTACACAATTAACTGTAACCTACCTGGGGCTAGAACTTGTTTTCAGGAACAATGATTTACTTTTAGATTCCTCACAAAGTAGAGCAGGAGACACAACACTTCACTGTTCAGACTTTTTTTTTTTAAGATTTTATTTATTTATTTGAGAGAGAGAGCACGAGCAGTGGGGAGGGCAGAGGGAGAAGGAGAAGCAGACTCTGCACTGAGTAGGGAGCCCGACTCAGGACTCGATCCCAGGACCCTGAGATCATGACCTGAGCCAGAGGCAGACGTTAACCGACTGAGCCACCCGGGCGCCCCTCACTGTTTAGACTTTACATTCACTGAAGGAATCGTAGTTGGACCTAGAAGAGAACAGCAACTCCTCTGCTCTGTTAACAGGAGGAGTTAATTAAATTGATTAACTGTAACTAAGTTTTTTTTTTTTTTTTTTTCCACCAAGATCATTTCAAGAAACCACAATGTGCGGGCAGTGGCTTCACATACTTGCCTTAGGATCAAGAAAAAAATATGGTGAATATGTGCAAATGTAACTTGCTTGAAGTTTTGGGCAGACTAATTGGAGCTACTGCAATAGGCCCTCTTATGTTGCCCAGAAACCCTGGTTAGTTTCATGAACTTGAAAATATATTAAGGAATAGTTTGGGAGAAATTTTCGAGCAAAATGCATCCTCCTGAAATATAGTGAGGGTTGGCAGGTACGACGGGATGACAGATCTCAGCTTTAACAGTCTGTGTTGCTTGGCTTACTCTTGTGAAGTGTTGACCAATTTAGGAGCCACACATTTTCAACTCTGGTTCTGGTTTGAGAGTCTGCTTTGTAGTGTGGCCAGACCCTTTTCTTATTTCATTCATGCTACTCATTTTCCCTTCAATTCAGACAATTAAGAATTAAGGTAAAGAAAAGGGAATAAACTGTAGATCTCTTCACTCTATTTTTGTTTTAAATTTTTGAAGGTAGAAAGTGGGATTAGGGATAGTTATTTGAAGACATTTTTAGTTATTTAAAAGTATTTTTTATCTCTTGGTCCCCAGTTACTTTCTAGTGTGTTGACAGCATATATATTTGCGCTCCTGTTGGTATTTCAAGATGGGAGGAAATAGAACATGGTGTTGAAGAGCAGAGATTTTTGCCATCGATCACATGTGTGATCTCTGAGAGTCCATCTCTTCATCTATAAAATGGGGATAATAATAGTACTTACTTTCTTGTCTTTGTAAGGTTGCAGCGAGGTGATTTGTGGAAAGCTTTATCACAGGCTTGGCACATAATAAATAGACAGTAAAAATCAGTCCTTGTTATCTGTGTAATTTTAGTTTTCTTTACATTTCAACTGCTTCTTGTTACATTCTGACTGAGATAAGCTTTTTGAAATTCAAATACCTAATCACCAGTCTGCTACCTGACTAGATCCCAAAGTGGGTGAGTCTTTAATCATCCTGATAAAGTCCCATGTACTTTTGGAATGGAGTGGAGCAAGTTTCATGGTGGAAATACAAAGGGAAATGTGATAGGCAAACCAGAGAGATTCCCAGCTCCTTATAAGTGGATTTTATATTGTCATTATTTTTTATCCAAGTACAGGTAACAGAGCCTAAAAGCGTTATATTTACTGGGCCTGGGCTGCCATGTGTTTGCTTACAACTTTTGCTTTGAATTTTCTTTGCCTTTGTTCAGTGATGTATGGAAAATGGAAACTGTAGTATAGTCCGTGGCTTTTATTAAAGGATTCTTGGGCGCCTGGGTGGCTCAGTTGGTTAAGCCACTGCCTTCGGCCCAGGTCATGATCCTGGAGTCCCGGGATCGAGTCCCGCATCGGATTCCCTGCTCAGCAGGGAGTCTGCTTCTCCCTCTGACCCTCCCCCTTCTCATGCTCTCTCTCTCATTCTCGCTCTCAAATAAATAAATAAATAAAAATCTTAAAAAAAAAAAAAGGATTCTTAAGACATCAGATCAAGTCACTGATTTAATTTCATGGTCTTGAGAAAACTATATATATTCTTAAATCAATATGGAAATGAAGAATTCACTTATAACTGTGAATTTGCTTCTGCTTCATGAGACAATACTTTGATTTTTTTCCCAGCTTTATTGAAGTATAATTGACATATAACAGAAAGTACTTTTAAAAAAAAGATTTATTTTAGAGAGCGCTCAAGTGCTCAAGCAGGGGGAGAGGAAGAGGAAGAGGGAGAGGGGGAGAGAGAGAGAGAGAGAAAGAGAATTCCAAGCAGGCTCCACACCCACAGTGTGGACTCCACACAGGGCTCGATCCCATGACCCCAAGATCACGACCCCAGCTGAAACCAGGAGCTGGACGCCCAGCCAACTGAGCCACCCAGGTGTACTGAAAGTACTTTGATTATAAAATGTATTGTTTATGTATCTTTCATACCTTTTAGTGCAGAGCTTTATTAAACATTTATTGAATGAGTAGAGCAATCATTTGGATTGTCATTCCTTTACAGTATAAGTTAACATGGTGATCATTCAAAATTATGTAGGGTGTCCAGTAAAGTATTACCACAAAATTAAATTTAATTCAAATAGCATATAACTTCTTTAGAATGTCGTAAAGTTAAAACCAGTCTAAATGTACAACAGTGGGGAATGGTTAACTAAATTCCACTGGGGGTAGTTAACTAACTTGTACACGTGGAATGTTATCCAGTCATTACCAATAGTTTTTGAAGAACATTTTGGTATGGCGAAATATTTTACAATAATTGAAAAAAAAATACTATAAAAGGACATTGAAATAGTAATAATGAAAACAATCACAACTAAAGCTAACAGTTAATGAGTGTCCATGCTGTGCGGGTTACTGCTGGGGCTGCTTCACATGAGTAGACTGAGCTCTCCGTGTACATTGCAGGCTATAATGCATGATGGGAGGAATTTCTGGTTATTTTTCCTTCTTAGTATATGTTTTACTTCCTGTGTTTTTGGACCACAGGATACCTTGGTAAGTTTCCTGGTTTAATCCAGGAATCTCACAATAATGTAAAAATAGAGATTTCTCCTTTTTTCTTTCCTTCCCTTGTTTCCTTATTTCCCCCTTATTTCCCCCTTTTTTTCCTTTTTCTCTCATACAGCATTCTGAAGGTATGCCATCCAGGCCACCAGGATTGTTTTGCCTCAGTAAGTTGTTTGAGTCTTCTCCATCTTGTTGCTCTGCCATCACCTGGGGAATTGCCTGATTGAAACTGGGTCTTAAGTATATCCATGTTCTAGCTTGGGGGAAGGAAAATGAGACTTGAGGAGCACCCGCCTCAGTGTTTCAAAACCCAGGCCAGACATATACGAGACAGTTTTCATTCATTTAACTGGTGAGAATATAGTCACACGGCCACATCTGCAAGGGAGTCTGGCAAACATAGTCACCT
This sequence comes from Phoca vitulina, assembly GCF_004348235.1. NCBI lineage: Eukaryota > Metazoa > Chordata > Mammalia > Carnivora > Phocidae > Phoca > Phoca vitulina. The sequence goes on along the minus strand of NW_022589726.1, from coordinate 9,465,340 downwards.
GGACAGCCCGGTTTCCGGCTACAACTCTGTGACCACGGCAGAAGGAGAGGAAGATTTTGGTGGACAACCAGCAGTTAGCATAAAGACAGGCTTTTTTGGAGAGACCGTCTATTGGGGTGAAATTGTATTTTGTTTTAATTTGTATGTCTTTGATTGCTAATAAGATAGAGCATCTTTTCATGTGTTTACTGGCTGTGTGTTTTTTGTCACTAAAATACTTATTCATCTCTTTGCCCATTTATCTGCTAGTTTGTCTTATTGATTTGTGAGTTTTCTTTTTAGTGTGTTCTCATTGTTAATCTCTTGTCAGTTATATCTGTTGCAAATATCTTTTCCCTGTTTGTAGCTTGTACTTTCAAAATTATAAAAGCCATCTCTTGATAAACAGAGGTTTAATTTTTTCAGATGTATCAATTATTAACTTATGTTTGGTGTTGAAGCAATCTTTCCCTACTCTGAGGGCAGAAGGATATTTGTCTATATCCTTTTGTAAATGTTTTAAAAATTTGCTTTTGACATATAGGCTTTCAATTCATCCGAAGTTTATTTTTCATACTGTGAGCTAGGGATTATATTTTTAGTTCTTTTCATATGGATGACCAAAAAAAAATTTTTTTAGCTTCATTTGCTAAATAGTTCCTTACTGTATTTTTTTAAAGTAAGCTCTAAGCCCAGTGTGGGGCTTGAACTCATGGCTCTGAGATCAAGTGTTGCATGCTGTACTGACTTGAGCCAGCCAGGTGCCTCCTAGTCCCTTCATTTAAAAAGTGACTGACCAGCTCCTTATGTCTTGATCACAGTTTCATACGTGCATGAGTTTATCTCTGTATACTATTGTGTTTCACTGGTTAATTTGTAGTTTCTTGCACCAGTATTACATTCTTTTAATTACTATCGCTTTATAATGAGTCTTTATATCTAGTAGGCCAAATCCTCCTTCCTTATTTTTCCAGAATTATCTTGGTGATCTTAGTCGTTTCTTTTCCAAATACATTTTAAAGATTAATTTATTTATTTTGGAGAGAGAGCGAGAGAGAGCGAGTGCATGTACAAGGGAAGGGGCAGAGGGAGAGGGAGAGAATCCTCAAGCAGACTCCCTGCCGAGCATGGCGCCTAATGCAGGGCTCAGTCCCAGGACCCACAGATCATGACCTGAGCTGAAACCAAGAGTCAGACGCTGAACAGACTAGACAGAGTCACCCAGGTGTCCCTCTAAATACATTTTAGAATCAGTTTTCCTTCCCCGGGAAACGCACTGGCATTTTGATTGAAACTGTGTGACATCATAACTCAACTGGAAGAGAGTTAACGTCTATATAATATTAATTCTTCCTAGCCATGAATATGAATATTTCTCCATTTACTTAGTTCTTTTTAAAAATATCTTACTGAAGGGATGCCTGGGTGGCTCAGTTGGTTAAGTGTCTGCCTTCAACTCAGGTCGTGATCCCAGGATCCTGCTTGGTGGGGAGCCTGATTATCCCTCTCTCTCTGCCCTTCCCCCCTTCTTGTGCTCATGCTCTCTCAAAATCTTTTTAAAAATTAAAAAAATAAAATATATTAATGTAGGGGCACCTGGGTAGCTCAGTCAGTTAAGTGTCCAACTCTTGATTTCTGCTTAGGTCATGATCTTGGGGTTGTGAGATGGAGCCCCATGTTGGGCTCCATGCTGAGCATGGAGTCTGCTTGAGATTCTCTCTCTTCTTCCCCTCCCCCTACTTGCATGTTCTTTCTCTCTAAAATAAATAAATAAAATCTTTGAAATAAAATAAAATACCTTACTGTAAAGTTTTATATTTTCTATGTTTTTGTTAGATTTATTTCATGATATATTATAATTCTTATTACTAATAGTCATAAGATCTCTTCTAAAATTGTGTTCTAATTGTTTTCTGTTAAACAGAAATGCAGTTTACATTAGCATATTAGTCTTATATCCAACCACTTTTGCTGGTCTATTATTATATCTATTTATTTTTTGTAAAAAAATTACTTGCAAATCAAGACTATTTTATTTCCCCCTTTCCAGACTTTAAGGCTTTAATTTATTTTTCTTGTATTTTTGCCCTAGGCAGAATATTGAGTACAAAGTTAATAAAAGTGGTGACTTTGGCATTCTTTTCTTGTTCTGGATTTAAAGGAATCGTTTTAAGCTCCTCCTCCCTTAAAGGATGATGATTGTTTTCGGTTTATTATATACACTCTTCATCAAGTTAAGTAAAATCTCTAGTATTTCTTGTCTACTTGAGGTTTTAATCATTAATAGGTGGCTAAATGTTATCTTTTTTCTTTTTGTATCTATTAATATCATTTTCTTTAATGTGTTAGTGTGTTGAGTAATGTTTATAAGTTTCCTATTATTAAACCGTCTTTGCATTCCAGAATTAAACCTGTATTGGGGTGCCTGGGTGGCTCATTCGGTTGAGCATCTAATTCTTGATTTCAGCTCAGGCCTTGATCTCAGAGTTGTGAGTTCAAGCCCCATGTTGGGCTCCACCCTGGGCATGGAGCCTAGTTTAAAAAGAAAACAAAACAAAACCCACCTGTCTTCATCTTTGTATTTTACATATATAAAAACAGTTGGGGGCACCTGGGTGGTCAGTCAGTTAAGCATCTGACTCTTGATCTCAGCTCAGGTCTTAATCTCAGGGTTGTGAGTTCAAGCCCCGTGTGGAACCCAGTTAATAAAATAAATTAAAAATTAAAATTAAAAATAAGATAAAAACAGTTGGATTCAGTTTGCCAATACTTAGGGGGTTTTGCCTCTCAATTCTTGAATGAAACAGGGCTGTGGTTTTCCTTTCTGATAATGTCCTTGTCTGGGTTTGTATCTCTTATTCTAGCCTCACAGAATGTGTTAGAGAGTATTGCTTCTTTTTCTCCTTTGTGGAAGTTTGATATTTTGGAAAATTCCTTTCCTTGCAAGTTTGGTAGAACTATTTGTCTGGGTCTAGATATTAACTTTGTGTGAAGAACTTTTTAACTCATCAGCAGTTAGTCATTTTCTTTATTAGTTATAGGATTACTTATTCTTTCTATTTCTTGTGGCATCAGTTTGGATAAGTTATATTTTCTAGAAATTTGTCCATTTTATGTTTTCAAATATATTGATATGTTAATGATAATATTCTCTTATTTTTTAAAAGTGGCTGATCTGTATTGATTCAAAACATTATTAAAATTTTTTTTTGCTTTATCTCTTGCTGAATCTTAAAAGGGGTTTGTCTGTTTTTGCTGGTTTTTCTTTTTATTTTATTGATTATTGCTTTTATCTTTACCACATCTTTCCGATTTTTCTTAGGTTTATTTTATTTTTTCTTAAGTTGGATGCATGGTGCATTTATTTTTATCCTTTTTTGGTACTATAAGCATTTAAGACAATACATTTCTTTACTAATATAAATGTTATTTCTAATATAAGTAGTATTCCTAACAAAGGCATCTGTTCTTTGTTCCTAATAAATATTTATGATAATTCTCCTTAAAGTATCACCTGTGCTATATCTCATAAGATTTGATATGCAAAGTTTATTAGAATTAAGTTCTAAGTATTTTTAATTTCTCATAATGGTTTCTTCTTTGACCCATGAGGCATATAGGAGTATGCTTTTAAATTAAAACAAAAAAAGTGTGGATATTTAATTTATCTTTTAAAAAAATATAATTACATTGTGATCTGAGAGTAATAGTGTTTGAAATTAGTTGGGGATTTTTTCTTCTTTTACTATTCTCTGGAGGATTTCATGTGAGATTGGAATTATCTGACTCTTAAATGTTTAGTAGGACTCGTCAGTAAAGTTATCTAGGTCTAGTGCTTTCATCAAGAAAAAAACATTTGTCATTGCTTCCACATTTATACATTTTCTGATTGATGAGCATAACATCATTTATAATATTCTCATATCTTTTCAGTCTGCAGTTATGCCTCTTTTCTATTAATAACAATTGTCTGGGGCGCCTGGGTGGCTCAGTTGGTTAGGCAACTGCCTTCGGCTCAGGTCATGATCCTGGAGTCCCGGGATCGAGTCCCTCATCGGGCTCTCTGCTCAGCGAGGAGCCTGCTTCTCCCTCTGACCCTACCCCCTCATGTACTCTCTCTCATTCTCGCTCTCTCAAATAAATAAATAAATCTTTAAAAAAAAAAACAAAACAATTGTCTATGTGCCTTTTCCCCTTTTTTCCTTGATTGATTTTGCCAGAGGTATGATTATTTTATTAGTTTTTTAAAGAACAAGTTTTTTTGCTTCCTTGATTTATTTTTCTTCTTTTCTAATGTAAATATGTAAGCAAATAAAATTTTGTCTAAGCACTGCTGTACCCGCATTCTGCAAAATCTTACATGTAGTGTTTTGGTCATCTTTCAGTTCTACACATTTTCTAATTTCCATTATGATTTTTGTTTGTTTGTTTGTTTTTTGTTTTTGTTTTTTTGTGGACTTCTATTTTTTATTATCTTTTTTTTATTAACATATAATGTATTATTTGTTTCAGGGGTACAGGTCTGTGATTCATCAGCCTTACTCAATTCACAGCGCTCACCATAGCAGATACCCTCCCCAGTGTCCATCACCCAGCCACCCCTTCCCTCCCACCCCCCCTCCACACCAACAACCCTCAGTTTGTTTCCTGAGATTAAGAGTCTCTTACGGTTTGTCTCCCTCTCTCGTTTCTTCTTGTTTCATTTTCCCCTCTCTTCCTCTATGATCCTCTGTCTTGTTTCTCAAATTCCTCATATCAGTGAGATCATATGATTTTGCCCATAACTCGTGTTCTTTTTAAATGTGTTTAAAATTTTCCAGATATATAGTTATTTCGTTACTGATTTCTAACTTAATTGCATTGATTTTCTTTGGTATAACTCTTGTATACTATTGAAGATTATAAGCCGCATCCTCACCTGGCCCTTTCCATCTCCTTCTCCTGCTTTATATCTCTCCATAGCACTTATCATTAATCTATTTTATATGGACTTCATCTTATTTGGGGGCTTTTAAAATTCCTTTCTTATGTGAAAGTTGGTGATGTGATTAAATCATATTTTAAAAACACTTTATCCTTCATTTTAGTTTTAACCAGAAGGGTCATGCTGGGGTATCTATCTAACTTTAATATACTGTAGGAAATAGAAGTCTAATATTCATCTTTTGAAGCTATCAATATACTATAATTTTTATTAATGAGATTTAACTGACATATAACATTAGTTTCAGGTGAACAACATGTTGTAAATATTGCAAAATAACCACCACTGTAAGTCTAACATCCATTACCACACAGAGTTAGAATTTTTTTTTTGCGATAAGAACTTTCTTTTTTAAAGTAAACTCTATCCCCGACATGGGACTCAAACTCACAACCCCAAGATCAAGAGTTGCATTCTCTTCCAAGTGAGCTGGCCAGGTGCCCCGAGATGAGAACTTTTAATATCTACTCTCCTTAGCCCCTTTCAGACAATTATTTTAAATTTTTCCCATATCAATTTCTATTTTAGCACAACAACCCTATAGAATATATAGTTTAAGTTACCCTGAGAAGAACTAGTCTTGTGTTTTTTCTTAAAGAGTATTACAGGATCTGGTCCTTACCACCTAGAATAATATCCAGGATCAATGCACTGAGGATATACATACAAGAGAGCAAATAATATTACACTAACGGTTTTAAATTCTTCACATACAGGTTTGGAAAACTCCAGCATATATGGCTTCTAGGGATGGAAATGTGTAGTGAAGACTCCCAATAATGGGCCGAGCATGAAAACATCCACATTTTATCAATAATCTGAGCTGCTGTTGGAGAATCTCTGGGTTTTTGCTATTGCTAATCATCCAGACTCTGCTCTTTCATTCTTGCAGTTTGCAGGTGACAGTTTCTCCTTTCTTGCGGAACCACTTCTACCATTTCAGCCATTGGAGTTCTCCTCCAAAGCTGGCTGCAGAGACCTTTAATAATCCAGGGCCCCCTGGAAGAGGTAGCACCCTCCATCCTTCTTGGCATCACAGCAGAGTAACTGAACCATCATCACGAGAGCATTTACAAAGCTTCCCGCAATAATTCTCAAAGTGCTGGATGTTCCAGTTTCTGGGCTGTCATTTTTCACCCCTTTCTCAGTTGGTCTATGGAAGACCTCTGAACTTTTGCCCTTTGCCTTTATTATTTTGAAGGTGTGGCTTACAAAAACAGCGCCCTCCCTCAGACCTCTAGCAATTAAGATAGAACAATAGGTGTCTGCTTATCGTACTTAAGTCAGACAATTTTCACTTCTGAGGAAGTCCAGATTTTAGTCTGGCTGTGAAATTAGCATGTTTGAAAAATGGAATTACGCCTCCGAACACTTACCAAGGAGAGCAAGTGGGAAGAAGTCAGGCTGCTCATCTTGTGATGAAGTCTTGGCCAGGTGGCCTGTTTTGGTGTCCAGTCAGTGTAGTTCACAAAAGTTCTCCTGTGAGGATCACTGATGGCTTTTCCTTGTGCCTTGTACCGACTGTCTACAGTTCGAGCACAGTCTAGTCAAATTATAATCCCCAGGCATCAGGAGAAAGTCTGGCATTCATAGCCAAAGGTGTGACCATTGTAGGACTGAGTGCTGCCTGCTGCCCGTCCTTGGGGCAGAGGTAGGTGAGGAGAGCTAGGTCAGAAGAGCCATCTGTTTCAGAAGGTGCAGGTTGAGCAACACTCCAGAAAGTGGAGGGCTGTTCTCTGGTGGACTTAGAGCTCGAGTAGTTTGCTCGTATTTCTTCTTTGTGCCCACTTCTCCTTTTTCTCTTCATCATTGCAGATGACTGGTGCATTCCTTACTGATAACATGGCACAGAAAGCTGGCAAGTTTTGAAACTTTAGAAAGGGAATTTGTTAGATTTTGTGACCCTCAGCAAGAGTTTTCTGGGTACACTGCTACAAAAAGAGAAAGAGCTGACGAATGACTTTTCAAATGGCCACTCCATTTTTAAGTTGAACTTCTACTGCAATTGTATTCACAGTGTTTACGGGGACTCTCATATGTGTCACCAAAAGTTTATGTTTGAAAGATTGCCAGGCTGTTTTTCTAGAGTTTCAAGTTTTAATTATACCCATTTTCCTGCATTCTCCAAATACCTAACATACAAATAGATATCTCTTGTTTGAGGGTGGGACATCTCCTTCCTGCAGTTAAGTTAGCATTGTAGTCTCTCTCTTTTTTTAAAGATTTATTTATTACAGAGAGAGAGAGAAAGAGAGAGAGAGAGAGAGTGGGGAGAGGGGCAGAGAGAGAGAGAGAATCTCAAGCAGGCTCTCCGCTGAGCAAGGAACCTGACACCGGGCTTGACCTCAAAACCCTGAAATCATGACCTGTGTCAAAAAAGAGTCAGACGCTCAACCCACTGAGCCACCCTGGCACCCCTATAGTTTCTTTTCTGTCAGGCATTGCAATTGCTCAGTGGTCATGGAATTAAATTGTGAAATAATGTACAGAAAGCTCTGTGCACTGTGAAATACGGTAAAAGTTTCTTTTATTGCCTTTGCGGTCACTGGATATTTCTGACATTCTCATACTGCCATGTCCCATTTTCAGATAACCACGTAATACTCTGAAACACACATGCTCACATAGATCTATATGTTTTGTGTAGTATGGGAGTTTATAGTTTATGGCCTTGGGAATCAGACTGCTAGGGTCTGAATCCTGGCCCAGCCACTCTCCAGCTATTTTAACTGTGGGCCAATTACTTACTCCCATCCTGCCTTGCTTCCTTGCCTGTAACATGGAGATAATAATAGTGAGTGGAGGGGGGCTGGCGGCGAGGGCAGTGAAAGAATTCACCCAAGACAGAACAAGGGAGATAGAATTCTATTGAATGCACTGCAAGGGAGCAGCTGGGAGGGCAACAGCGGAGAGACTGCTGGTTAGACTGCCACCAGGCGATGGTGAGGGGCCGCAGTTATAGGGCGCGGTGAAAGCATATGGGGGCATAAGGAATTTTCCCTTTTTTGGTAATCTTAGGAACTGTGCCTGGTTGTAAGTAGCTTATTGGTCAGTTAGGGCCTTTGGCTATTCCAAGGGGTGGGGGAGGGAGGGTCACGTAATACATCTGCTTGTATTCAGCTCAGTGATCTCTGTGGGGCCTTTGGCCTTGCCCAAGTTTGCATTGCTCAAGCCTGTTGCCTAAAAGTGGCCTCTACACTTACCTCAGAGCATTGTTAAGACAAGTAGAGTGTTGAACAAACAAACTGGCACACAGTAAGTGCTCAAAAAATGTTAGTGTATTACCACTTTATGAACTCTGGCTCAGGAAGCAATAATACTAAAGTTCAGTTATGGAGGACTTAGTAGCCAAAAGGAGACTAAGGAGACAAGAGGATTAAATGTGATGTGGAGTCTTGCATGGGATCCTGGAATAGGAAAAAGACATTAGGTAAAAACTCAGGACATCTGAATAAAGTATGGGCTTTATTTTCCCAAAATACTAAGAGTAAGAAAATAAAACAATTGTTTTTAAAAATCCCATTTATATAACTTCTTTGATTATAAAGAACTTGTTGGCTAAAGTACAGAATTGGTAAGGCAAAAAATGGAAATTCTCAAATGGATTGGAGTATATACCTCCAATGGCATTATTTGTATTTACATTCGTAATATTTATACATTAATCTCTGTGTACTTACTTAACAAATGTGGTCATTTGCAGAATAGTTAATATTGCTCAGCACTGTATCATCTATAGCGTGCTGCTCAGAGTTGGTCCCTAGACCAGTGCTGGGCAGCAGACTATTTACCAGTCCATGAGGAGACAAGGTGCATCATGGTACTGCTTTCTTTATCCCAAAAGTCTTGCTACAAATTAATGTCAGCTAAACTAAGCTGTGATTAGTGATGTGATGATTTAGGTTCTGGCACAAGCTCTTTATCGCTTTATGGATCTGGAATGAACAGTTCACCAACCTTCATTGGAGTGGTATTGGTCTGCAGCATTCCATAGAAGTATATCGAGATCTGCCTGATCCCTTTAATAGCGGATACCATTATTTGTTCTTTGTTGATTTAGAGAACAAGCTTGTCCTTCAATGTAGGAGTGGTGGCCACTTAACCAATGGCCATTGGTACTTTAAACATCATTATTTTCAGGGATTGGGCTTCCTTTAGAGAGGCAGTGTGGTATAGAGGTTAATATCTTGGATAAATCCAATTCAAATTGTGGTTCCTCTGGAACCTCAATTTTCCAGTTTGATAATGGGTGTGATGATTACATCTATTTTATAAGATTGTTGTGAGGAATAAATGAGTTTATACCTGTAAAGAGTTTAGCACTGCTCTTGGCAAGTGATAAGGGTTCAATAAAAGTGAGCTGTTGTAATAATTATTATTATATACTACTACCTGAAGCTATTGGCTTAATTAGTGGCAGTTTTTTTCTTAAATGATTTAAAACTCATTCATCTCCAGAGAGATGAAAATTACTTAACAGACTTAAATCTTACAAAGCAAATACTAAAAATGTAAATTTTAATGGTTCTTTAGAAAAGCAATAGGAGACATACAGCCAATCTCCACAAGCTGTACTGGGCCCAATCTTAAAAGAATTGTATTGGTAAACTTCTTATGACATTTAGTTACAAAGAGGTACTTTGTTATAATTCTTTGTCTTATCATTGTTAGAGAACCTTGTGGGTTAATGTTTTCTGTGTGTATGAATGTAGCTATAGTAGGGTGCTCTGCCATTAACCTGCACTAGTTAGTTGTTCATTAAGTGTTGCCAAAAATAAATCATGTGCCACACGGATGAAGAGAACCGTAGTTATTCCAGCTGTTGTCAAAGGCCTCATCCTCTGCTTTGCTTCCAGATAGGATGTATCTGTATGGTATGTTTATGTGTGTTTGTTTCTTTGCTCCCTTTGAGCATGGCGGCAGCCTTCCTAGAGAACACCTGAAACAGCAGCTTACAGGTCTTCCATAACTAAATTCTGGTTTCTCCTCTGCGTTAACCTCCAGGTATTCACTATTCCATTAAAGTCTGTTACTTGGTTGTTTGAGCTAAGCCTAGTCTCCCCTAATAATGGGTCCGAAGAAAGCTTGGGTACCCCCTTGTGCTTCTGATTTGATGCAGATGCCTGATTACAGAGTCCGTGTCTCCTGTAGTTACCACTGTCACTGCTCACAGTACCAGCCGCTCACGTTTATGAGGGTGTTTCTTTTAATGAAGGTCATACTGGTGTCACCTTACAGATGAGGAAAATGAAACCAAAACTTAGAAACTTGCAGTACTTTCCCCAAGATCACACAGCTACTGGATGTTGGAACCACCACAGTGCAAACCTATGCACCATCCATTCCATAGAGCTACGTGAAGACACTGCACTCTAGGAGAGGCTAAGTGCTTGGATTTCATGTCACTCACTCTCTTTAAGCTTGGAGAAGCTAGGAAGAATGATTGCCATTTTTTTTTTTTTTTTAAGGTTTTATTTGAGAGAGAATGAGAGAGAGAGCACATGAGAGTGGGGAGGGTCAGAGGGAGAAGCAGACTCCCTGCCGAGCAGGGAGCCCGATGCGGGACTCAATCCAGGGACTCCAGGATCATGACCTGAGCCGAAGGCAGTCGCCTAACCAACTGAGCCACCCAGGCGCCCATGCCATTTTTGTCTTAATAAACAGAGTTGATGATATCAATTCAGATAAAAGTCTGTTGTTCAACAACCATGTACTAATATGAAATTTTTGTCTTATTATCTCAATGGATTTCTTGATGAATCTCACTGTGGGGTTGCCTCTTTGTATGTAACAGAAAAGGCATTTTGGGGAGAAATATTTAAAAATCTAAACCAGAATATTCTTGCCAAATTTAGTGCCCTGTTCCTAGGGATAAGAATCTCTACCTCAGCTCTCCTGTTATTCCCACCAAAAGGCCTTGCTGGTTCCCAAGTAAAGAGGCCCTGCCCTGTCTTGATTTCTCCTGGGAAAGAAGTTGTATCTCTCTAGCTAGTTCTCTAGATTTACCCAAGACTTCACTTTTTGTTGCTGTTGTTCCTCTTTGAGGGGGTGTTGAGGCTTCTGGTAGACCCTCTCAGGGTCTTAGATTTCATGTCACTCACTCTCTTTATAGGTCAGAATCACCTAGAGGGTTTGTGTAAGCAGTTTGCTGGGCCCCACACCCAGCCCTAGAATTTGCATTTCTTATAAGTTCCCAGGTAATGCGGATGCTTTTAGGTCAGAGACCACACATTGGGAACCATTGCTGTAAAAATCAAAGCAATTTTGTTACTTCCTTAAGTTAGCCAATTTAGATGCTAATTTTACTCCCTATTTCCCTAAGATCTTTACCTTTCTTACAATTGCTCTCAATTCCTGTAAATGGACATCAGATCATGGCAATTTAAACTAAGAATATAGAAAATGCATGCAGCCCTCTGCTTCTTGCTTTGCTTCCCACCCTCCCCGCCAATCATCATAATTCGTTAGTTTCTCAAATTATAAAAAACCTTTTCACATCACATCTGGGTAAATTGAAAACTAAAGTGGGAACATGATGAGCCCTTAAGAAATAAAGCTTGAATTTCCTTATAATTCTGTATATGCTTTTGAACTAAGGAAAAAGAACACAAGGCAAAGTAACCTTTTCAGGACCTCCTGTGGCCCATTTCCATTTCCTCCCTTGGCCACTAACTCTTAGGACAGTCAGGAGACCTGACACCTAACTCTGGAGCTACTGAAGTGCACCTTTTACTGTGGGTTATGGTTAATTCAGGATGTAGGATGTAAGGATGGAGTTTTTCTGTAAACAGGAAATTTTATTATGTTTCATGAGAGCTTTTATTTGATTTTAAAACAATCTTGGATCCACTGATAATTCATGAAATTTCTGTAGCAATCGTTACATAAGAAATAACGTATGTGAGAGGCTCTGAAGTCAATCAAACAATAAGGAGAAAAACTAAACAAAATTACCCTTGAAAATCCTAAAGTTACCACGTTACCAAGAATTGCATCTGTGAAAGCTCAGAAGCCAGAAAACTAACTTGTGTGTGTGTATGTGTGTGTATGTGTTTTAAGTAATCTCTACACCCAATATGGGGCTCGAACTCATGACCCCAAGATCAAGAGTCCCATGCTCTTCTGATTGAGCCAGCCAGGCACCCATGTTTGTTTTTGCTTATAGACTATGGCTTCACACTTGCATGTGGCCAAGGTCTAGTTGAAAGAGCAAAAAGACATCGAGGGAAAAAGATTTTCCTTCCTCCGCAGCTCCTTTACAATTAAATAGGGACATATAGTTTAATTCCAATAAATTAAATGTGCTTATAATGTGACTCCATTATAATGTTAAGATAGTTTAAACTTTTGATTCTGAGTCATTGACTTAAATTCTTTTACAGTCATGGTGGAATTAAATATCATTCATTCACAAACAGCTATTTTTTTTTTAAAGATTTTGTTTATTTGACAGAGCACGAATGCACAAGCTGGGGGAGCAGTAGGCAGAGGGAGAAGCAGGCTCCCCGCTGAGCAGGGAGCACAATGTGCGGCTCCATCCCAGGACCCTGGGATCATGACCTGAGCCGAAGGCAGTTGCTTAACCAACTGAGCCACCCAGGTGCCCCCAACAAACAGCTGTTGAATACCTCCTTTACCACACTGTAGACTCTCCAAGTGCAGATGTTTTTTAATCAAGGTACCTGCTTCGCCTTATAGTAGTTGCTCAGTCAGTGTTCATTGAATTAATAACTAATGAAACACAGCCTGTGCCTTTTTATGGATTGTGCTCTAGATTTAGAGATGGAGAAGTAAACGAAGATTTGCTAAATGGTATGTTACAGGTGTTTTGAATTTATGGGAGCATTGTGCAGGAAGAAATTAGTTCTGCCTGGGAGAGAACAATACACACTCATGGGAGAGACATTTGAACTAGCCTTGATGGATGAGTAGGAGTTCTCTAGGAAAGGAAGGGCATTCCAGGTGAAGGGGAGTCTCTTCGAGTGAGTGATTCTGTGTTTTTCCTTTTTAGGAGGTGTTAGATTAGTGTTTTAAATGCTTTGAGCAAAGTAGAGAGATAAGAATAGAAAGGTGTGTATTGGGCACGTATTAAGTGCCTGACAGTGTGCCTGCATTTTGCACGCATTATTTTGTTTGAATCTCACAAGAGACACATGAGGTAGATGCTGCTGCTAGTTCCATTTTCCAGATTAGAGAGTTGAGGAAAGTTTATTCTGCTAGAGATGACCTAGTGAGATGACGGCCATTATGCTTTATGTTCTTAATGGCATTCAAGCAGTTTAGACTTCGTGGACGGTGAGAAGCCCTTGAGGGTGACAGGATGAGGTTCTAGGGTACTGGTAGACTAGAAAAGCCCGAGCAGGGAGGCCAATTTAAAAGTCTTGTAGTCTACCGTGGCATATTGAAGGCTTCAGTTCTGTCCTTGACCTCGAGGGTGGAAACGTTGAGAGATAAGGAGATCTAAGAAGTGGAATCTAGAGGACTTGATGACCCATGGCAGAAAGAAGTCAACGATCAGGTTTACAGAGGGGAGAACAAGATGCATGGTGTTGGGGGCGCCTGGGTGGCTCAGTCATTAAGCATCTGCTTTCGGCTCAGGTCATGATCCCAGTTCTGGGATCGAGCCCCGCATCGGGCTCCCTGCTCCGCGGGAAGCCTGCTTCTCCCTCTCCCACTCCCCCTGCTTGTGTTCTCTCTGTCAAATAAATAAATAAATAAAAATCTAAAAAAAAAAAAAAAAAAGGCACGGTGATCTGCTGGAAAACAGTGTCATGATTATTTGTCTCCTTTCAAACCTTGTGTTTTTTCTATGTATAATAGCAAAATATATTAGCACAGTAGTACAGGTACATAATTTCTAAATATAGAAATGGAAACACATTGAGATTATTCTCACTTTTTCTTTATGGGGTGTACCATCAAACAAGTTTGGAAGCTACTGATTCCAGCGTCTCCAAGAGATGGGTCCCCATCCACTGGGACAAGAAAGATTGAATAGGTCAGCTGAAAAGGTGACTATCTGTACTTTTATTTCTGTAGATGATGATTCCATGTTCTTTCTTTTTGAGCTATTTGTTTTTTGCATCTCAGCATAATCCAAAACATCTTTAAAGTTGGATTAATGATACTAAATGTATTCCTTTCCTATGGGACTGATTCTGTTCTAAGCTGTTCTTGTCATTGGAGAATATTAGAAGTGGAACAGGCGTTAAGGTCATCTAATCCAGCATTTTCCTACCCATCCAAAATCCCAGACAAGTAGTCATTGAGCTCTTGCCTCTTTGCGAGGTAGGCATGCAATCCTATACAAGGAGTTTATTGGTAGAAAGTTCTTCCTTTTATAAGGCGTAGTTTGCTTCCCTCTGTGCAGCTTCTACACATTGGTTCTTTTTCTTCCCTTAAAATCGTTACAGAGCCAGTAACACCATACATAGAGCCTTACAATTTACCAGGCACACGTATGTGCACAGTCACACCTGATGCTCACCACTCCTCTATGCAGGCCATGAGGCAGTTGAGATTATAGTCCCACGGAAAAGCATCCTCGTTCTTTTCCCTACAAATATTTGTCATGCCTGATTTGTATATTCTAAATAGGAGGCATTGAAGTACCAGGAGCCATCTGACCTGAGTTTCAGTTCTGGTTCTACCCCTTTCTAGTAACAAGACCTTGGGTAAGTTATGTTGCCTTTCTGAGCCTCAGTTTCCTTGCTTATAAAATAGGGATAAAGCTCTCCATTTCAGAGCACTGCTGGGACCATTAAATTAGGTAACCCTTTGAAAGCCATTGTAAAAGTGTGGCTTAGAGTTAGATGTGCAACAAACGTTGCAAATGAATGTACTTGCTTTGCCCCTCTCCTTTCAAATAAGTTTTTAAAAATCTATGTATAACATGATGTTTATCTTTGTCAAATTTTATATTACCCCTAATATAGTTCCATTATGTCAGCTAATAGAGGTTATTCTGTTTCTCCCCCCAATTTCATTGAGATATAATTGACATAACATTCTGTACATTTAAGGTGTTACAACATAATGATTTGATACACATATATATTGCAAAATGATTACTACAATAAAGTTAGTTAACACATCCATCACTTCACATGATTTTTTTGTTTGTGGTGAGAGCATTTAGGATTTACTCTCTTAGCAACTATCAGGTGTATAATACAGTATGATTATAATCATCATGCTGCATATTAGATCCCCAGAACTTACTCATCTTATGTGTGGAAGTTTATACTCTTAGACTAATATCTTTCCATTCTCCCACCTCCCAGCACCTGGCAACCACCATTCTATTCTCTATTTCTGTGAGTTTAGCTTTTTTTTTTTTTAATTCCCCATATGAGATCATACGGTATTTGTCTTTCTGATTTATTTCATTTGGCATAATGCCCTCAGAGTCCATCCACATTGTTGCAAATGGCAAAATTCTTTCTTTTTTTTGCTAAATAATATTCCTGTGTGTGTATGTATCACATTTTCTTTATCCATTTATCCATCAATGGACACTTAGGTTGTTTCTGTATCGTGGTTATTATAAATAATGTTGCAGTGAACATAGGGATGCAGATATCTCTTTGGGATAGTATTTTTGTTTCCTTCAGCTATATACCCAGAAGTGGAATGGCTGGATCATTTAATAGTTCTATTTTTAATTTTTGAGGAACTAATGGAAGTTACTTTGGAACTTAATCCTATCATTTGTCTGTTTAGTTACCTCATTATGATTATTATCTTGATTTTTTAAAAGTTTATTAAATTATTTCAAAAGTCATAGAAAGATGCATTATCAGAAAGAAATTTCAGCTCTTTCCATTTTGAGAAAAAAAGTTAAACCTGCATTAACTCTTTTAAAAACATTTTATTATATATAACATCAGATGGGTCACTTTACTGCATTTTAGCCATATGGGACTAAATGAGAAGGAATGAAAGTAGGTTTTCTTTTTAATTTGAAATTTTTCCTTCATGGAGTCGTGCAATAAATGCATATGTATATCTTTAGAAATAAATATTGAGAAAGAAAGGATCAGTTAGTTCCACTGGACTGTCTTTCATCCTGTTTTCATGTTCTGTCTGGAGGGGAAAAAATAAGATTTTTATCTTCATTCTGAGAAATCTGTCCCTTTCAGGGGTTTAAACTCTTGATAGATATGAAAGCCCTTTGACAACTGCTAGCTCGTGTTTAAGTGTATTTTTAGCCTGCCAGACTGTGAGTTTTCTGAGGCCTAAGATCCAGTGAGAATTTTTCACTCTGTTAATGGCACATAGCACAGTGCCTAGAACATATAATGACTAATTAGCTGTTTGCAGACTGACTGAAATGTTACTTATTGTTAAGTCTGTTGAAATTTAGTGCTTGCAGATTTACTAATACATCTTCGGAGTTTGCTACCATATCTTTTAGTTCAGAAACATATACTTCAGATAAAATATATAAATTCAGAAAAAATATTTTTTCCCACAAATATACAGAATTATGTTTAGTGTCTTCACACAAAGACAGTGGAAATGTGGGATATGCTTTTGTTATTGATGGTAATTTTTCTTTGGACCTCCTTGGAATTTTTCCTCTTGAGGAATGCATATTTCTGTCCCCTAAAACTTTGGTGATGGGGGTGGTGCCATAGGCCCTAAGTGAACTTACTCAGTCCAGGGTACATAGCAGATGTCTTGCCCAGAATTCCAGTCCTGCCATCACTGATTTTTGCCAACAATGAACAGCTCTGGTTCTTTATTCTTTTTTTTTTTTTTTTAAAGATTTTATTTATTTGACAGAGAGAGAGAGAGTGGACACACAAGCGGGGGAGCAGCAGAGGGAGGGGGAGAAGCAGGCTCCCGACTGAGCAGGGGGAGCCCGATGTGGGACTCAATCCCAGGACCCTGGGACCATGACCTGAGCTGAAGGCAGTCGCTCAACCAACTGAGCCACCAAGGCAACGTCTGGTTCTTTATTCTTAAGGTCTTTTTATATGTCCTCTTCGGATTTCAGCCAATAGCACATTTCTGCAAAGGTGAAATCTTTCCCCAGCTCTTGTTTTTAATGTTTTCCCCCAGTAAGTCTGGCTATGCAGGGAGTCTGTTATCTGTTGTATCCATTTTCCAGTAACTTCCGGGGCTCTTGAGGGATATTAAGCAGAGAATTCAAGGCCAGACACTGTGGGTGAGGGTATCTCCAGTTATGACTTTGACTTTTTTCCAAAAATTGTAATGACTCATTTGGGAATGATGTATTATGCATTCTGTGTATTTCTTTTGTCCATGGTGGAGTTGCTTGTATTTCTAATTTTTATTATGGTCAGTTCTCTGTGGTAAATATTTCATTCTTCATTTTATTTCATTTTAGTTATTATTTCTAAATTAGGATGTTCTGTATGCTGAATCACAGTACTTTCAATTTTCTTCCCCTATTTTGACATTTTTGCCTCAACATGAATTTAGTCTGAGAAAAAATCCTAATGTCCTGACTTCTGGCAGGAAGTATTTGCATTAGGGAACTGACTTTTCCTTAAGTTCTAAATATGTAATGTTTGCCACTTGAGGTTTTCTAAATATTAATGTTATTCAATGTAATTAAGTTGTCTTAAAAAAAAATGTTGCTTATAGCCATAGTTAAGGAATGTCTGCTGCACAGGTTGACCACACACAGTGATATGTGATTGTACTTTTCAGGTTGGAAAATGTATTTTGTTAGGATAATATTGGAGTCAGTTAAGGGTGTGGCATGATAAACATAATTCCTCATGAAGGAGTATAAACGGATACACTCTTCCTGGAGTGTAATTGGACCTCATAATCTTACTTTTCGAAGTCTCTCCAAAGGAAATAATTAGAGATGTGGATGAAGAAAATGCTTAAGAATGCTCGCCATTATTTTCTTTAAAAAATAAATGATAATTAGAAGCCACATTAATCTCCAAGAGTCAGGAAATCAATTATAGTATGTACAGGGATTGGAACATTATGGAACCACCAAAAAAAAATATGACTTTGAAGAGTATTTAAAGCCAAGAGAAACCATTCAAGATATACCATTAAATGGGAGGAAAAAATCTATGGTGAATACAGAATATCACAGTCACTGTTTCTGAGTAAAGGGGATGGGCAACTTTTTAAAAATTTTCTTTGTGTGTTCCTGTATTATCCACATTTTCTATAACATATGTATTACATTGGTGATTAAATGAATGAATACATGTAAAGCACTAAAATAATGCCTGACTGCATAGTGTGCTCTCAAATACATTTTTACTATTGTTGTGATACTTACTTTCATAATAGGAAAAATCTTTTTAAGCCCCCTCTAATTGTATTTTTATAACTCTTTGTTTAACATCTGTTTTCCGTAGACTGTGTGGTCCATTATCTAGCCTATATATGCTGCCTCCAGCACTTACCTACTATAGAGTAAGTGCTCAATAAATAACTGTTTGGAGTTTCACAGATCAGATTTCTAATGTTTTCTTTTATTTGTTTCCTAGCAGGAACGTCTCCAGTGAGAAAGCTCTTAAAATGTTAGCTGCTCCTGGGCTCCTGGGTGGCTCAGTCGGTTAAGCGTCTGCCTTCAGCTCAGGTCCTGATCCCCGGGTCCTGGGATCGAGCCCCGCATCGGGCTCCCTGCTCCGCGGGAGGCCTGCTTCTCCCTCTCCCACTTCCCCTGCTTGTATTCCCTCTCTCGCTATCTCTCTCTGTCAAATAAATAAATGAAATCTTTAAAAAAAAAAAAGCTGTTCCCAATTGAGAATTTTTATGTTCTTATGAATGTTGAAGTACATGTAAATGAGGAAATTGCACTGTGCTAAATAGCATGTTGTTGAACCAGAAATATATTTATTGGTGTATTTTATGTACAAATTGGCACTGAGATAACTTTAAATATTTTTTCTTTAAATATTTTTCTAAAGTTAGAGTTTTCAAATTTTAGAATATGAATGACTCAAAAAAGATTATGACAAAGGTACTACCTCAGACATCCTTTTTGATTGGTACTAGGTTACATGCTTAAGAAATGGGCACATTTTTTTTTTTTTATAATTTATTTATTTGACAGAGAGACAGCGAGAGAGGGAACACAAGCAGGGGGAGTGGGAGAGGGAGAAGCAGGCTTCCCGCTGAGCAGGGAGCCACATGCGGGGCTCGATCCCAGGACCCTGGGATCATGACCTGAGCCGAAGGCAGACGCTTAACAACCGAGCCACCCAGGCGCCCCAAGAAATGGGCACATTTTTAATAGCCTGCAAGGTTATTTAGTGGGACAGTAGGAGTGTATTTGGTTATACAAAGATCCAAAATTCTATAAAAGGACATAATTTGAATCTGTACTTGATTACAAGCTTAGAGGTCTCTGTAATATACAAAATTTCTTAATTGTAAATAATCACTTCCCAAGGTTTGCTGATCACTATGAGGAAGTAATGAAACTCATCAAGAATAACCAGCTGCTGTTTATGAAACCAAATGATAAAATTCACTTAATGAAAGTAATGTGCTGACAGCAGTGTTTATTGTTTAAAACATAATAATCATGATTATTGTATCTCTGAGACAGAATATATCTGAAATATACCAGAGGAAATTGAGAGTAATGTGCTTTTTCAAAAATGTGAGTTTATTTATATGAAACCAACATAAAAAGTTTGAAAAACCTTTTACCAGTTGTCTCAGTTTTATAGAGTTAAACTGGAAAGATCACAAAATTGAAAAGTAACCATTGTTTATAAAAATATAAGATATTGAGAAATATGAACTTGGAAAACATAGGCACTTGGGAAGAATTTTAATATCATGAACCTGAGACCTTGTGAATTCCAAAACACCTTGAAATACACTTGATGATTTTTTGGAATCTCAGAAATAGTGTTAAAATACCATAGGATAGAAAAGAATAATCAGGAAGCTTAATGCTTTCTTTCTATGAGGTTATGCAATCAGAACCTCATAGCCTGTTACGGGAAGTAGCATTTGGCAAAGCTTGCTAAGCTACTGTAAATGAATGTTAATCGCATTTTATCAGCCGCTTGTACTATCTTTATTACATAATTTGAATACTTACGACCCTGTAAATATGTTTAACAGTGAAATTACAGTGTTTGTGGAACTCAGATTCCAAAAAGCATATAACCCTTTGATCAAGAATTATGTCTAAAAAGTACATAATTCAAGGTGTTTCTACCATTCATAGTAGTCTGGATACTGTGGGACAAGTATTTCTGGCTAAAATACTGTGACAACCAGATTGATGGATGTCAAAATTGATTTTGAAGACAAATGTGATTCAGTGAATTTA
This sequence comes from Phoca vitulina, assembly GCF_004348235.1. Lineage (NCBI taxonomy): Eukaryota > Metazoa > Chordata > Mammalia > Carnivora > Phocidae > Phoca > Phoca vitulina. The sequence continues at coordinate 9,445,082 of NW_022589726.1, read as the reverse complement.
TTGTTTATGCAAATGGATAACCGACTAGAGTATTTTAAGTTTTTAGGATCAAATACAATTTATTTTCTCACTGTAGTGTGTATCATTTTGGTTGACTGCATCCTTATCTGCTTCGAAATTCTTAATGAACCTATGAAACAGACTTAGGAATTGAACAGCTCCTCCTAAAGTAGCAGTAATGTTGAAAATGAAAATAATGGCCGGGAATGCCTCCTTAGTTTTCTAATCTGTACTTATTTGGCGTATGTATATGTACTTTGGGAAAACCTGACTCTCTGCCAATGCTTTTTTACTTCTTTGCAAACATAAACCCCCTAAAAGGTATTTTTCCCTTCAGAAGGATTAAATGGCATTGTTCTTCTGGAAAGTATAATCTAATAGGAAAATACAGTTCATATCGGAACAAAAAAAGCCTGTAATTAAGATGTGTCTCAGTCACATCTTTTTTCTGTCTTTTGTTAAAACAGAAACATGGACACATTTAAGTAAATAAAATTGTCAGGTGAAACATTTGTTTCCAAAGTTTATGGTAACATTACAAATACCTGGTTACTTTATTTTGATTGTCTAAAATATTAACAAATTCTCATTTAAAAAAAATTGGGGGTATATCTGGTTACTTTACATTTTGAGGTTAATTTGATTAATTTAGAATCTTTTGCATGTTGCTGTCCTTTGTCACCAGAGAGAAGTAAGTGATAGGGTGAGCTTTGGAGTGAGAGTGTTGGGACCAGATTCTAGATCCAGCACTGACTTAGCTTATCACCATCATTCTAATCAGGTTACCAAATCTCAAGGGGCCTGGGGGACTTACCTTCTGGGGGTCATTAGGAGGATTGCCTGAAATCCTCACAAATATGTGGAAAGTGCTAAAAATGTGTGCCTGGAGTCCATGATGGTTCTTACAGTTGATGGTAGAGCCTCTTTATGTTGCGGGTTATTTAAAACGCGTCATCTTTCTGCCACTTTCATTTGGGAGAATTAGCTAGTTGGTATACTTTCCTCTAAAAACTTGACAAAGGAAAAAATATCCAGAATGCAAGTCATCTCTGCCTAAAACAAACATTAGAGAAGTTTGGATATGTCAGACACTGAATCCTACTGGCTAAAATGAGATTGGGGCTTACTTTATCAGTTCATAATCTGCACTGTTGCCTGTCTTACTGATGCAGAGAAGGAGTTGACAAACTTTTTCTGTTAAAAGCCAGGAAGTAAATATTTTAGGCGCTGTAGGCCTTGTAGTCACTGTCAGAACTACTCTACTCTGCCATTTGTATCCAAGACCAGCCATAATTTACAATGTGTAGAAGAATGGGCATGGCTGTATTCCAGGAAAGCTGTATTTATAAAAACAGGAGGTGAGCTGGATTTTGCCCAGGGACTGCAGTTTGTTAACCACTGTTGTAGAGAACTGAGAGTACATTTTTTGGTTTTGGTTTTTTTGTTTTTTAATTAGAGGTAAATTCTTGTCCTCAGAGTTGTAGTTTGTATGACAATTGACTTTTCTGTTATGTCCCTCACACCTCTAGGGACAGGGGGAGGAGCATGGGGAATGCCTGGGTTACCTGAGAGGTTAGACATTACACCTGCTCATTGATAATTGAGTAGATTTTGAGTTATACTGGACAGTAGTGCGTTCTGGCTCTGCAGTTCAGGAGACTCATCTTGTGGCTCTGCCCCTTTCCTAGCTGCAAGTCATTGGCTTATGATGTGGCTTTCTTGGGACTCAGTTTTCTTATGAGTAAAATAGTGATAATTTTTACTTTGTTGGGATGCCTTTAGGATTGAATGAACCCATGCACGTAGAGTGCAAGGCTCAATGCCTGAAAAAGGTAAACTGAATAAATGGTAGTTCTTAAAAACTTAGATGAGAATCTTATCCCAAAGGCTATGTGCTTTTTTTTACAAACTTTTTTGTTATTTTGCATTCTTTGTGGGTTTTTTTTTTTTTTTTAGATTTATTTATTTATTTTAGAGAAAGCATGAGTGGGAGGGGCAGAGGGAGAGGGAGAGAGAATCTCAAATGGACCCCAGGCTGAGTGTGGAGCCCAGTGCGGGGCTTCATCTCACTACCCTGTGATCATGACCTGAGCCAAAACCAAGAGTCGGTTGCTTAACCAACTGCGCCACACAGGCACCCCCTTTGTTCTCTTTTCAGAAAGAAAATCTTTTTTTAAAAAAAGAATTGTTGGGGCACCTGGGTGGCTCAGTCGTTAAACGTCTGCCTTCGGCTCAGGTTATGAGCCCCGCATCGGGCTCCCTGCTCAGCGGGAAGCCTGCTTCTCCCTCTCCCTCTCCCCCTGCTTGTGTTCCCTCTCTCGCTGTGTCTCTCTGTGTCAAATAAATAAATAAAATCTTTAAAAAAAATTTTTTTAAAAAAAGTACTCACCTGCTGCAGGTGGAAGTTATTTACTTACCCAATCTATGTTCAAAACCCACCCCCCTCTACCACCAGTGGAAGATGATTCGGTGTGAGGTAACTGGAGATTCTCTTAGGGGAATAAGCCTTGGTGTTGCTCCAGACCAAGATGACCCTCAGTTGGAGCACCCACATCCACAGGCTCCAGCACTGACCCTGAGAGCCCAGACCTCAGAGTGTGGTGTGTCAGGTTCTCAGTTTCTCCTCCATCTTTTGCGATCTGAAAGCACCTTCCATGACCTCTCTTAAACCACACATATGTTACTTTGCCACTATTTTCTCTGACTTCTTCCCGCAGAACTGCAGGTTTTATAAGGATAGGGACTCTGATTCTTTTTTTGGCTCCCTGGCTCCTGGCACACCCTGGGTGCACCTTGAAAATGTATTGATGTGTGAATGAATGTGTGATGCTGTCCATGCCTCTCACCAGCCTGACGTCCTTTATCTGCATGCTCTTCACTTTGCTAGGGTCCCTCTCAAAAATATAACCAGATTGGGAGGGGGAAGGGGGGAAGGAGGAGGTCACTCTGGAACAACACATTACTGTCAACACTTTTCCAATACAGTACCCATAACCCAAAAGAACATGTACTGTATATTTTGGGAAGTCACCTGTTTTCCTCATCCTTCATTTTTTTTGGTGCTGATTGTGTAATAGCATTGTAGGAAAGCAGCCAACAGCGGTGCTGCCACTTTCAAAGCTGTCACGTTGACTTTCTGGAAACTGTCAGGGTCACACCTTACCTTAGTTGAAATCCAATGGCATTGAGCTCTTGAGATTAGATAGTAATTTTCTGGAGTAGACACAATGGTGTGTGAACATATGACTGGGCTGGAATATATCAAAGTGCTTGCATGGGATATTACGGATCATTGATACGTTATAGTAAACCATTTATGGATATTTTATGATACACGTATGGGATAACATCACCATATGATGGGGATAGAAAAGAGGAGGAGAAACAATTTGCCAAAAATAAGTTGATACCTTATAGCGATAGATTAGATTTTTGGCAGTTATATTTTGTTTGGAGAAGCAGTAAAGTTTATAGCATATTGATTATATGCTGGCTTTGGATCAGGATGTTTGGATCGCCATCCCAGCTCCATGACCTTGTTCAAGTTAGTTAACCTCTTTGAGCCTTGCTTTCCTTATCTGTAAAATGGAGGTAATAATAGTACGGAGGCATGCATTATTGTGAAGATTAAATGTGATTAATTCATGTAAATCACTGAGTGTGTGCCAGTATTTCTTTAGCACTCACTATTACCTTTTACTCTGTGTAGATTATTTGTTGGCATAGTGGCACTTTTGACAAGAAACAACAGGCTTCAGAGTACCCATAGCAGTTGTATCTGAAAATTAATTTTATGTGCAGAGTGCTATTTTACCATATTTCTGCCTTTCTTACCTGTTTTATATACATTAATTTATTCTTCCGGAATCCTTCTTGAAATAAAAGTTACTTTAAACTTTTTTAAAATGTATTTTTCTTTTTTTAAGATTTTATTTATTTATTAGAGAGAGAGAGACAGCAAGAGAGGGAACACAAGCAGGGGGAGTGGGAAAGGGAGAAGCAGGCTTTCTGCTGAGCAGGGAGCCCGATGCAGGGCTCGATCCCAAGACCCTGGGATCATGACCTGAGCTGAAGGCAGATGCTTAATGACTGAGCCACCCAGGCGCCCCTAAATGTATTTTTCTTGTTAGCTTACATTCTATTGTTATTTGAATTATATATAAGCTTAAAATTTTTATCTATTTGAGATTGTAGGTCTTTGCTTTTGCCATATCTTCTTTTGCTTATAAACTGAATGATCATTTCTCCATAGATCTGATAAATGTTACGTTCTTTTTTCTGATGGTTTCTCTGTAATTTAACCTTAATTAAATTTTAGAATGATTTTTAGAGTGAGTTTTAGAATGAGTACTTTTTCATCCATTCAGTTTTTCTATTTGGTTAGAGTTACTTCTGGTTTCCTATTTTAAAACTTTTTAAAACTCAATATTGAGAGGTGATATATAGTGTACTAAGAGCTTGCGACTCTTGATCCCAGGGTTGTGAGTTTGAGCCCCACATTGGATGTAGAGATTACTTAAAATAAAATAAACGTTTAAAAAATAAAATAAAAATAAATTATGAAAACCCTAATAAAAATAATAAGCAAACCATATTAAACAAAGTTCTAATTCAATGGAATACAATATTAGTAAATATTATGAAAACTAGCTATGTAGAAAATAAATGAAAAATCATATAGAGTTGTTTATACGGCATGAATATAATTAAGTTAAATATGCATTTTGAGATGAATAGATAAAAGCATTACCGTAGTCTTGAGATTAAGGATAACTCTTTTTTTCTTTCTACTTTCCAGTGTTTGTAATGTTGCTATAAGGTTTTTATAATTTATTTTTTTAAGATTTATTTATTTATTTTTAGAGAGCAAGAGGGAGCACGAGCGGGAGGGGCAGAGGGAGAGGGAGAGGGAGAGAGAATCCCAAGGAGACTCCACGCTGAGCCTGGAGCCTGACCTGGGGCTCAGTCTCACAACCCTGAGATATGACCTGAGCCGAAACCAAGAGTCAGACACTTAACGAACTGCGCCGCCCAGGCACCTCAAGGTTTTTTATAACTTAAAAGTTTGTTTATTTGAGAGTGAGAGAGAATGTGCACAAGCGGGGGGGAGGGGCAGAAGCAGAGAAGCAGACTCCCTGCTGAGTGGGGAGCCCGACACAGGGCTCGATCCCAGGACCCTGAGATCCTGACCTGAGCCACCCAGGCGCCCCTATAATTTAAAAGTTTAAGAGACAAAATGCCTGCTTTTTAATTGCTCAAAATGATAAATATTAAAAAATCATATTGTACCTAAGTCTTTTATTATAGCTAGCAAATTTATTGAATTTATTTACAAAATGTTTGTTAAAATCAAGTCTGTTTGGTAAATCAACTTCCTAGATGGCTAAGAACAAACAGGGTCTCTCAGTTTTATATTTTGGTATCCAAATATTAAATTAGGTACCTACACAGGACGACTGTTCTCTTAAAACTCTTAGTCATGACATTTTGTAGATATTTCATAAAGTAACTTTTCAAGGCCAATGGGAAGTCAGCAGCAGAAACTTCTGTGACCCGTTAAGGGACTGCCCAGAGATCATCGCTGGTTCCTGAAGCATGTGTGGGGATATCCAGTTACAACCCAGGGAAAGTGCAGATCTGGTTCATCATGCAGTTGCAGAGTTATCCTTCACAGTCCCGGGGACGGTCTGCCTAGCCGACATCGGCCTCACAGGGCATGCAAGCCCACTTTCCAAGCCATTATTCCCGTTTAGGGTCAGGCCAGCAGGGACCTTTCTCATTTAACCGTGAATGTCTTCATTTCCATGAGGTTTTCAAAGGAGAATGAAAGACTCAACAGGGCAAAGGGTGGTATAATTGAACATACCCCAGTTTATGAAACTGTAGGACTGTTTCTTAGTTACAGATGGGCCTGCTCTTTGTCTATCTCAGGCTATTCCCAAAGCTTCTCTTAAAACAGAACACATTTTTATAGTTGCAAAGGTAATTTACCAAGGTAAGTCTTTTCACCTGAAGTTAGAAGGAAGCCATTTTTTCCATTTTTGAAGTGCTCCAGGTGGTAGATTCTGACACATCTCTCATTGCAAATGCTCTTGTTCTTATGACCAAACCTCTGCCTAAATTGAAAATTAAAAAAAATATATATATACACACACACATATATATTCTGACTGAAAGTAGATGACATTTTGCATATACAAAGTCGTTGAACTTGTAAAAATGCCTCTAGTACCAGAATATGTCTTTGTGCTGACAGCCCTACCCAGGGCTTGTTCATTGTTCAAGACATACCTCTATTTTGACATTTCCTGGAAAGGGAAATCCTTTTGAATGCATACAGTAAGAGCATTAGTCACTGAGATTTTTACATGTAATAGTTGGATATTATCATTAGTTTTGATTCCCACATTATTGGAGTAGATTTTTAAAATCAACTGAAATTTATGGAGCCCAACAAGGAACTTTCCCTGTTTTCCTACTGCTGTGTTATGTTGAGCCATTGGCAGGAAGAAAAGCATTTTGCTACTTCAAACATCCCTGGTAGCTGAACTGCTTATATTGTTGACGAACAGTGGGTCTGGCTCATCAGATTCAAATATGCTGCTTATATTTTCTAGAATATATGATAAAATGGGAATAATCTGAACTGTCTTTTTTCACTAAAAATCTAAGATTTATATTGAGTTGCAATTTGAGCAAAAGTAAAAAAGTGTATCTAAATTTTTTTAACTAAATGTAAATAACTCAAAAATATTTCATGATAAAAAGTCAGATGTAGGGGCACCTGGGTGGCTCAGTCATTAAGCATCTGCCTTCAGCTCAAGGCAGATCGAGCCCTGAATCGGGCTCCCTGCTCAGCGGGAAGCCTGCTTCTCTTTCTCCCACTCCCCCTGCTTGTGTTCCCTCTCTAGCTGTCTCTCTCTGTCAAATAAATAAATTAAATCTTAAAAAAAAAAAGTCAGATGCAGAGGTGCTTGTTTGGCTTGGTCAGTTAAGCAGTTAAGAAAGAGTCTGCCTTGGGCTCAGGTCATGATCCGGAAGTCCTGGGATCGAGCTCTGTATAGGGCTCCCTGCTCAGCGGGGAGTCTGCCTCTCCCTCTGCTCCTCCCCCTGCTTGTGCTCTCTCTCTCTCTCTCAAATAAATTAAATAAAATCTTAAAAAAAAAAAAAGATGCAAAATGATTTAAGGCCCTCTGTGTGTGTGTCAGGATTTTGATCAGTGGAGTCATGTGGAGGCTCAGCAACCCCCAGAAGATAGCTCACTTCTATTTTCTGCACAGGAATATCCAGGGAAAACCCAACACATGAGGGAGGATAAGAAAAAGAAGGCTGGATGGAAAGCCAGCTGGTTGCGGGTGGTGGGGGTGGTAGTTGGGGGTTAACCATGCTTTCAGGAGAAGGGAGAAGAAGAGGAAATCCTCTTGCCATAAACACCCCATTTGGATCCATTGGAAACATTGGATTTGGCAACAGAGGAGGAAGAAAAAGGTTTGACTCATCAGGTACATGAGGATCCACTTTAGAAGTTGAGTGTAATTGCTGTTGAGCTGTCTCAGGTCTGCAGCCACCTCCTGTCTTGAGGTTTATTTCAACTTCCCATGCCCTCATCCAGTGACCATGAACAGAGTCTGCTTTGAGAAGAAGAAGAAATAGGGGCACCTGGCTGGCTCAGTCAGTGGAGCGTGTGACTCTTGATCTCAGGGTTGAAGTGCAAGTCCCACCTTGGGTGTAGAGATTACTAAAAAAATAAAATCTTAAAAAAAAAAAAAAAGAAAAAGAAATGGTTCTTTCTAGCATTTTCTTCAACATTTTTGAACGGCTTCCTAAGGTTTCCAGCTCTTTATCCTCATGGCTCATCCTGCCATCTGCCCCCAGAACTTTCCTCCTCTTGTTCTACGTCATGAACTGTCTGAAAGGTAACGCCCGAGAAGCTCCATTTCTTCTTGACGAAGGGTGATCATTTCATTTCCCCTCTCCTGAAACTTGCAAACTGCACTTGGAGTTTAGGGGTCCACTCTGTGCTCTCTCTTTTAGAAATATTGGTATAGAATTGATTTTTCTCTCCTGGGTATTGAAATGCACACTGAACTTTGCAACATTGGTCAGTTTCCTCCTGGCTCCTCTTACTTGGTTGTTAGCATGGTCTCTGTCTCCTGAGTCCAAGTTATCACCATCTTCCTTCTCCAAGGGCAGCTGCCAGGTCTTTGACCTTTCATACACATTCTTCCAGTCTTTTTTTTTTTTTAATTTAATTTAATTTTTCATCATGGTAAGTGTACTCTTTAATCCCCAGCCCCTATTCACCCACCTCCCCTCTGGTAACCATCAGATTGTTCTTTATAGTTAAGAGTCTGTTTCTTGGTTTGCATCTCTCTCTCTTGTTTTTTTTCCTTTGCTCGTTTGTTGTTTCTTAAATTCCACATATGAGTGAGATCATATGATATTTGTCTTTTCCTGACTTACTTCACTTAAGATTATATTCTTTAGATCCATCCATGTTGTTGGATGGCAAGATTTCATTCTTTTTTATGAATAATGTATATATACCACCTCTTCTTTATCCATTCATCTATTGATGGACACTTGGGCTGCTTCCATGGTTTGGCTATTATAAATAATGCTGCAATAAGCATAGGAGTGCATTTATCCCTTTGAATTAATGTTTTGTATTTTGGGGGTAAATACCCAATAGTACGATTATTGGATTATATTTTTAATTTTGTAAGGAACCCCCATACTGTTCTCCACAGTGGCTGCACCCGTTTGCATTCCCACCAACAGTCCAAGAGGGTTCCCCTTTCTCCACATCCTCACCAACACTAGTTATTTCTTGTGTTTCTGATTTTAGCCATTCTGATGTGTGAAGTGATAGATAATCTTATTGTGGTTTTGATTTGTATTTCCCTGATGCCAAGTGACGTTGAGCATCTTTTCCTGTGTCTGTTGGCCATTTAGATGTCTTTGGAGAAATGTCTGTTCATGTCTTCTGCCCATTTTTAATTGGATTATTCAGTTTTTGGGTATTGAGTTGTATCAGTTCTTTATATATTTTGGATACTAGCCCTTTATTGGATAATCCATTTGCAAATAGCTTCTCCCATTCAGTAGGTTGCCTTTTAGTTTTGTTGATTGTTCCCTTTGCTGTGCAGAAGCTTTTTGTTTTGATGTAGTCCCTATAGTTTATTTTTGCTTGTTTCCCTTACCTCAGGAGACATATGTAGAAAAATGTTGCTACAGCTGATGTCAGAAGGATTATTGCCTGTGCTCTCTTCTAGGATTTTTATGGTTTCAGGTCTCACATGTAGGTCTTTAATGAGTTTATTTATTTATTTTTGTGTGTGGTATAAGAAAGTGGTCCAGTTTCATTCTTTTGCATGTGTCTGTAGCATTCCTCCAGTCTTGATCTGACTTTCCGCAGAGATTCTATAGCTCTATATGGAATCCAGAGGTTTTTTTATCTGTTGCCCTGAGTAGTGTTGAGTTTATTGTAGCTTTTCCACTGTGTCTGTGGATTTAGTTTCTGTATAAGGATTCCTTCTTGCAGTATCAGACATTAGTTCATCTTGTTCAGAACATGGAGATTTCTTTTCCAAGCTGGTTTGTTGTAAAGCACAAGATGGACCAAATCACAGGATTACCACGTCCAAGGCATTGGGTACTCTGGGCTTTCATCGTCTTCCACCACAGGGTAAAACTTGACAGGAACTTTACAGTTTTCTAGAACTGGGCGGCGCTGTTAATGTTATAACAGTTTCTTGTCTCTCTGTATCGAAAAGCTTTTTTTCAGTGACTGAAAATTCTGTTAAAACTAAGAGAACTGAGGGCGCCTGGGTGGCTCAGTTGTTGGGTGTCTGCCTTCGGCTCAGGTCACGATCCCGGGGTCCTGGGATTGAGCCCCGCATCGGGCTCCCTGCTCCGCGGGAAGCCTGCTTCTCCCTCTCCCACTCCCCCTGCTTGTATTCCCTCTCTTGCTGTGCCTCTGTCAAATAAATAAATAAAATCTTAAAAAAAAAGTCTTTAAAAACTAAGAGAACTGGCAACTTACCAGCTGTCCAGGTCCATGTCCCTGTCTTCCATTTTTACCCAGGGAGGATGAGAGTGGTCTCACATTGTTAGGTACTTTTGCCACACAGCAGTGCAGTGTCTTCCATTCTGGTCAGAAATATAGCTCATCCAGGGTATTCCAAGCTGCCACAGAACCTTCTGTAGCTGTCCTGGCCAGCTGGGTCACAGCATACCCTGCTGAACGTTGGGCATGGTTCTGTTCAGCACCGAGCTTGCACCTGGCACCTGGGATGGACCATGAATGGAGAGGGTCAGTGGGGATGCAGAGCTGGTCCAAGAAAAACACACCCTGAGCCCTGCCCACGGCTCCTTCTTTTCTTAAACTTTATTCTCCATGGCTCTAGAGGCCCCTTGCCATCCTCCGCACACGTGGTTTCTTCTGCCTTGAAAGCTATACCTCTCCCTTTGTGCGTGGGAGCAGCATCCATCCTGTAGCTTCCTCCTCCCGGTGACCACAGTGCCCAGGACAGAGCCAGGTGCAGAGCGGATGCTGAGCGCTCCAGGCATGGTCGTGGAAGGAAGGAAGGAGGGAGTGAATGACAAAGGGGCAAAGCCCCACTTGCTACCCTTGAAGATTCGCACGTCATGCCCTGCTGACTCAGCAGAGGGTTTTTTTCGGAGAGTTTTAAACTCCTTTGAGAATTCTGAACTGGGACATGGTGGCACTTCTGGCCTGGGCTCCTGATCCCCTCCCTGCCTTCCACTCAAGTAGGTTTTAAAGCAGCATATCATGTGTGAATTGCCTAGTCAAGTAGCGAAGCACACAGCGGCCCCTGCTACCGTGACCATTATAATGCCACCTCACGACTTGGGAGAGATTGGCTCTGTAAGAACGGCAGCAGGCGATACGGTAGAGCTTGTCCTATAAAGAAAATAATAATGGCCTCAGAGAGCTGCTTTTTTTTTTTTCTTTTTTCTTGTTAAGATCTCTGTTATTTGGGAGTGAGTTGGTAGTACAGGAAGAACACAGCTAACAGCCGGGCCGGCTTTTCCCTCTAAAGGTCCTGAGACCTAGTGTGTATCATACCAAGTCGTTACGTCTTTTTTTTTGGTCCAGTTATGTCTTAGTCCAAGCATCTAACTTGTGCCAGGCACATAGTAGGCACCTACTTTGTATTTGTTGAATGAACAGATATGGTAAATACTAAATACTCCTTAGTTACAGGTAGTTGAAATAAAAGTACAAGAGTGATGATTATTGTGAGTTGGCCATGAGCGAATCTCTCATTGGCTTTATCTAGTTTTTCCGAGATGTGACCTTTCTTCCTAACGGACTTGCCATTTCCCTCCTTTCTGTCGCTTTTACAAACGGCTGCAGGTTCCCAGTGATTACGTTTCCCCACCTCACCGTACTTCTGGAGTCCTCCAGGCTCTGATACCTGCCCCGGAGGAGGGGAAGAATAACAGCATTAATCTTCGCTCACCCCTCTCCTCCCCAACCCCAAGAAGCCAGTGCTGTTTTTACTAGAAAAGAGTAGAATGGTTTGTTTTTAAGAGCCGTGCTTACACTTTAGAAACAAATGTTGACAGAGAGGCCAAGGGGCAGGGGAGAGTAAGCTGGTAGGATGTAGATGAGTGGACAGCATGAAGGGATGTTTTTCAGGTGTGTATTTTTTTTCCCTCCTCCGTCCTGCTGGCTGCAACGACTCCTAGCCAGAGTCTGAGTTTGGGTTTCATGGTAGAAGGAAATAACCCAAGTTAACGCGAAAGGTTGGTTTCTGATTGTGGGAAGTTGAAATTGGAACTGTTTTGTGCCTGTGGTATGAATAGTGTGTGGTTAAGCTGGGGGTGTGGCCTCTGTCCCCAGACCCCCTCACTCATTGTCCACCTCTACAATGCCCAGCTGCGTCTAGGATGAGGAAGGACAGCACACCAGGCCTAGGTGACACCAGCTGAGCTCCTCAGGCCAGGCCTGCCCGAGCACCCATAGCTGCAGAATAAAAGCTGTTCAGCTGGATGTAGGAAGGGCTGAATCATGATATTGTTCACCTGAAACTAATAATACACTACATGTTAACTAACTGGAATTTAAATAAAATCTTTAAAAAAACACAAAACTCTTCACCTGGCCTACAGCAGGTCCACATGGCTGGTCAGCTTCATCCTCAGCTAGAAGATAGGATGCCGACCTCCCCTCCAGGCTCTCTGCTGTGTCCCTTTCCCCTCCTCTTCTACTGGGCCCTGTGGAAAACTGGTTCCATGGTAAGTAAATGGCCCAGCCTTTTGCCCCTCTTCGTAGGCTATTCCTCTAAAACTTTTATGTTTCCGCCTCCTCCTTTCATCTCCAAGGAGAACACATCCTTTTTGTGGCCTTCCCTGGAGGAAGCTCTGCACACTGCTTAGCTCCACATTGCATGGAGTCCAGACTTTCCAGTCTTTCCACGCTTTGTACAGAAACCCTCCCTCTTCCATGGGGTCAGGCCACCTGCTGGACCCCACCTTCTCTTGTTTCTTGTGATGCTCAGGGACTTGGTTCTGAGTCACTCCTCCACACTGATGGAGGTCCTTCAGTACCTCTCTCAGCATCCTCATAGCTCTCGTCCACAGGACTTCACCTCCACACCTGAGTTGTGGAAACTTAAATACCTGCTCTCTTGCAGTCCCCACTTGTCCCCGCTTGTCCTTCCAGTTTTCTTGCTTGTGTGCTCCCCACATACCTATTCTGTAAGAGATGGCCGTACCCATCTCTGTTCTTTTCATCATCCCCATACCACATGGTCTTTAGCTCACCTGCTTCTCTTGAGGTGATTTTTGACCCCCATCAAAGCTGATCATTCCTTCCCCTGAACCCCATGGGCTAACATTTGGAGCATATTAGTATATTCAGAAAAGAAACTGGCCAAGGAGGTAAATCTGTGCCTTCTTCCCCCTCAAAAAAAGTATGGTGTAGTGATGAAGGATTGTAGGGGAAAAAATTATGATTGAAATGCTGTTGTAGCGATTCTTTTCCAAAATTTAATATTGTAACTTAAAAAAAACCCCACATTATTACCAAAGTCATATATGCACATAATGAAATCATAATAGAACAAACAAGCTTATAATGAAAAGCAACCATCCCTCCCCACCTGCAGTCTTGAACTACAGGGTCAACCATTTTTAAATGTTTGGTTTTCAGTTTCTCTGGTGGCTACTGCCATATTTGTAAATATTATAATTTAATCTCAAATAGGGCTAGTGAAAAATATCTCCTAAAATAAAGAAGTCATAAGATATGTAACACTGAATTATTATTACCAATTTCATTATGAAATTATTGAAAAATATTCTAGACAAATGCCTTTAAGTCATGATGATATGGAATCAAAAATCTTCACCTCCCACTTTCTCTTTTAGTGTTAGGAGTGGAATTTTAAAAATATATTTTGGGGCATATCTTGTATTTTTTTTTTTTTTTGTATATTTTAATAGCGTAAAACTGATGTTTTCCCCAACCCTTTTTCTTTTTCATGTTCTTTTGCCTCTTGAGGCCATTTGTTTTTTTCCTTGCATGAGGGTACAGTATGGAAAGTTTATAGCACCTCATTTACAAAACCACGATAAACACTTTGTGTAGCTCTTTAAAGCTACAGCTTATTCTGTCTTTGAATCTTATCTCTGAAGGTGGGCTTAGAAAGAGGCTGTGTCTAAGCTAGTGTTCTAGCAAAGGTTACTGAAGAGAGGCATACTTTTGGAAAAAAACACTCTAGTTGCCTCATTTTGGAGTGCAAAATGGCTGCCTGTGGTTGAAAATAAGTTGGTAGGTAGAGACTTTAGTTCATTTAAGTACTGTGCTAAAAGCAATTGTAGCAATTATATATTATTAACCTGAGAGGTGCCAAGGCTTTGAAGTTATTTGCTCTGGCCCATTATTTTCCTTGATTGCATGCCATCTGAGATTGAGCTGGCCTGTTCAGTTATGTAGGCATTTAGAAGAAGAGCTGCATAGTAAACCCAAGCACAAAATTAGGACGTTTGGAACTCTGCTACGTACTCAGGCTCTTGCCGAGGGAAGCCAGTCTTCTGCCGCTGAAGTTACTTTGACTGTGATTATGCTGCCTTCCCTGCCCACTCCCCAGTCAGACATTATTTAGTTTATTGGAAAATACATGTTGTATGTGTCAACTAAAAACAGGGTGTCGTTTTGGGGCTTAAATGGAGGAGGGTTTTATTTTAGACTGAAGTGAAAGAATACGGAAATTGAAGATCTGAGAACAGTGCTGGGTCCGTTGTTGTAAGAAAGGTAGGCTTTGCAAATGTAGGGCTTAGGAGTCCTTACACGTGTGGTAGGCAGCAGGGGGGCATCTCTGGCTAACAAGAGATCAAATGTACTTTTCTGTATTAATAACTCTGCAAAGTGGCAGAGGGTTTCAGTGAGAAGAATAAAAAAGTTCTAGATCTGATTTTTATCATTTTAAGCTGCACTCAGCTACAGTTATTAAATAGAAAGGTTTCCTGAGTACCCATGACATGCCTGACAGCTAAAATTTGACAGCTGAAAATGACTAGGAATCATCGGGCCAATCCCTTCATTCTGCAGAAGAGAAAACGAACTTGAGAGGCCAAGTGACTTGCCTAAGTGACCTTGGACAAATCCCCCCATAAGTAAGTCTGCTACATTTTACTTGTATTAGCTCGGAACATTTAAACATATTTTAATATTCATTAGAACTTTGTTACATCTGATATTATTATAGAGTTTCTTCCTGAATTAGGAAACAAAAGCCTTCCTCTGTTCACTGAAGGAAACATTGAGCATTTACTGTGTTCAGGGCACTCTGTTGTTGCTTTTTAAGATATGGGCTGTTGGTTGAATATAAAAGTTAGTGTTCAAACCCAGACCAGAGTCTTTCTTTGGCTCCTCTGATCATCTGCTCATCCCACGTGGACGTTGTCGAGCCTCTGTAGATAATGTAGTTCAAGTTGAACGTGTGGTTGAAAAGGTTTATGTAACTGCTAGGCCTGCGTTGCCCAAAGTAGTAGTGCAAGAGAAAATTCTATTTTCCTTCTTTCCTCTACAGTCAGCTCTCAGTACTTCTGTCCACCACATGTGTGGTGATTTTTCCCACACCAAGCAATTCTTAGCAGCTAGGTGCCCTACAATTTAACTCAGTTGTGTCTGTGATTTAACTCAATTCTGACACTGTCTGCTTGGAGATACCATCAGATCCCCCAGGTTAAGGGCTAAGCTCTACAAGGCTGCCCCCCACTTCAGATGTCAGTTCCAAGTCCAGGCTGTCACCTCGGCTTCTGACTAACCAGCTACAAATTGGAAATCCCGTTGACTCCTGTCGCCCCCTCAGGTTCAATGGTTAACTAGAATGACTCACCGAACTCAGGAAAACCATTTATTTACTAGATTACTGCTTTATTATCAAGGGATACAACTCAGAAACAGCCATTTGGAAGAGATGCATACGACCAGGTATGGGGGAGGGGTGTAGAGCTTCCTCTGATATATATATATTTTTATTAACATATAATGTATTATTTGTTTCAGGGGTACAGGTCTGTGATTCATCAGTCTTACACAATTCACAGCGCTCACCATAGCACATACCCTCCCCAATGTCCATCACCCAGCCACCCCATCCCTCCCACCCTCCTCCACTCCAGCAACCCTCAGTTTGTTTCCTGAGATTAAGAGTCTCTTATGGTTTGTGTCCCTCTCTGGTTTTGTCTTGTTTCAATTTTCCCTCTTCCTATGATCTTCTGTCTTGTTTCTCAAGTTCCTCATATCAGGAGATCTTATGATACTTGTCTTTCTCTGATTGACTTATTCCCTCTAGTTCCATCCATGTCGTTGCAAATGGGAAGATTTCTTTTTTTTTTTTTTTTTGATGGCTGCATAATATTCCATTGTATATATATACCACATCTTCTTTATCCATTTATCTGTCGTTGGACATCTGGGCTCTTTCCATTGGACAACACAGATTTAGAACATTCTCATCACCTTAGAAACATCTTTTGGACCACGCTGTTCTATCCCTTTCCATGCCAGAGTCACTGTGAATCTAGACCTGGAATCCAAGGACCTGAATTTGAATTCTGCATTTACCATTGCCCTTGCTGCTGTTATATAAACTGGAAGGTCTCAGGTCCTTTAACCTAAACAGAGCTTTGGCTTCCTTTTGTGTAAAATGAGGTTGGTTACATATCCTACAATAAATGAGAGCATAATAATCGGACATATGCCATAGAACTGCTGTGGGAGTTAAATGATATAGTACTCATGTACTTAAGCCTAGAGCGTAGAACTTAGTGAATGTTCAGTTAATTGTTGCTCTTAACACTAGGATGATGACATATTGAGAACTTAGTGTAGAAAACACATTGGGGAACATTCTAGTTGAAGTAAGGTTAGAATAAGAGTCCAAAGTCTTAAGTACTGATCTTGAGCACTGAAGAAGAGAAGATGTGACAGAAAAGTTTTGAGATTTACAAGATTCGGGCTTTCTCACTATACCTGTAATTGATCAGCTCAGGGGAACAGGCTTCTGGCTCTTTTCCCATGTTCTTCTTTCCTTTGCACAGAGTCTCACGGGCAAAGAATTGCCTAGGAGAAGCAGGCAGGGAGTGTCCATGCATAACGTGGGGAACTGTGGGTGAGAGACTTAGAGAATCGGAAGGACTGCATCAAGCTGGCGAGCATGCATGTCCCCTGTCTGAGTGGTCTGACTCCACTGCTAACCTTCAGCTACTTATGACCCTGCAGGAACAAAGTGTTAGTAAATCTAGATGTTTTGTGCAATCACCAGATTTCCAGTAGTGGCTCATTTTGTTTAAAGCTCTGTACATACTCTAGAGACTATGTGGATAGGAAATGATACTCTTTTTTAAAAAGCATCATTTCCCAATATCTTTCGAAGAATACTAACACTGTGAGTTGTTAATTTGGAATTATTTGAAAAGAAGGTGCTGTAGTCAAATGACTTTGGGGAACTACCTTGATTCTGTGACCCCAGATATGTTTAGAAAATATTTCACACTGGATTTGATTTGCCGAACTTCCTTGGTCAGAGAACCCTGCTCCCAAAGGATATGTATGAAGCTCTCCTTGTCACCACACAGTGTGGGTGGCGGTATTCTGGAGCATGGTGGTAAGAGTGGACTGATCTGGTGGACCTCTTTTTATACAACAGATGTAAGTTGAATGTTAATTAACGTTGAAGAGATCATTATAAGTTACGAACTCTTTTGTAATGTAAATGAAACCTGTCACTTGTCCATTTTTTGACAGGGTCAGATTTTCTGTTTTTAATTAAAAGATCTGGTCATAGTAAAGCCTATTTACTAGAACATAAGTGCTATTTTGATGTAGTTTCTTTAGGAATAAATATTGAGGTTACTTTTGTTTGGGGAATTAGGCTAATGTGCTCCATAACAATATGTGCAGACAAATTTAGGGGATATAATAGTGTGAGAACCAAGGCCACTAAAGCTGTACTTAGGAGGATAATGTTTGGGCATGTCAATTGTGGTCTTAAATTTACTATCACTTTATTGTTTTAATGACTTGGTTATTTGGGACAAAGGGATATTTTCACTCTCATCAGTGAAAGCTGTGCACAGTCTAGGGAGGAGGTGAAAAAAAAATTCCTCTAACAGGAATTAATGAGCCTTCTATTTAGGCAGTGACTCTTGAACATGCTCTCAAGAATTCCTTTGGTAACAACCTCAATTTACCTTGCCTGCTATTTCAGATGTGTCTTAAAATAGCATGATTTCCCACAGTCCTATTGAAATTATGGTGTTCTCCACTTAGTAAGATGTTTCTGCATTAGATTTCATTTAACTGCATTTTCATGTGTCTTTATTCTGAGTCTCAAATTCAATTTGGGAACACAGTTCACTAATACAAATCTTTCTGGGTATTTCATTTTGGTTAGCATTTAGATTTGGGGGGGCAATAGATTTTTTTTCCCCCTTGATGATTTCCAAAGGTATTTCTAGATATTAATATAGAAATCAGAGAACAAGAAGGCACAGAAGGCCCACCCACCTGCAGCTTAATATATTTCAAAGTCTGAGAAAAAGAAAGGTTTAGGGCCATGGGGTGGTGGTGTCTTATCCTCTGCACAGCTGCTTCGCTGTGATAAGAAAGTGGAGCTCAATTTTTGCTGACCTTGTATCCAACCAAAGTTTATCCTGCGAACTGTTGGAGGACTAAAGGGAGAACTTCCTGTGAAATACAGCTAACGTTGGCCTTTCATGGGTTGCAAAATGAAAAGCTGGGAGCATGACGCATACAGGCAGGGGGGACTCCAGCAGGATTTCCTG
Organism: Phoca vitulina; assembly: GCF_004348235.1. NCBI lineage: Eukaryota > Metazoa > Chordata > Mammalia > Carnivora > Phocidae > Phoca > Phoca vitulina. The sequence continues at coordinate 9,426,755 of NW_022589726.1, read as the reverse complement.
TGCTGGAAAGGAAGCTTGTTGGAAGCCTTTTAATTCATTCAGAAATGTGGAGACCAATATGGCAGTCAAGAGCTTGGTTTTGCAGTTACGGAATCTAATCTAATACAGTCAGATCAGTACATCCCATATCTAATTTATAAGAAAATTATGCATTCTGTATTCATTCCAGACACTCAATGTTATCTTGATTGGGAACATTTTCCTTGACCATCTCATGTATTCCTTTCTAATAATTTTTAAATGTAATTCTTCCAGATAAATGGACACTTGATTGGGCACTTTAGTCTCTGTCCCAATATGGGAAATTTTCCTCAAGTTAAAATTTAAATTATGCAGAGTTTTAAACTGGATGTGTTAAGACTTTTAAAAGATTTATGTCACGTTACATAAATATTATAGAACTGAAATAGACACCAAAAAATATTCAGTCAGAATCATTTGTGATAGGGGCGCCTGGGTGGCTCAGTCGTTAAGTGTCTGCCTTTGGCTCAGGTCATAATCCCAGGGTCCTGGGATCGAGCCCCGCATCAGGCTCCCTGCTCGGCGGGAAGTCCGCTTGTCCCTCTCCCACTCCCCCTGCTTGTGTTCCCTCTCTCGCTGTGTCTCTCTCTGTCAAATAAAGAAATAAAATCTTAAAAAAAAAAAAAGAAGAATTTGTGATAATAGTATAAGTCAAGACTCAAAGCAACAGTTATAAGCTAATAAATGCATATTGGTATTTTAGTTCACTTTTTTGGAATCTTCATATTTACCATTGTTAGATATTGCTTTAAAGCTTTTTTTAAGAGGAAAACATATAAGTAAGATTGAATTCAGGTATACCTTTTGGCAAAAGGTATGGCTAAGGAAGCCACACCTGCTTGACTTTTTTGCTTCAAATTGGACCAGTTTAGTTGGAAGAGTCTTGAATATACGTATTTCCTTTCTTATTGACCACATGTCATTAGTTAAGCTTTACTGTAGTTTTTGCTATCTTATTTAGAACCAGCTGAATTACTGTGATTACATTAAAATTACTATAGCATAATATGCTATACCTTAAAACTTCTTCAAGAATAAAGTTTACCTTCTCAAAAATAGGACCAAGCTTGCTACATAAAGGGAATATTATAAGTTGTATATTTACTGGTGTGTACACATGATTTTTATTAATCTCTGTATTTTGTATGTACATAAGACTCTTAAGTAGCAGTGAAGTGTCTCCTTACATTTAAACTATCTCTGTTCTGATATGTCAGACTTTAGAAATAACTGATTAATAAACGTGAAGCACTGAACTCAATGCCAAGGGGGTATTAGTGTCAAAGGACTTTCTAGAATCTCTGTAGAAGCTCTTAACAGGGCTTTTTTATTGTTTCTTATTTTAGTGTTGGGAGGCAGCTTGGGAAAAAAGATACGTAATAAATAATGGTTTAAGGTGATACGCGAGGGGCACCTGGGTGGCTCAGTCAGTGGCTCAGGTCACGCTCTCAGAGTCCTGGGGTCAAGTCCTGCATTGGGCTCCCTGCTCAGTGAGGAGTCTGCTTCTCCCTCTGCCTCTGCCCCTGACTTGTTCTCTCTCTCTCAAATAAATAAATAAAATCTTAAAAAAAAAAAAAAGATGATACACCAGATATACCAAAGGACTCCCCATTACCTCCAGTGGGCCATTCTCTCTCTTGTTTGGTAAATAAATGATGAGGATGAGAGCAGCTCTCGTCTGGAGTTGTGAACTAAGCAATGTCTCATATCTCCATTTGCCTTTTTTAAAATTTCTAATTAAAAATAAATCATAAAGAAGAAATTATTGTTTAGAATTCTGTACCCTTGAGCTTAAGAAAGAAATCATGTTTTAAAGAAACCATGCATCCATGTTATTAAAAATAACAGGAGGAAGTGGTAGATGTAATGAAACACATCTATTTGGTGTTTATAGAATGTGAACTCTCAATCAGACTTAGGCACCTTTTTTTTGTTAGAGACAGTCATTACCTGCTGGTTTGGCCTGTTGTTACGTGGCTATTGTTCAAACATATGTCAGGCATTTTTGGAACTCTTAATTACTATGTGCCAATTACTGTCCTAGGTGCTAAGAATTTATAAATGAATACAATTAAGGACTTTATCTTGGAGAAATTTCATAGTTGTTCTTCAAAAGCACTATTCCTGAGGTGCCTGGGTGGCTCAGTCGGTTAAACATCCGACTCTTGATCTCCGCTCAGATCTCGATCGTAGTAGGGTCATGAGTTCAAGCCCCAAGTTGAGCTCCATGCTGGGAGTGGAGCCTCTATAAAAATAAAAATTTAAAAAAGCACTATTCCTAATATTCTGTCTTGTCTACACTGAGAGATGAGGAACCCTAGGACAAATAGGGTTCCAATAGTGTATTAATCATTAAAGAAAAAGCCATTCATAGTCTGGCCCCATGTTTAGCTGTGCAAGTTTATTTTCCCCAGTTCTCCAAAGTGAAGACTCTTTTCGCTGTGTTATCTTGTCTGTCTCATCATGGCACATGCTGAGCTCACCCATTTTTCTGTCTTCACTGTAGCTTGCTCCTTTCCCCCTCTGACTATCTGAATTGTACTTATGCTTTAAGGCAGAACAAAATTTTGCTTCATCCACATATGACGTCATTTTTTTCTGGTTGTTCCGAGCTCTCCGTAGTCCTGGACTATCCATAGCTGGCATCACACAGTTTAGCACTGTACCACATACTGGTGTGTAGAGTATGCTTTTAGTCCCACCTCCCCAACTTGATTGTCTGAGCTTTGCTCTGAGCTCGTTCTAACCACAACTTGGATTCCCAACTGCTTTGGGAAGAAAGCTGGACTAGAGTGTGAGAGGAGTGGCACCCAGAGAGCCTGAGATTAAAAATTAACCAGATTGGATGCCTGGGTGGTTCAGTCGGTTGGGCGTCTGCCTTCAGCTCAGGTCGTGATCCCGGAATCCTGGGATCGAGTCCCACATTGGGCTCCCGGCTCAGCGGGGAGCCTGCTTCTCCCTCTGACCCTCTCCCCCCCTCTCATGCTGTTTCTCTCTCTCTCTCTCTCTCTCAGATAAATAAATAAATAAATAAAATCTTTTAAAA